>NC_057810.1:4776527-5108042 GCF_018294505.1 Triticum aestivum
TGTTCTTCCAACAAACAAGCCTCTTTCTCACACCAGTGACCTTGTTCAGTCCGAGCTCGCCCCCGAAAGCCAGGTGTCTGTGGGATAGTCTATGCTTCGCCAATAAACCATGGATGAATTGGAGGCATCGGTGAGTTGGAGGCTACCGCTATCCCTCATGATGACCACGGTGGAGTTGGAGGATATGCTCACGTTGCTCGACCATAGCTGCCGGTTCTTGGCCTGATCATGGAGGACCAGGTTGCTGTCCTTGGCGATTTCCAAGGACGCGGTGGTCGGGTGAGACACCAGCACATTGGTAATTGCCGTCCACACGGGGGTCAGCAGTGGTACAAGGTGAACTTGCTGTGGGGAGTAGAAGCCCAAGGTGAACTTGCTGCCCTGGGACACAATCTTCTGTGACCCGGACAACGGTGTGGCGGAGTTGATGGTGTCGACGCCTGCACAGAGTAGGATCTGGCCGAACAGGAGGAGGAAGATGAGAGGAGCCATGGATGGGAGCTTGGAAGAATACTCGGCCACACGGAGCTGGAAGGATTGTGGGAGTTTGAACTTTCTGAGTAACTCGTGGTGGTGCTTGGACATAGAGATTTTTAGGCTGGCAGGCAACAAGACTCCACCTCAAATAGCTACCTAGGCTGCTTGAAAGGTATACACACCCAACAACATTATGGTTCTGAATAATTGATCATTTAACAGATGCAAACTAGTCACGACTGTGTTGAAGATTAAGACAGGATTAACTGTTGGGTTTTTCCCTTCATAAATAGTCCTGCCTATTCAACTTATTCCAGCTCAACTTAAGCAATTATTTGGACTGAGAAACTTGACCCAGAGCGCCGTTCTCGGTCAACAACCACGCTCAATTTCCAGGAAGCTTACCACCAATTGGCAGAATGCAGCAAAGTCTGCCTCTTTCGTTATCATCAATTTCTACTGTTGTCACTCCTTTTTATTTGCGGACACAAAAAAGGCAACTTTTGCTCTGATGATGACTTTAGCTGGAAACCAAAAAAACCTACGAAAGCTCTACGGTAGAATGAAGAAAAAACAAATGAAAAACAAGGACTTGTTCTTCTTCTCTGTACTGGCTTGCTGTAATCCATTTTCTTAGAGCATCTCCAACGGCCGCGCCAAACGACGCGCGCGCGGTAAACCCAGCTCTTAGCACGCGCAGGGTGTTTTGCCGCGCTCCAGCAGCCGCGGGAAACTCGCGCGCGCGGAAACCGATTGCGCGCGCGCGAAAAGGCGCCAGCTCGCGCGCCATTTTTAGCGCGCCGCTTCCGGCGCGCCTATAAAGTGCGGCGCGTGCCACGCGCCTTCTCCACGCTTCCTCTTCTCCTCTTCCTCTCCCTCTCTGCCACGCGCCGCTCCAGCGCCCCGCCATCGACGCGCCGCTCCAGCGCCCCGCCACCGACGCGCCGCCATGCCGCCGCGCCGCCGAGGAGCGTCCGGCTACCGCGGCGTCCGCCTGCGCCCCAAAGGCAGCTACTCCGCGGAGATACGCTTCGGCGATCTCCGGCTCGGCCTCGGCTCGTACGGGACGGCGCGCGAGGCCGCCCACGCGTACGACGCGGCGGCGTGGCGCTTAGGCCGGCCGCGCGGCCAGATGAACTTCAAGATGTTCTACACGCTCCAGCAAGCGCTCAACGTCGCACCGCCGCCTCGTCTGAACACGGCGGAAGACCGTGCGGAGCACGCCGAGCGGCAACCCGGAGGACGAGCGGGTCATGGCGGAGTGGCACCAGCGCCACCCGGAAGACGTCGCCTACGAGCAGGCCTACTGGGCAAGGCCCCGCGAGGAGGACACGCGAAGGCGCCGCGAGACGCGGTTGGAAAGGCGTCAGCGGTAGGCGTTGGCGAATGCGCAGTCCGACATCGTTGCAGCAGGTGGGCAGTCGTTCTTCACGCCGGACGATGATCGGTGGCTGCACATCTGGCTAGACACCTCGGACGACACCGCCGAGGATGATAATGGTGATGATGATAGCGACTTGAAGTAGTTTCTATCTAGTTGCGCGGTAGTTTTATCTATGCTTTCGAACTATCTATCTAGTTGCATCGATGTAAAATACCTTGTATCGTTTTTTATTTATGCAATCTATCTAGTTTTTATTATCTATGCTTTCAAAATAAAAAAAATGTTGTGTGCGCGCTGCATTTTTTGCGCGGTGCTGGAGCGGCGTGCGCGCGCTGCATTTCAGCACGACTGCTGGAGCGGGCGCAGCGCGCCGCGCCAAACCAGGCGATGGGCGCGCGCCCCCTTCGGCGCCTGTTGGAGATGCTCTTACTTTGGTAAGACCTCTTGTTTCTATTATTCCGGGTACAGAAAAGTGTCCTATTTTCCATTTTCTTTGTTAAGAACATACTTCTTCTTTCGGTTTTGTTTTTGTTAGGAAAAAATATATAGAGGAGAGGCAGTATGAATTATAGTCCCTCCGTTATTTGAACTACCAAAATGTCGTATATTTAGGAACGGAGGAAAGACTATTAGGATGGATTCCTAATGTTGTCAAACCCAAAAAAAAAGGAAAAATGTTGTGTTGTCTGCAGATAGTTTGCTTGAATGAATCTTAATCAGGCGAAAAAAGACCCACACCAATCTACAGGCAGCTAACAAATAGGAGTAGATCATGCAAGCTGAGACCACAGATAAGCAGAGACCCTACAACCTCACCTCTCGGTGCGCGCGGCCAGAGCATGAACGGCCGGTGAAGTTCCTCGCCTACGCGGCCAACCGCCTCGCCGAACCAGGCCGATGTGCCGGCTAGCTCCGCCTGGCCGTGGTGAACCTCGGAGCCCAAGAAATTTGGTCGGAGACGCCTCCAATCGACGGCACGGTCGCCGTCTTCCTCGCATCCAGATCTCCTCTTCCGCCGCATCTCGGCCTTTCCTCCTTTGTGCTCTCGGGTCCACTTGCAGCCTCATCCCCCATCGCCGAGGAGCCACGATACCAGGACAGAGCCTCTCATCGGCGTGGCCCTGCCCCGCCGCCCGCTGCCGTCGCCGTGGCCTCCGCTGCGGTGCTGCTCCTTTGTCCCCGACGGCAGGGGTCCCGGCCGGAGGCTGCGCGCGGCGGTGTGGATGCTGCTGCTGCTGCCGCCGTGCGGGGTTGGTTCGGGGGAACGGCGGCGGCGACCATCGGATCGGACTCGGCCACCAGCGACCAGACAGCACAACTTCGACTCTGACAAATAATTGTGAAAAAGAATTAGGCACAGTTGGAACCGCAGAAGACCGCCGAACTAACCACTTGCTTCTTGTCATTGTACACCATCATGCCCTGGCACTATAGCTTCGACTTTGTATCAACAAACCAGCTGAGGCAATCCCGCGGACAAGTTGGACAAGAGCCGACTAACACAGCAATTGTCACTCTCCGACATCGCTCCCCCATCATCGTTGCCGCAAAAGTCTTGACGCCAACATCGAGGTTGAGAGCAACATGATCACCCCCACGACATGAGGTCAAACGCGCTCGAAGCCAACAAAATCTCGGGGCCGCCGCCCCGATCTGCTTCCATCACGTTGCGCTCTACGCAGCACACCAACACCACCTTTGAGGGCCGCCGCCTTGACATGCCACCGCCCGCACTCGAGCTGCAACACCGCACGACCTGGTTGCCCGCAGCCCACGATGCGCAGGACAACCCCACACAGACCAGAAGTTCAAATGTCATGAAGAAACATCGCAAATTCAAATACATATGTTAACATCGCAAGTTCAAATGTTAACATTATGTAGAAGAACATCTACAGTCGGGCGCCTCAAACACCCCTCAAACGCCCCGGGCGGACGACCCGGTCACTGAACGGTCAAAACAAAAACGATTTAGACGGGCTCCTCAAACCTGCCTCAAATACTTCAGTTTGGTGAAAGCACCCAATAATTCTGCTTTGCTGCAACTGACATAAGAGCTGAATGATAAGTTCAAATATTGCAGCTCAGATAGGAGACCCAAGGATGCTGGTAGCTTTCCAACAGATTTACATTCTGACAAGTTCAAATATTACAGTTCCGTGAGGCTCCTCAAGAAATCTGATACATTGCAAACTCGAGAGCAAATTGAAAAATCAAGATGCAACATTTTTTTTAGCTCTCCAAAGGACTCTGGGAGTTCTTCAATTCTCAAACAACCAGATAAATCAAGATAAATCAGACTTCAGCTTCTCCAATTGACTGTGGCAGTGTCAAGATGTTAGAAGAATCGCCGAGACTGAGGTAATTTAATTGTGATAGACCAGTGATACTATTGGGAATCGTTGCATCTTGTATTCCTGGAGCATTAAGATACCTCAACCATTTCAATCAACCAATAGAATCTTGCAACTTATTTCATTGGACTCCCTATTGCTTCCCCGATGACTCCAATGAGGTCATGCTCATCTTTAATTCTCACCATCATACTATCCTTCCCAGACTTCCTGCAAGTATCCATGCACCATTCATGCAATCTTCGCATCATCGTTGTTAGAGGAGGATTATCAGGTTTGACAAGAGGCTTCCTGTACTTGTATCTAAAGATCTCTACTGCCTCTAACGTTTCAAACTCTACATCATCGTTTAGGTAATCACCAAGATTAATACAGGGCAATAGCCCCGAATGATTAGCGACGATATCGCTAGACACCTTGAGCGGGGGGCACGATTGCTTCGCCTGTTCGCTGAGATGGGGAATTGTTTTCCCACTTCTTCGTTGTGCTAATCTTGCATCACTGGAAGTACTTCCTGACCGCCGCACATCTTGATATGTCCTTTTAATACAGAGGACATAGTTGGAATCCGATGGAGGCATGGTGGTCGCTTCATGGCATCCAGAGTCGCTTTCACGGGATCTACAATTTCCTTCGGAGGTGGAGGTTTCCGTTCAAAATGGGCCTCCACTTCGGCTGCCATGATGCCATCGGTTTCCTTCTCAGTCCTCTCATATGGTAACTTTGGAACAGGCTTCAGCCTTGGACCAAATCTGTATTTCTTCCCGCCTCTTGTACTGCTAGCGAGCGGCGACGTCTCTCTTCTGCCGTTGCTGACACGGTGGAGTCTGCTGACACACCAGAGGAGGCGGAGTGCCCTCACGTGCCAGAGGAGGCGGAGGAGGAGACTGAGTGCCCTCACGCGCCGGAGGAGACGGAGTTCCCTGACTCGCCGGAGGAGGAGGCAGAGTGCCCTCACGCGCCGGAGGAGGAGGAGGAGGCATCCAGTTTGGAAGCTTGATGTGCTCCTTTCTCCATAGACAGTTATTCCTTAAAGCATTTTCCATATGAATGTTCCCTTCACTTGTAGGGAAGTCAAGCTCCAGCTCCTCAAATCCCTCCATTATTTCATCCAGCATCACAACAACATAGCCATGTGGAATCGGTCGGCAATGAAAAGTTTCCTCAGCTCAAGGAGGTATAACAGAGCCGACCGCCGCCTTCAAGGTCATGTTCTGGCATTTCGTCATTAGCTCACAATGTTCAGCCTCCGTGATACTATCCACGGGGTAGCGAGGAGCCGTGAAATTAGGCTGAACGAACTCCGTGGAAGCCACAATGCTTCTCCGCTGAGATGGTGGGGTAGCTTCTGGGGCAGCGTCGAAGCAAGGATCTTCGTGCTGCTGAGATGGTTGGCCGGTAGCTGGCTGGCTCTCAAGTTTCTCCAGCTTTGCTAATATTGCACTGAGCCTCTCCATTTTGGTTGCTTCCGCTTTCCTCTTTCTCTCTCGGCTTCTGTAACTACCGCTGTCGGGAAACCCATGCACCCACAGAACAGAGCCTGGTGTGCCTCATGTTCGTCCAGGGTGCTCAGGATTCCCGAGGGCCTCTGTTAGCTCGTCCTTCTCTCTGCCAGGAATGAACGTCCCTTCTTGTGCTACCATTGCTGCATGAAACTTCCGGATGGGTATTGTAAATTGCTTGTTCGTCCAAACAGACTCCCCTGTTTCTAGGTCCAAAGTTCCCCCAACCCCAAAGAACCAAGTCCTTGAACGATCTGGCCAGTGCAATGTCGCTGGTTGGACCCCTTTAGCAAAAGCAGGTCTTGCTCAGCTTTGTCCCACAACGGTCGGGCTTTGTAGTAGCCACCTGACCCCCGTGTGATGGTGATACTTCTTTGCAGCATTTTGTTTGTTTGTCAGTGACCTTTTCTTACCCTTCTCCGATTGCTTGTAGGACACAAATGCGGGCCAGTGATCTCTTATCTTCTCATAATTTTGTGCATCTACAGTTTACTCTTACAGACTGAATATCGTGTGTGTGTGTGTGTGTGTGTGTGTGTGTGTGTGTGTACATGATCATCAAATTACAGACTGGATGATATGGTGCTGCTCTAATTCACCTCAATTTCATCTATACAACAAATTAGCATCAATTTAACACTGATTTTAGGGCGCTGGCTACCTTTCAGTAGCAGCAGAGGCGGCGAGGAGGAGCTGGGTCTCTTGGACGAAGAAGACGAAGAAGAAGAAATCGGTGAGGAGGCATAAGTGGGCGGCAGTGATCGCCTCTGTAGCAGGTGGGCGGCGGTGCTGGGCCCGACGGTGGATGCACTGGTCACCTCGGTGGACGAGGCGGTGGAGCAGTGGCGGCCGTGGTCTTGCCCAACTCCCGCAGCGGAGTGGCTGGCCTTGGTGGGCCGAGGTTGTGGCCGAGGATGCGAACAGGACGACGAGGAGGAGCCGTCCGTGAGCCGTGCGGCCGCCACCTGTCGAGGTGTCGCCACGGAGGAGCAGGTGGGCTATGGCGAAGCTCGCCTACGCAACGCAGGTAAGCAGTGGCGGCGCAAAATGGAAGCCGCGGGGCAGGTGGACGGCCGCGCAAGTGGGAATTTGTCGCCGACTGATCCCTGCGGCGGCTGGGGCACGCGGTGCCAGCCGGCGATGGGGGGAGACGGAGGCTAGGGCGCGCGGTGCCCGCAGGCGTCAGGGGAGGAAGAAGGGCTGATTAGCACGAGATTTAAAATCTTATGTTTTTTTTGCAAAATTACAATTGAACTAAGCTGGTTACATGTTTTCCCGGATGGAGGGAGTACTATTTAATTATGTCGCATTGAGCTGAAATGATAGTTTTTTTGCCGAGGACACAGAAATGCATATTTTCACAATCACACCGTTGGATCATCTTGTAGCGGTGCTCCACTATTGATTTCAAAAAATATTATAACATTTACACCGTAAGAAGCTTAGCAAGTGTTAACTAGTTCTATGGCAAGCTATGATAGACACAGTTTTACTATATATATACATACATATATATGGGTAGATGGGCAAGGTTGTAAAGAGGAGCGGACCCGGAAAGATTTCCTTAGAATAGATTGGAGATTACAATTTAAGGCAACAAATCAATTATATTAATACTTTCCCTATCAAACTTGGCACTTGTGAAGATTTTTCTATGCATTAAACACATCACATCCTTTATATCGCATTAACACAATAGATTTTGTACAAAAGATAAGGATGATCATATCTTATGGCATTTGATGCCATATTTTCCAACACATCTTATCATATATATAGTGCAATTAATGCTATATTTTCTGGTGGTCATATATCTTAGTGCAATTAATATATGCTATCTTTTGTACGCATACAATAATCCTTAGCTTATACATTATAATTATAAGCAACATTAAATGTGAGGTTCACTCAGATGCATATAAATATGGTGGTCTAAGAACTCCAAAACTAACAATTCCCTATATTCACAATGAAAGGAAAGCAAGCCATTAGTGCAACTCTTTTCATGTCATTTCTAGTTATGGTGACCAGAGGAAAAGATGTTCAATACAAAAGGCAAGAGGAAGACAATACCCAGATTCTCAGTTATCACCGAGTTAATAAAACCATTGTGGTACGAATAATTAACCTTCTTATGTATATCTAGCATATGTTTTGGGGGCTAAAAAGTAGAGCAAACATCAAAACGGATGAAAGATGGAGATGTCTATGATTGCATTGCTGTGAATCAGCAACCGGCTTTCAGGCACCCATTATTGAAAGACCACAAAGTCCATGTAAATTAATTTCATAACAATATGATGTACCTCCATGAATTGTCTAGTATATTGTTAGTTCATGATTAATTGCATAAATGTTGATTCAGCGTGTTCTACACCCTTCTTGTTTCATTAATCTTTTTGGATATGTTTTTTATGCTAGAAAGTTTGGGCTATTGAAACCGTACTGAACTAAGAACCTTTTTACACAATATAATCTTTATAAATGATGAATGAAATTAGAACATGTTTTTTTGTGTACTGTCTTGTACTCCCTCCGTTCCAAAATATATGACTCAACTTTGTACTACCTTTAGTATAATGGTGGGTCATCTATTTTGGAACAGAGGGAGTACATTTGTAATATTTTGTTTATAAGGTGGTTCATTCTATTTTCAAACAGATGCAACCAAATTCTTTCCCTGTTTGGATGGATATCCAAACATTGCCTTCAGATGAACCATCTACCATTGAGTGCCCAACGGGAACAATCCCAATACTGCATACTAATGGAAGTGACACCATAGCAGCACATAGTTACGATGGGCAATTGGAGGTTAGTTTTTGTATAAGTTACAAATGAATTTGTTTTCACAATTTGATGGGATTTTTCTGTAGGGTTGATTATGGAAATTAGCGTATAATTGGTGCATTTCCTATGCAAGTCAAATTTACAATGTTGAATTAAAGAAGCAGCCTAGACACTACAATAATCTAATTAAATTGCAAGAAGGTATTTTAAGAAAAAAATCACCTTCCGATGGTAATGGTTAATTTTTCATCGAGGGTCGTAATAATGAATGGTCTAGGTTCATAAAGTATGATGGAAAAATGATTTATAAAAAAGAATGCAATTTTATAGTGAATGAAGGGCCTCATACTCTACAATACTTGAGTAGTTGATAATGATTTTTGTACCCTCAAATCTTTATTTGTACTAAAAAAGTTATGTATGAACAGTATGTCAGTTGTACATGAAGCAATTCCAATTTCATTACCAAGTTTTAGCAACACTCTCTTTGACAGTTTCATACTATATATATACTAGTCACAAATTCTTAGTTGTCAGCACTAATGTTTTTCATTAATTGTTACTCTTTCCATGCCGAAATGTGAATGAACACACATCTTAAGATATAAGTTATACTGACAACATGGCAAAACAATGTAAGTAATATGAACCTAAAGTGATACATTTGAAATGCTTTTGAATATGAATCATATAATTTTATGTGCCACATAACCCATAACTTAATAGCCTAATTAATTGTCAAATTAAAAAATATATTGGGGTTGGCGCCATACATTTTGGAGAACATGAATTACATGTATATCCTATCAGGCTTATCTACACATACTATTCAATTTTCTCACTTAAAGGTGTTACTTTTAATTCTTGCAGTCAGCGGGACTCATATACCAGGGTGATGTATATGGGGTGCGTGGTGTATTAAATGTTTGGGAGCCAAAGGTGAATAAATATAGTAAGGATTCTAGTGCAATGTGTGTAGAAATGAAAAGTGGAGGAGAACAACACACTGACATGATTGGTGCTGGTGTTCGGGTCTTTCCAACATTGAGTGGCGATACTTTTGTTAGATTTCATATTTCTTGGGTAATGCTTAATTTATTCAGATACATGCTATTATGTGTTATATATTTTTATGATAATAAATTAATAATATAACTTCATATTTTCCTTTTACCTTGGAACAAACCTCACAGTATGATGTCCTATACAAAAAGTCATGCATTGACTTCAGTTGTCCTGGTTTTGTGCAAGTTAGCCATAGAGTTGGTCTTGGAGCAAGAATACGATCACCCTCTGTTTATCGTGGAAAGCAGACAGTAATACACATTCAAATTTTCAAGGTATTATCGTATTCTTAAAGTATAAGATTTCTCAAGTGTCATGTACAAATTATATGTACATAAATTAGTATTATTTGATTGTATTTCGTGTGCATAACCACTATATATACCTTACTGAACGTGACCACAACTTGATATGTTTTTTTACGATCTTACACCCACATACTATCTTTTTGCACATATATGACACTATTCTAATAATATAGATTCAAAAGGCAAGTTCATTTAATCATGACAATATTCTGAACATGAAGGAAATACACATATATCATTCTGATTCATATTCCTTGCTATGCAAAAAGGATTAGGTGAAGACATGCATGCCTACTATATCTCATCAAAAGGATTATAAAATAATTGGCCGCTAAAAAATACTAGAAAGAATAAGATCACGATTGCAAATAATCATAGTTATTTAATAGCGTATGTAACTCACGCAATATTGATTTAAGGACGGCATCTAACCTACAATAAATATTGATTTATTTTAGGACCCTGTGTCTAAGAACTGGTGGTTGACTTATGAGCATGTAGCAATTGGATATTGGCCAAGTGCATTATTCGAATTCCATAGGAACAAAGGTGACGCAGCATTCTGGGGTGGGATTGTTGAGGGGCCGACTGCCTCGTCAAACTCTCCGCAAATGGGTAGTGGACATTTTGCTTCGGAGGGATATGGAGGAGCAGCTTTCGTAAAAAATATCCAGCTTGCGAATAATGAGAAGGGCTATTTTGACACTCCAAATAATTCTCAAGTGCGGCCTGAATCAAGCGATAAATCCAAATATACTGTGGAAAGATTTGAATATAGTAAATATGTAGGTATGCGTATCTTTTATGGTGGATTAGGGTCTGATAAGGCCTACTGACATGAACTCAACAAATATATTAAAACAATCATTATGATCAAATAAGTGATGGTGAATTATGTATTATCGATTTCCGTTCATGATAGAAGCTGGGGCCTAGCAGTAGTGTTGGGGCCTGCGCTACTGCTAGCACGATGAACCTAACATTTAGCAATAGTGTGGGCCTCGCCTCATGTTACCACTACATCTATTAGGCATGAGGTAGGACCCACACTACTACTAAATAGCATCAGTGTTGGCTAGTGCCTCGCACCACTACTATGCATGCGTATTTCATTTCAGCATATTTATACTGCATTTATACACCCTTATACAATTGTTAGACCGTAGCAATGATATAACAACTCATCATCATCGTAGCGATATAACAACTCATCATTATCATCACCATCATCATCGTAGAGATATAACAATGTCTCACCATAAGGATCATCATAAGTTCACCAGTACTAGCTAATTGTTAGCATTTAGATAAATAATTTCTTAACACATGACAAGTACTAGGACCTACTCTCTCTCTCTCTGGTAAAATATCATAAAATAGAAAAACATGTCCAGTCCAATACGGAGCATAGAGATCCACCGGTCTCCAACTTGTGGCCTTCGCCCAGTCACTATTTTTTGCCATCCTTTGATTTTGAGGCCTCCGTCTGTTTGAGTAGTGAAGCACATGTATATTTGCAGACCCTCCCACCATGGCCGTACGCACACAATTGTCATCTCACCTTCGACATACATCAGTGGATGCACAACACAATTCAGGAGCTTCTGTTGAAGAACATAATAGTAACATATTTAGCAATGTAGTTTACTTAAGAAAAATGTATGAAAAAGATGGACTAGTGACATAATAGTAAAAAATCTTACCATGATATTTGCATGTATGTTACCACCACTCAACTCATGGACTAATGGTACATATCAACTATAATTTTTGCCAGCTCCAAAGATGATCTTAAAAGTCATAACTTCATTAACAAAGGTGACAAGAGAAATCTTATCCTCCCAAGTTAGATCTAAGCCATGATTGTAGTAGGTATTGTGTACAATCTTCTGTGTGTCTCTTGGAGAAAGGAAATAAGCTGTCAACTATAAATAAACAATTTTAGTAAGGGTTTAATAAAAACTATTTTAAGTAAGCAATATATATTATTAACAAATTAGCATAACAACCTCATATGGAGGTACAATAGGAATCATGTCCAGATCCACCCAAGTGTCTTTATCATGTTCAGAATGACCTTGAGGAATGCCAATATCAAAGGTTATTTTCATATCCTCCTGAAATCCGTAGGCCTTGCATGATCCTTTCCAATTTGAACAACCAAAATGTGTGTGACCAACTTCATTTATGATCTTAACCTCAAAAACGAATCCATGTTTTATTTTAAGGTGAGCTTTCTTCGTGTCCACCTTCTCCCTCTCTCGAAAGAGAGCTTCTCTAAGACAAAAGGTCTTGCATAGCAAGGGATGCACTTGTCGAATTGTAAGAAAAGGAAAGTATACGTGAAGTAAAAAAAATCTTAAGTCATGATTAATTAAGAAGAAATACTTGCCGCTGAAGTTACATACCGTAAAAATAATCGAAGCCCTCCTTAAGCACGAGGGAGAAGCATCTACTATTTTCCAAGTGGTCCCTGTCGCACATACCATGTCGTTAGTACAGTCATTACACTCGAGGATCCCATCGACATCCATTTGCCATGTTAATAATTGAAATATTAAATGACGATGGCAAATACCAGGAATTCAACACTCCGATCACTATTCAATATGAGTTGACTTTTGGTCTATCGAGTCTCCCTTGAAAAACACTCATCTCTAATGGTGTATATTGTGGGCACACCCTCTCTGATATATCAACCATAGATGATAGTCGCTCCTCCATTCCTTCCCAAGTGCATTACCAAAATGTCTAGTAGATGGGAAAGAAGGAGAAGCGACCCCCACGACAACAGTCGGGATTCTTCCTCTCTGGTATTTCGACTGTATATGGTGGATACTCCCTCACTAATATTTCGACTGTTGGTGATGGTCGCATCCCCCTTCCCTCGTGCATTACCAAGGTCTATCACGAGGAGAAGAGGAGGAAGCGACCCCCGCGACAACAGTCGGAATTCTTTCTCTCTGATATTTAGATTGTATACGGTGGTGTATATGGTGGACACTCCCTCACTTTGATTTCGACCATCGGTGATAGTCGCTCCCCCCTTCTCTCGTGCATTACCAAGATATATCATGAGAAGAAGAGGAGCAAATGGCCCCCACAACAACAGTTGGGATCATTCCTTCAAGAATAAACTGAAAGTCACACAAGTAGCCCCAACAGACTAAAAGTCAATCCTAAGCATCGGTCAGTTAACATAACATATATTGAGTAATGACATAAACAAAATGACCTATGTTTTGCCGGAATGTCCTCTAATTCCTACTCAGGCAAATCCTGGGCACTCGATATATATTACTTTCTAGCAGAATTCATGCCGAAATTCACGCAAATTTTGGATTGACCTTTGCTAAAAAATAGGCATCTTGAGCACCTGAAATTTGCCGAAATGTATATGAATCAACATTTCGGAAAAACATAGGCCACTCAGGGGTGTTCCCTGCAAAATCATGTATCATGTGCATTTGACTTTCTTTGAACATCAACATAACATATCATAGATCCCTCAAATAAAACATCACCTAAATACAGAACAAAAATCACTTCATCTTGATCCAATACTTGCAGTTCTAGTTCTGTTGAACTATTACACCTACACAGAAATGTATTATTACACAAAATGCTCACTAGATGGCTGTCAAGGATGCGGGTGTCATCGGTGATATTCTGGGCGATGTGGAGCGGCACGTCGGTGATCTACCTGCTTCACCCTAGTTTCTCTGGTTCAAAACAACAAAGACCAATCAATTCCGTTTATGGTCTGTCCAAATCTGGCTTACTACTATTAACTATAGTAAATTCAGTTAACACATTCAAACATGACATTCAGTTAACATGTTCATAATAATGGAAAAGGACTTAGTATTTTTTGTCCTACTTCTCACATCAAGCTATACTAGATTCTAATGATCATTTGACTCCAAGAAATCCAACATCGAAACTTATTGATTCACAGACAAGTGAGTCTAGTCCAATTTATATTCTAAAATTATCAAATCAATTATAATTTCTAACTTTTTGTTGTCCTATGTATCAGAAGAAACAATCATGTTCCTCTGACCTACTTTATTTCTCATTTTCTTCTGATACAAAGTATACTAGGCACTTGATTAAAGGAGCCTTGACTTTGACATGAGAGATGCAGAATCATTCTATAAACCATAGAGAAATAGCACATCATTATCCATCATCCATCATCCATCATCAACCAATGCAGTGGAGTACATTACTACACTTGAGTATTTAAACCAATTCTTGCTCATCTGAAATCAAATTCAAAATGCAATTTGTATGCATTTTCTCTTGCAAGCATTATCACGATATCTGATCTACAGTATGTGCTCATCCAATGAAGAAACCATGGAATTTTTTTTGAGCAGACAGAGGATGCAATAGGAAGGAGGGAGGGGGCGAAGGAGTGGCAGCTACCTACTGCCTGTGGTGTTGCTGGGTGGAGCGTCTGCTCCAAGGATGCACCAGCGGAGGGGAGGTGAAGGGCTCGACCTACAAGGTGCACCACGACAGCTTGGATACCTAGTTGTCATGCAGGGCAAAGTGCCATCGAGGTCGAAGCACTGCAGGGCTGGGCGGGCCAACGTGCGTGGGGAGGGCCGGCGGTGGGGGAGAGATAGTGGAGAGGGAGAGTGAGGGCCGACGCCGCGACAGAGAGAGGATAAGGGTGGTTTCGCAGCAGGGCGCGGAAAGGGCCCGCGCTACTTTTGTGCCCATTAGTTGTAGATCGGGCTAAATAACACAAGATGCTGCTAGGCGGGGCCGGGTAGCTGGGCCCATGTATCCACAGTAGCAACGCAGGTATAGGAGGTTGCGCTACAGCTAACAGGCGTAGCACTAGCGCGGGCTTGTGACCCGGCTCTAATACTATGGCCAGCCTTGGGGCATGGTGGGGACCACTTAGTAGTACCGTGGGGGTGGCAAACCCACACTACTAGTAATATTCACCTGCAGCGCTAAGCTTTGCCACACGCTACAGTAGCACGACCCACATACCCCGAGCCACTGTTAAGTGTCTATCAATAGGGTTTTTTCCTAGTAGTGAAGCAAGAATACGTAATCACACTAAGAGCCTGATGATTTCAGTGTTTCTTTTGCTGAGATTCATTCATTCTTGGTCAAAGTACGCTGCGAGGGTGTACAAATTTAGGACCGGCTATACATAAATCACACGATTTACTTTTTGTAAATAATTTTTTTGGGCCATTAGATTAAGATCCAACGAACATCCTGCTTCTCCCTCCAGATTTCTTGGCCCTTCGACCGTTCCTTCTCTCATATTTGTTTTGTGACTCTATATGGCTATTGGGAGAAAAGCAATAACATGACAATGGTTGGGATGGAGCGAAACCACCGAGGGACCACGTACGTGTATATCCGTCATCGGTTGTTTGGTTGTAACGAAACCACGGCTCATCCTTATGGTGGGAGACAGGTTTGGTGGTGTCGAACCTCCACGACACTTCCCGCTCCTTCTCCTGGAACTTCCATGCATGTGCTGCAGCTCATTCTCTAGCTTCGCGATGACCCACAAGTATACGGGATCGCAACTGTCTTCAGGGTAATATTTTACCCAAATTTATCGACTCGACACAAGGGGAGCCAAAAGAATATTTATAAGCCTTAGAAATTGAGTTGTGAATTCAACGAAACCTGAGAAACACTTTCTTGCAACAATTTATTAGTAGCACAATAATATGATAGTAGTTATAGCAGAACAACATTAACAACAGCAGAGGTAGTAGCAAATTTGTAAAATTTAGACTAATAGTAACTTTAGCAAAGGAAATAGTATTAAAGCATAGGAATGGAGTAGTGATGGATATTAAGATGAGATTCAATATGTAATAGTCACAACCTAGAGCGATACACAATAGTTCCAATTCATCAATCATATGTAGTCATGAGTTCCGTATATAGTCGTGCATGCTTGCAGTAAGAACGTGCATAACATCTTTTGTCCTACCACCAACCCCCCCACCCCCTGGTGGCAGTGAGGTCCTATTGGAAACTAAGTGTAATTAAGGCGTTCCTCTTAATAGAGAATCAGAACAAAGCATCTATCTATTATTATATATATAAAGTGCTTGACTGGCTAAAAAAAAGATAAATAAGCTAGAAAATTCCACAAAATCAAAGATATCCTAAATAAGCTAGAAAATCCAACAAAAAACAAAAATATCCTACCATTTATTTAATATATGAATAGTTTTACAGCCATTAGATGTGATTTAAGTGGGAAATTACCCACGAGTGCCATTATAAGTGAAAATGTTTCATTCAAATTGCCTTATTAATAGATATAAACAAAGCTAGCGTAGGACTTCTCTAAAAAAATAACTAGCGGGTGGTGGGCATGTTGGTGTGTGTTTCCTTCTATATCCATACATTCATTTTTGCTAGCTAGGGTAGGACTCTTCCAAAGAAAGCCAGCGTGATGTGGCCTGATGCCTTTTTTATATGCATGCATGCATGCATTCTTTGTTTGATACGTATATGGATGCATGCAAAACAACAACATGCATGGCTTTATTCTCAAGAAAATGGTCAGCCAACATCCCAAAACATGTCCTCCGTCTCTGCGGCCGCCGTGTTCGTCTTGGTGCTCTGTGACGACTGACAAGGTGTTAGTATCTATACGTACAGTGCAATGACATCCAGTTTCATAGTTGCATCGTGCATGCATCCAAAGATTATATGTCAGCGAAACTACCTTTTCTACTTCTCAAAAAAATCTGATTTTTTTCATGCAGACATATATTTATATAGTATAAATTTATAAAATTTCATGAATAAATTATTCTTACCCGGGGGTGTAGAATAGGTTATTCTTACCCGAGGTAATTTTGCTATCATTTCATAAATAAATTACATTTGAAATACCAATAGTTACATTCATATTGATTCATTACGTAAAATTTGACATAAGAAAACAAAATTATATGTCATAAGACCAGAAAAAATGTATTTTATGTATTTTTTACACCATGTTTTTATGTTTGTAATTTTACGTAGCATAAAATATATTTTTACGGCGACTAAATATTTTTTCTTACGGTCTCTTTTTACGTATGAAATAAGACAAATTTTACGGAATGTAAAATTATGGTGCATGGATATTAAAATAGAGGGAGGATGAAGAATAACTATTCCTTACTCAGGGTGACAAATAGTCAATCCCTACCACAGAACTAGTCAAGGTTTTTAACGGTGTCAAATTTCTAAAAAATCCTGAAAAAAATACTGAACCAACACACATGTAATATAACATGATCCAACAAAGGGATTGAAAAAATAGGACTAGATGTGTCCTGGACAAAAAGAACAAATGGTTCAGTATATATTGATCCCGCAGTGAGCTAAAATGCTTGTTTTTTTCACCTAGGACAAATAAATGCATATTTTCACAATCACAACATTGGATCATCTTATTATATTAGAGTGAGGCTCCCCTATTTATTTCATATTTTTTAATAACTTTTAAACCATTAAAAGCGTCTCGCCTATCTCGCAGCAGGGGCCACACAGACCACAACTCCATATGCTGAGGGTCGACATGGTGGGGAGAGATCTTCGTGCTGGCGTCAATGAAGACGTCCATGGGAAAGAAGCTGGGCTGCTTGAGGCGACCCATATGGAGACGACGAGCATGAGCTCGTAGCCTTCTCCTCTTCTCTAGGGTCACCGCGGACTGGAGGTGGCGTCCACCTTCGGGGAAGATGCCAATTTTGGGCGGGCTTAGGGAGCTCCCCGAAGATTGGTCCTCGTCGTCGACCGGCTCTTGAACCAACTTGGCGGGAAGCGCGAGATCAGTACGACGGCGTCCCAGGCTAACGGCCACCATGCCGTCGTGCCTAGCAGCCACTCACCGAACCACCATGAGCAACCGCTGCTACACACGCACACAATCAAGCTGCTCGCCCCCCAATTGCCGTCGAAACTGCCATGGGGATCAGACCTAAAAAGGAGAAATTACGTCCATACGGAACGAAATTTACCTCGCTCATGGGGTTAGCGGTTGAGGCACACTGCGCTAGTGCGACCGGGCCTAAAGGAAAAATATGTCTCCGTGGATGGACCAGGGTGAAGAGGAGAAAAAGATTCGCATGCCCCTAGGGAAATGAGTATGGACCAAGCCTCTCTCACAAGTCCATGTCCTCTAGTTAAGAACAGAGAAGAGAGCTATAAACATAATACAAATAATCAAGAATAATTCAAACAACATCTATTTATATGGTAATATTGATACCACTCTTCTTGCAGCAAGCAACCATTTATGTCAAGTTCTCAACAGCTACGTTATTACTCTTGACAAAAGATGTTTCAGAGTTAGGCATAATACTTGAGAAACAATACGCTGAGGTACGAATAGAATATCTGACCGAGATCTTATAGGCTAAGAGATCTGAGATTTCCATTGGCCAGGTCTACTGGAAGTTCTCTCGAGGTTCATACATAGAAAAGGAGTTTCAATAGAAGATTTGAACTTCAAGGCTATTATTTTCATGTGGAAATAAATCTTAACTGCGGGAGTACTTGTTGATTTGTGCAATCCAAGTAGCTAGCTGCCTTAAAAAACATCTATAGTGGCATGTCTTAATTCTGTATACAGAACATCAAATTTCAGCAATTAGTCATCTTCTTTCACCGATCGTTGAAGAAGTGGCAAGTAGTCTTGTGAAACTCTATCACCCTTTCTAATCTTGTGCAGGAAAAATGCATATCAGCATATACACTAACCAAGTTAATATGGGAATGCTACACAAACTTGAAGTCCTATAGAATGCAAATATTTTACCATTTCGGAGTGCACATATGTGTTGCAGATGTTTTAAGAAGGCTGAGTTTCACATCGAAATAATGTCGATACAGATTAGTAACATGATCAGAAGGTACCTCACTGCAGGAAAGATGATCAGCATCTCTTTCATTAGTTGAATCCTTGCCTAATAGATTTGTTCTTAAGAAGCCAAATGATAACAAATAAAATACGTGCAAATAAATTAGAGATTTAAAAGGAAAGGAGAATGAACATACAAAGTAGTATAGTTCGGAAACAGTGAGTGTGTACTTCCTGTATTAAGTTTGATCCTATGATGATCCGTATCACATTGTACACAGCACGGGGGAATCGGTGGTTTATGCAAACCACCTAATTGTTTAGAGCAGTAGGTATTCTAGCCACATCTCTAATATGTTAGAACCACAACTAAATCTAGTGTACTGGACATAATTAAGGATATATTTTTTGAAAGATCCAGCTTGGCTGGCTTCATTTGATTTAGCAGAGAGCAAACGGGGTACAAAAAGTTGATCAAATGACCAGTGGCAAAATCCAGAAAACTTGAAAGAAAAAGGTGAGGGGCGACAAGCCACCTCCTCAGTGTCCCAACTTGCTATCTCTCACCTTGATCCCCAAACGGGGTCTCTATGGCTTTGGCTCCCGCTAAACACCACTGCTCCATGCTTCGCCGTATCGTCGCGATGATGTCGGACGGGATAATTTCTCTAGTTGCAGAAAGAGTGAAGGAGCTCTATCGGTTGTAGTATGTGTGAATCTTTCTTTGCCTAGATCACTAAGTACATGATAAACGAGAACATAATAGATCATCCAAGAAACTGAATCCTTGATCACTCCCAACTGACAGCATGATGTTCCTATATAGAAGAGCTAATGTAGACCCATAGAATAGCATGTTACATAAATAAACAAAAGCACTTGGCCAAGTGAAACACTTAAAACCAAATACGAATCGTAGTGACTTGCGGTGTTAACAAATATATGATCATTCTACTCCAGCAAATGAAATGGGAGTATTTATGCAGTTCTACTTTAACTGCATATACTGTCAAAACACGTAGATGTGACTGCAATTCCATTATTAATAGAAGCTAAATCTGAAGTACTCACTGAGTTCAGCAGTGATTAACTCAGCAAGATTTAGATACGAAGCCTTCTCCCACAAATTGTTTTATCAATGAAATAGCTCTCTAACTAGGTCAACTGCAAAAAATAGAATCAACACAACTTTGTTGAAGTACTCCTAGTTTAAGGTTTGCAACATGTGTTTGATGGTCCAAACCTCTGCGACATATATCCGTACAGACCAGCCTACTCCTAGGTGGCTCCCTGTACTCTAGTATGTTGTTTCTGACCTAAGACTTTAATATGTGTTGTACTACATGTAGCTAGATCTCAAGCTAGCTCTGTTAGTCCTGACTGATTGTACTAATACCGTTTCCTTTGAGCTTGACGTTTGTGCTATTCTGGTCCCGACTTGTATTGTTGTTTTTGTGTTGAAATAAGAAAGATCTAACGAAAGCACACCAGACCAAGCAGATGGCAGTAATACTATTTTACTCATTTAAAAATATCCTCCTATAACTAAAATATTTATCTTAGACCTATCCAACAAACTATGTGTCATGTGTCTTTCATAAAAAAAATTCCAAAGAAACATTGCAGATCAAGTAAGATAATCTATATAATCTCACATAAAGGAAAGCATCCATCCTTTCATTTCGTCGTCCACTTCTATTTCAGGAAGTATAACCGGGAAATTGATCGTAGTTGTCAGATGCTCATAATACAATTCATTTTTTTCTCTATGCAAGGTTGTATAAAAGGCTCTTGATTAGGCTAGTAGGAGAACTTACTAATGTGTGTGCTCGTCGATCGGCTAGTGTATGTATCAGTAGAAACACTGCATCATGCCATTAGGAAGTGGTACGTGCATACATGCAGGACTATGACTTTGCATATCTATGTGGCATCACAAAATGATTTCATTATCCATAATGCTAGAAATTTTGCCAAGAGCCAACGTAATAAAGACGTGTTACGCGAGCAAACCTGGAGCTCGAGTCCATCAGCAAGGCGGCCCTGTTTAAGATTCAGGCCAGTAAAAATCCCAAGCTTGTTTTTATAACCTGCTGCCTCTTCCTTCGTTGTTGAATCAACCGATTCATGGCCTGGTTCTACTGTCTAAGCTGTTGGTCCGTGCTCCCAGTGGTTGTCATTTCCTTCAATAATCGGGCGGACAACTGGGAGTATATGATGGCTCCAGTGGCTATCAATTTCCGCCAGATCCATCCCTTCCCTCATGTTTCCCGAGCTGATCAGCCGTGTCTGATGGCTCCACATCTGCTGCTCCCCTGCCTCCATCGATGGCCCTACTTTGATCCAAATCAGAGGAGGACGACACCATGAGGTTGGAGATTGAGGGGGCTGATTGGGGACGGATGGAAAGGGGATGGAGAACAGGACGGCGGGTGGCCGGAGAGGACGACCGGCCATGCGTGGAGGGTGCGGCGGCGGTGCCCAGTCGCGGAGCCAGGGGGACCAGCAAGGGCCCTGCCCCCCTCCTAATATCACTGATTTAGGTGTAGCACTGATGTAAACACTGATTTTTTCTACTAAAATGGAGTATTTTGATGGAGTGGCCCTCCCCAACTATACTTAAGAATGCTCGGCCCTCCTCATCCAGATTTCTAGCTCCACCACTGGCGGTGCCCTACCCGTGCGCATCGAGAGCCCGTGCTCGTGTGTTTTTTTTCAAATCTGCTCGACCGTGCGATTTTATGACTGCGGGTTGATTACTCACAACGACAGGGGGATTTTTACAAAACCAAAACGTTTTCTCGCATCCACTTAAAAAGGAACCGTGGGTTCAATTACCAAAAAACAGAAGTATTTTTTTGTAAAACATCCGCGATGGTGAGCGGGTAGAAACGATAGGCGCTTTTTTATTAGGGAAAGATATTAAGTAGCATGCACAAAACGGAGTGCTCTTATCCTGGTTGACTCCAATGACTTGGTAGAATCATCAAGCAATGCGTAGTGGTAGTTGCTTCTCCCAAGGATGCCATCTTGGCTAGGGACATGAATTTCATCGTCCATTGCCGATCTGGCTAGATCGTGCACAAGATTATGCATGGTGAATAATGTAACTTCGTCAAAATGCACTCTAGCAGTCCACTAGGGGATACTAAAAAATAATACATGATGCTAATGATTCAGTACTAGCTCCTAGTAAACATGGTATACTACAGGATACCCCCCCCCCCCCCCGCGCGCGTTGCTGCGCAAATTGTTTGATGCAAATTTGGGTTGGTAACATGAAAACCAAAATTAAAAATACACATGACTTATAATATTTGATTATGTAGTTGTAAAAATATTTACTGAATATAAGTAGAATAATTGGAAGGAAACATTTTCTGATGCATGGTTGAATGTTGAGATGAGTCTTTTACTGAATATAAGTGGGCATTATCCATTCACAAATGTATGATGAGATGGATGCTTGCATATTGAGATAAAAAGTTAGTGGGGATTACTCTCTTACGTATGTATGATATATGATATGATACCGTAGATATTTTATTATTATAGTATACTGTTCATAAACCAGAACCCCCTACCATGTTATTTCTAATACCATGTGCTTTAGGGATCTCTACCAAGATATTTAAGGATACATGCATAGATACATATGTATATATACCATGTTCATGCCGACATCACAAATTAATCCATGAAAACATGAAAGTTTGTGTTTTACTATTTTCTAACATTTATGGTTATTCGGTTTAAATATCTTTGGAGGTCTATGTTCAAAGAAAATAGTAATAATGTAATTTCAATTAATATTCAAATTTAGCAAAAGTCATACACATTTTGCAATGATGGACACTACAATTGTGGCATAAAAGAGACCAGTATGGTCATTTAGCTTCATTGCCATATGGTTAGTAACCATATATAAATTATAAAAAATGTATATTAACTACAACCACAATATGATAATAATTAGTTATAATAAAGTATGAAATTTTAGTATAAATATGTAATTTGTTTAAACTCGCATTAGGTCCAAATTTTTGTTTTGACCAACTGCAAGAAAACAATTACTAAATAAGATGTGTCGTAGGCAGGTTTTTGTCAACGACAAAAAAATAAAATCACTAAACAACTCAACATGGGTATTGGTGTAAAATTTGGCATTAGATAATATATTCATGGTAAAAATCATTCCCACACCAATTCACTTGAATATCAATTTTCTCAACCGGCATATGCTATTCCAGCATATCAGAAAAAGTTTCTTTGTTGAAACTGTCTAATTTTTTTAATATATAATTATTTGTAGTATTCAATTCGAAGAATGGTTGAAGTTCAATGATGAAATAATGAAAAAAATTGATAAGTGCAAAGTCTGAAGGTAGAATAGTCTTTAAGAGACACTAGTCATCAACCTGTGCTTCTGCACGGGCTAGATATTGTTCCGCCTTAAATTTTTGTGTACTGACATTAATAATGCTAATAAACTAATTTATTCTGGTAGATTTAATGCACATGCTAATTTTTGTAGTAGAATAGCGATCGCTATAATTTAGAAAGATGGAATTAATACAAACTTTTAGGCCCTGTATATTTTAAATGGTGCCCAATTTGTATATATTAGAGGATTCGTTCACAATAATATTTGCAACTGCAATGTATTTTTGTAGAAAATATTAACATTTTTGGACAAATATAAATGTAGTTCAAATAGATGAGGACAAATGCAGAGAATCCTAACATGTTTCTATTGATTGAGCAATTCCTACCCAAAAAAAATACATCGCCATTTTCTTGAATTTCACCTAAAACAGTTTGCAGCAATCATTAATTTTTCATTGCTTAACATATTTGTGTAACAATAAGGATAATTTGAACAGGCTGAGTGATGACTACTTCTGTGAGTATTTCATTGCCGTCTCACGCTCAGGTATGTCTTCCTTTACCTTAATCCATCGTGGTTCTATTGTATTTTAGCGATACTTGATGTTGCATGGTTGGAATAGGTTGAGTAGGCAGACTGAAATGAAACATGTATATACTTCCAAATTTGGTAACATTATACACACATCGACATTGATACCACAACTCACTAAATTAAGATGTTGTGGCTTTCATGGGCTTGCTTTTTTTCTCCAAAGATGATGCATGTATAAATATAAATATATTACTTAAACTAAAATTATCAGAAGAAGTATTGAGTGCTTGCGGCATGTTATTCTAGTGACGACTACTTAGGTGGATATATGTTCCTTGAGGTGAAAGATTCAATTATCTATGGTACTATTGGTTATTGGTTAATCATGACGGTGTAAATATAACAGTACCACCTGATACATGTGGTAAGAGACCAAAAATATTTTAAAAATCTGTACAAATAATACTACTATGATGCTACTTCTATCATTTATATAATCTACAATACGTCTTCGCCCTTTGGGAAGTGCTCCACCTTTAACTTAAAAAATATTTACTTCAAAATGTGTTTATCATGTATCAAATTAAACTATAGACTATATCGTAATACATGGAAAAATTATCCACTAAAATTAAAATGGACAATGTTATCAAAATATCCCGATTTAAAATACCAATTCAAATAATATGTTTATGTTCATATATGATTTTACTACGGGGGAAATTTGATGTAATTTTTCTTAGTTATTATATCTTACAATCTGGTGATTTCACGCATTAAATTTTTTTAGATCTATTTCACGCATTAAATTAATACACAATCATGAATTGACTATTTTTTTGGGGATTCAGGCATTGACTCTATCACATACCATGATGCTTGAGCAAGATTTATTTGCACGTATCCGCGAAAAGAGGAATTTTTTTACGTGCCTTCTCATTTGTTTGGAGAGAATATGCATGTGTTTTTTTATGGCGATTAGTTCATGGATTTTTTTATTGTTGGTTGTCTTTTTTTTGATGGGACGTGCTAAGACACGTGTATTTTGTACTGATTGGAACTTTTTTTAACATGTACTGGTTCAAACTTGTACGTGCTGGATGAGAACTCTTTTTTTTTCTTTTTTTTTCATCGAACTCTTTGATGTACATGTTGCTTTTCTTTTGAAGTAACGTGTTGCTTTATCAATTGTATAGGTAAGTGCTTAAACGCTTGAAGACTTTTTATGGGACATGTTCTTTTTCTTTAGGCAGGTTGAAGGCACGTATATTTTGTACAGATTGGACTTGGAACTTGAACGTGTTGGATGCAAAGTTTTTTATGTACGTGTTGCTTTATTCATTATACATGTGTGCATGGGCTAGCAATTTATTTAAATATAAAAAAACGCCCATTGTAGGAGGACCCCCTTATATCCTTTTTGTTTGAACCACGTTCCAATCCAATGGCAGCACACGTTGCCCTTTTTTTCTGTCGGCCCTTGTATTCTTTTTGTACATGCCTTTGTGTAGTTGAGCCATTTTTCTCTAAACGTACGTGCAGCAGAAATAGTACTGTTTATTCTATCTTTTTTTGCGGGTGAGTACTGTTTATTCTATCACGTTGGACTTAAAAAAAGGAACATCTAAAGTTTTTTTTTATGGATTGGACTTAAATCACGTTTGTGGTATGACTTGTATCATAGATGGACTCTCAAACCTGCATGCAGATACCTCCTAAAGCGCTCGTTATGGATTTTTTTTTACTTACCATGTTGGACTTAAATCACGTATGACTTGTATCGGTTTTTTTTTGCGGGGAAAGATCGTAGAATACATGGACTCCCTTTCCTTAGCACGCAGACACATGCTAAAGCGTTTATTATGGACTTGCTTTTTTTAACTTATCACATTGGACCACATGCAATCAAACGGATCTATAATTTCTTTCCTTTTTTTGCTAGAGTTTTTATGGAAGGAGGCGATCTTTTTCAAGGTAACGATGAATGCTTCTTTTTTTGTTTCATTCACGAATGTTGAACGTGTCAGAAGTCTTGTTTATGGGAATATTTGTGTTACGTAAGTTTTCTTTTTATCACTGCCGTTAATTAACTAATCCAACGGTTTAATTAATTTGGATGATGTGGAATCATGAGAAGGCTTTAATGGTGCCTCCAATTAGTAAATATAATATCTTTGATCTAATTAGCACTCAGTTTATATATTTATGAGAAGTTTAAAAGGAAATACCGACCTATGATAGGCAATGAAGATGGAAAATACCGATCAATACATGATGATAATGCGGAATACTTGGTGATAGCTAGTAGATGATTATTACGGACTTCATACATAATGTCAATCATTAATGCCGTATGCCATGTTCAGCTCTCATAATGTGGAGGAGCATGTAGGTTGGCATAATCAAATTAAATATAAACATGAAATAATGTTGTGAACAATATTCAAATGGCAATTAGTAATTTACTTTGATCAAATACATGACAATTCAAAATAGATCAAAGATAGACGTGAATAGAAGCAGGTGAACGTATGGTAGGCTTGCTAAAGCTAGTCTTGGGCTCAACTAATCTGATACTCGGAACCTACAGTACAAAGATATTGCTACTAAAAGGTGGTAATTATTATCGATGAACAAGGCCATGAGGATGATGTCGGTGGTGCATCCTAATATCCCCCAAGTGGAAGGGAACACAACAACCTTTGTTGGGAACTGTTACGACCCTAATTTATAATGGACACAGTGAGAGCAAGCGAATATAGATATAACTTTAAGAGCTTTGATGTTACTCTGAACCACACTTGTGACAAATACTTGCTTCAGAGAATTTATTAGTAGCAATAACAATGGTGTGATTTGATTGTTGTAGGTTACAACATAGAACTGAGATTAGTGATTACTTTACAATTTTTAAAATAGTGATTATCCAATAGTTAGCAAGTAACAAATGAGTCCAGAGAGCAAACACTATTAATAACGTGGGTGTATGCCGTTATTCATGGTAAAATGCATAACAAAGTATGTAATTTCTAAGTCATGTTCCATTTGGTAAAGATGTATTTCGTATGTAGTTGAACGTGTTTTTTCCTAATAACTTGCACAATATCTGTTGTCCTACTCCTAGACTCCCATTTGTATTTCGTACGTAGTTGAAAGTGGGTTTCCTTAAGAACTTGCACAATATATATTGTCCTACCCTCCCATGTCAATATATATTGTCCTATCCTAACACTAAACCCTAGTTAAGATGTCATATGGCGTTCAAACTGAATAAACATATTAACGATGAATATATATGGAAGCCTCAAATTTCTACCCTCGCCATTGATATCCGGGTATTTGACTCTCACGGACGTTGGTTGAGACTGCAATATGTGCATACAAGCTATGTTTATAACCCTAACACATAATCATCATGAAACATATATTGTTCGGGTATATGATTATATCACTTCCGCCCTAATAAGACATTAAGCACAGTAATGTAATAGAAACAGTAGATCAAGAACAATCATCATACTTCCTCTGTTTTATAATGTAGTCCTACGGATTTCCTTTTCAGAAGTCAATCTTACGAAACGTTGGCCAAGTTTATAGAGAAACTTACCAATATTTACAATAACACACATAAACAATAAGAAAGTACATATCATGACGTATGTAGTGATATGTACTTGATATTCTAATTTTTGATATTTTTCTTCACAAACTTGGTCAAACTTTGCAAAGCTTGACTTCTAGAAAAAAATGCAATAATCTTACATCTATGAAGGGCTTACGAAACTCTGACATAACTTTCCTAACTCATTAACTCCCCCTCCTGAATTTTAGGACGGTGGGACCCTTAATCCTCCTACCTCTAATCTTATTTGTCCATGTTGCACAATATGTAAAACATGTAAGTAGTGTTACGTAGGTGTAGCATACCTCAGGAAAATCTATAAGCATTATTTTTTGGAACGGAGGGAGTGCTAGGCATCAAACCCTAAACAGCCAGACAACATGACATGACTGAAATTACAGATGGCAATGGAAGCGCCCCCCCTTCGGTGGCGGGGTCAACCTATAGGTAATTCTCCGAGTAGTGCTTCTAGTGTTGTCGGAGGGCATGTGGACATTATTCTCTGATGGATCTCGCTGGATTCAGTTTGTGTTTGTCTTCGATGGATCCACATGGATCTAGTTTTCATTTGTCTGAGTTCATGTATCTACAGGTTGGATTCTTTCAATCTAGGCTTCTCTTCATTAGCGATGATTGTTGTGTTGGTTGCCTGCGCGCAATGGTAGCTGTTGAAGTGAGAGATTGCAGTTGAGGGGTGATGCAGCAGCAGCAAAACAAGCACATCGTGGAGACGGGTCATAAAGGTAGCAAGTAGTGTTTCCTATTCATAGCTTGCGTCTGCTCATCTCCTTCTCTCATTCTTCCTCCCTCGTCAATCCCATGTTCTTCTCCTATGGCTAGTAGAGGTAGCGGCAGCGGAGCCTGGCTACAGGTGTCGATGGCAGCAAGTTGGATGTAGGCGGCAGCTCGGTTTCAAGCAGCGGCGGACGCTGGGCTGCAGGCCATGGTGGCCCTGTTTCAAGCGGCGGTCGATGCTCGGCTTCAGGCGACATCAACTACATTTCAAGCGGTGTTGTTTGTTGGGCGGGAAGCAGCGGCCGCAGCTCTGTTTCTAGCGTCGGAGATGGTCGGGCTGCAGGCAGCGACACGGCAGCCGCAGCTGCGATCTGCCACGATCGTGCCACTTCATCACCGGCCTTGTCGAGGAAAGAAGGAGATGAGTAGACACAAGCAATGATTTGAAAACGGAGGGAAGTAGGAAATACTCCCTCGGTTCCTTTATATAAGGTGTATTTGTTTTTTCAAAAGTCAAACGAGTGCAAGTTTGACTAAGTTTTTAGAAAAATGTATCAATATCCATAATATAAAATTTATATCATTTGATCGATCATGAAAGGTAGTTTCATATTTTATCTATTAGGTATTGCAGATGTTTCTATTTTGTTCTATAATCTTGGTCAAACTTTCAAATGGTTGACTTGCACGGAAACCTATACACCTTATATTCTGGAACGGAGGGAGTAGTAGCTAGCGTCTTAATCACTGCGTGCATGCAAGTTCACTTGTACAAGGAGCCCTCATTAATTTTTGGCCTCGTTTTGTGTTGGTGGCGTATTGATGCAGTTTGTATTTTTCATTGTAGCAGTGTATGAAGAAATGGAGGGAGTATGATACTATACATGATGAAGATGATCAAGTACTAATATCATATGTATAATGCTAATGTATGGTCCTTTCGGCCACGAGTGGCGTAAGCTAGCCTCAAACTGCTAGTGGGAAAATAGGAGAGGAATGGCTGCGAGCTTACCCTCCGGGACGCCATCACCACTGATAAGTGGCTGCGGTAGGTCAACTCCATTGAGCCCACACTGTTAAAGCTTAATTAACATATGTTAATTATGGGGGAATATCCACCACGGTATACATCATTGGCCCCTCAACATATAGTTGGGATCTATGTGAGGAATAACTATATTTCCATCAATACCTCAAGCCCCTCACATGGGGAGTTATTCAAGGCTAGTATATTGATTCAGCGACGAACATTTCCAGGCATTAGGGGGACATTTCAAGTAGCATAAAGAATGCTAGGAAATTAATGGAATGTTCAACACATTTCTTCCTCAAATCCACATACTCAAATATCTGAACCATGCATTCAGAAGATTTGTAACACATTACAAATAATTTGCCAGATTAATTTACTGACTATAAAGGTGTCACACAATCCTACAATCCTGTAAAAATATGCCTGAAAGGGTGAAGGTACCAACAAAAACCACTCCACTCCCCATTCGAAGCAACAGGGGGAGATGTATGGCAAAAGTACATCGGGATTCAGCTTCTCGCAAGCAATGATATCAAGGCCTCTGAATCAGTGAATGCAAGTCAACTGCAGGTTGACAGACACCTAATGGGTAGTATACACCTAGTGGAGGGGAAAGCTCCACCAACCAAGGTCATAGTGCACACAATGACCGGGACATTGGAATACCCGACTCAACCGCATTTGGAAATCGCGGGCAGTCACCATGAGTAACGATATTTCCATCAACTGTATATATACATATATAGATTCTGGAGAATCATATGACCGGAAGTCTACTATTGTCGACATATATTTCTCAACTAGATTGCAATCATTTCAAATGAATTCAGATCCTAAGAGCATGGTCATGGAAAAGTGTGAACAACACTCAGACTGGACTCAAGCAGAGGTTATATCTAGGTAGAAATATACTTTCCCAATAAGGGGGGGGGGTATTCACATAAGTAGTACCTACACCAGTTTTCTTCTAGAAACAGAATTAAGAACAACGAGGTGGTGAAACATAGAGCAAGTATTGTAGTACAAGGGTTCACGCAGATACCTAACTATTCTCCAGAGGTGGAATCTCTTTTCGATAAATTATATCATTGGCAGTACAAAATCATATATCTCTGCAGTTAATAGATGTAGTGATTACATATCCATGTGGATCACTAGATTCAGATGTAGATGGTTCCTGATGGAATCTCACTTCTGAATCGAAATGCAAAACGCAACATACATTGGGTAAAATCAATAAGTCACCATATGGCTCATTGTTGCCGGTACATTTGGTACAACGGACAAAGTGAGATCCTTTTACACACAAGGATAACTCCTACAATGATTACCCATACATGTTCAACATGTGGTCATCTAAATGCCGGAATTTGAGATGAAGTATTTGGGTAAAACCTCGAGCACCTTCACTCGTACATTATGGTACACCATGTTGTCTATATCCAGATTATATTGGAGAAATAGATTGTGGTCAAGTATTATCCATCCATAATTTCCATGGTTATTTGTTCTCTAAACGTAGTGAAAGATTCATCTAGACCATGAGGAGATGGAAACAAGATGTTGGGACCTATGGTTCCATATCACAATGCATGCATTGGATCCATCAAACACAATAGGTTGTGACTCAAGAATTTCTTTCGATATCTCCAATGCACCAAACATCTTGTCCTATCTTTCATTTTTAGAGAAATCTGGATACCAATATCATTGGATACACCGATGAGCTCCCTACTATGTCAGATCATAGACAAGCTTTGTGTTCCTGTTAGGTGTGGTAGTGATCCCATGAAAGTCTTCAATTCTGACCTTGTGGCTACATCCACCAAGCATATCTAAATGGTATGTTTATCCAAAGTTAATATGAAATATCGCTATATTGCATATCTTGCAAGTCAAATCAATTGACTGATTAGTTCACCAAGCATCTACCAACTTCTATATTCTAGAAATATGTTCATGGAATTGGTATGTAACGGCTTTGGAATTGCCAAGAATTAGGGGGTTATATGATACGTCTCCAACGTATCTATAATTTTTTATTGTTCCTTGCTATTAACGTATCATTCTTGGATGTTTTATACTCATTTACTGGCAACTTTATATCATTTTTTGCGACTAACCTATTGACATAGTGCCCAGTGCCAGTTGTTGTTTTCTGCTTATTTTTTACTTTGCAGAATATCAATACAAAAGGAAGTCCAAATTCCACGAAACTTTTTGGAGATTTTTTTTCTGGACAGCAGACACCCAAGGAACCAAAGAAGTGTACCAGAGGAGGCACGTGGGGCCCACTAGGCACCAGGGCGCGCCAGAAGGCACAGGCGCGCCCTGGTGGGTAGTGGGGCCCAAGGGAGGCTTCTCCACCGACTATCAGCTCTATAAATATTGTAAAATCCCCAAAATCCTAGGGGAGTTGACGAATCACAATTCCAGCCACCGCAAATTCCAGAACCACGGGATCCAATCTAGAGGCATGTTTCGGCACTCTGCCGGAGGGGTGAATTATCATGGAGGTGTTCTTGATCATCACCCTTGCCCCATCGATGACGCGTGTGTAGTTTACCATATACCTATGGGTCCGTTGGTAGAAGCTGCAAATAAACCGCATTTGATTTCTTCTCTCTTGAAATACCCATAATGTGATGTGCGTGTACACATAACTGAATACCAATGACAAGCTCAATCATTAGTGTTATTGTTATCTAATTGGAACATGGTTGCAATGTAACGAGTTGAGGAGGTACAAACATGGTGTTCATGAGTAAACATTGGGGATATTATGACCATAGGTTGTATTGAGTGTTAAAAACATGAGTACTTCTATGCTACACACAGTTCTCTTCATAGTTGATGAAATATTTCTTCAAGGGATTGGGCGCAAGTCCATTGGGTCAATGTAGGTCCATAGGATTCCTGAATGTTGCCGCACACTCACTAGAACTCTGAGCTTGTTTAATGCTTCAGGCCTAGTAGATGATTTTTTTTCAACTGAGTCCATCGGTTAAATTCTACTATGTTTGATGAACTCATCTGCATGAGAGAACAATGATTGAGCCGTGCAAGGGGTTGGAATGACGCGGTATATCCTAGAAGAGAACTCGGTGCACTGCGATAAATGACCACACCCTCTTCATCTCCATCTTCCTTGGCCATCCCACCACCCATATTTTCAGTGCTGATGTCACTTGAATTGGCTACCACCTCCATTGTATGAGGCAGATAATTTGTCGGTGATAATTGTTCCATCCATCTGCTCGTCTCCTTCATCTTGCACAACGCCCCTCTGCGCCCGCTTGACTCAGAAGAAATTCAGCCAACTTGGGCCTCAGGAGATCTATTTTTTCTGAACGGCATCCGACGTTTCGTCAGCAGTTCCATCTCTTCGCACAAATCTGGCGTCCAGACGCTGCCCAAAACCAATGCAACAGCCAATTAGATCTGTTCCTAGGCGAGGAAAAGGGGGAAAATGCAAAGCCAAAACATTGCCTCATCTAATGCAAGCACGATTCGTAAGTGTAAGAAACATGCAAGACTTCTGATCAGGTAGAACATTACCTTGAATCGCACTCCTTAAAGAACTCCAACCCATCCATGGTGAAAGAGCTTCTATTTTTTTTGGGTTGAGATGGACACACTGTGTGCCGTCTACCAGGAAATACTCACCAGTGTCTCCATATGGGCCCTTGGAACTCACTAGCAAAACATGCCCGTACGTTGCAATGGGAGAAAAATAATATCACACATCCCTGACAAGCACTGCTTAAGACCTCCCCAATGTGTATGTCTCTATTTCAGCACCACCCCATTTTGGAAATAATATCTAGCTCAATTTTATTAGGTCAAATTCTAACTGGTAAATTATTTTTATGTGTCATAAACAATTTAATTCCTCTAAAAATTGTTAATATTTTTTTCATTCCTTTGAATAGTAAGGTTTATCTTTTATGATGCTTGGATTGGTTGGTGAACTTCAAAAAGGTCACGTCATCTCTTCTTCCCAACGTCTACCCCTTTGCTAGTTTTATAAAGATGAGATCTTGTTTTAATTATCGAGTTAGCACCAGTAGAAAGCACCCATACACATGCTCATGTGCTCACTCTTAATATTCTCAGACCACCATTACATCAACACAAATTAACTTTTTTGGAATAGAAATAAATATCATAAAATTATTTTCAGTCTAAAAAAAACTATCAAACTACTGGGTGAGATGAATTGCTGTAAAATCTAGGAGAACTATTCTATTGAAGCTACCAAAGATGATTTGCCAAGATGCCATATGTCAAGTTGGCAAAAATTGAATAAAATCATCTGGTAGTTCAGTTCACATGAAATAAATCCACATATTTGGCATGTTGCGGGCTGTTTACCTATGTTAACAAAGAACTTGCTATTTCCAAATAGTTGTATTTGTCCGTCAAGGAAAAGAAAACAAAGTCTTACCACAGGGAGGTTACTTTCTGCAAAGAAAGAGAAGTATGTTAAGGAAGGAGAAATTTATGGTTACTTTCCGCAGAGAAGGAGAAATCTGACCTCAAAAGGACAATGTCATGTAGACCCTTCAAGAAAAATGCCTTGTAGCTACTTTGATAAACGAAGCAATTGATTTTCTTCATAATTAAGCACACTAATAGGTAGCAACATCAAGGTATTAACCAACAGTCTCTATTGTATAGAAATTGACAAAAATTGCTTTGAAGGAGCGATGTGGGACTAATAATGTGAGGTATCATTGCTCGGTTGGTAGCTTATAGGAAATACAATTCCTATCTTTGTACATGAACATTGGATAGATGAGATGGTTCGTAGTTCGCAGCTTGGTCCAGACACCAGGGTTAGACTCTGGGTTTTATTAGAATTTTATTTTTCTATAAGCTAACTATTTTTTTCTTTGGAAAACAAGGACATGGCTGACGGCCCATAAGGCCCAATAGTAGCGCATCTATCTTTCAATTCTGACATACAACGGACAAAAATTTGTTGGATGTACGAAACAGACGAATTTTTAGGAAGAAGAAACGATCACCTTTTGATTATCGTAAAAACTAACGCCTGCACGTATGGGCATTTGCACATCGCCCACACGCCTCCAACACCACTCATTTTGCCAAGTATGAATAGATGACATTAGCAGAATTTTTTTTGGTTTCCGGCTTAAAAATGTTTTATCTCCTAATTAAAAAAGCGGACTAAAAATCTGTTTTCACCATTAAATCCGTCTCGACGAGATCTTCAAAACTAGATCCCATGTTGATATGTTTCGACGAATTTTTTTTGCCCAAAAGATGCCATGATGTTTACACTGTAGTTGCCATGTGGCAATTTTACTTTGTAGATCATGACAATTTTAGTTTTTCGACGATGTCAATTCTAGTACTTTGACCATGAAAATATTTTTTGTATGAACCATGGCAATTTAAAGTGCATGTATCATGGGAATTTTCATTTTTGGTGCATGGCAAGTCTAGTTTCTTAATTCCTCATTTTATAATATGTCAAAATTTACTTTTAAATGTAGAAGAAAATAGCTGAAACATATCATGGCAACTTCAGTGTAAACATCATGGCAATTCATGTGCATTAGACATGGCAATTTTTAACCGAAAAAAAAAATTCGTCGAAATATATTGATATGAGATCTAGTTTCAAAGATCTCGTCGCGAGGGATTTAATGATGAAAACGGATCTTCAATCGGATTTTTCATTTAAGAGATAAAACATTTTAAAATCAGAAAATTGAAAAAAAATCCACATCCATGCATGCATTGACATGGCGTAGTCTATGTGCTATAAGGCGTGTGGGCAAGTTTGACTCCCACCACACGTGTGGACGTTAGCGGTGTCCTTGATTATTAGGTAAAGATTTACTGCCCTACCGGCCTCAGCCATGCCGCCACATGGGCCAAGTTCAAAGCCGCCCATGACGAACATCATGTTCATGAAACAAACGGGCATACCGTAGGCCCGTGTACAAATTGGGAACACCAAACAGCGGCATAGGTGTATTTCTCCAAATTTGTCAGCGTACAGAACTGGAAAAGTCAAAGCGCGTGAATCCCAACTTAACAATGACCGAGCGAGATTACGGCCTGCTTGTAACTCGGCCTCAAAAACACCTCACTCTTTATGACACTACTACTATGTTATTTTATACTATGAAAATAGTAAGTTAGACTAGTCATATGCATGACATTAGTATACGTTACTCGGATCAGGCTTGCCTGCTCCCTTTCCATGCTCCCATCCGTGCTCCCCCTTCATCCAACGGTTGTCCTTTTCCCTTTTTCTTTTTTAATCTGATCATCTCCCCCCTGATTTTCAGGGGGTGGGGCCGGGTCTTATTTTCTTCCAATCAAATCAAGCCACGTATGTGGGAGCACGGATGGGAGCATGAGAAGGGAGCAAGCAAGTCTCGTCCACGTTACTCCCCTCTATGACCAACCTTAGAGCACTCCATTAAGGTTATTCCTAAAAATAAATGTAAATATTTGCTGAGCACCGACATGCTCGGCAAAGTGTGCCACGTAGCAGCGACTGGACCAGCATGAGGCGTTTACCGAAAAAGGCTTTCGCCCCACTTTATATATAAAGCAAAGATCAACAGTACCCAGTACAAACGCACACCCCCACCACAAACGCGCACACACGCAGGCAGGATACACACTACTAGGAAAAGGCCTACTAGTGGCGCACCAGTTTTGCCTTCTAATGGCGCACTACTGGTGCGCCACTAGTACCACACCACTAGTATTATATGGTGTGACATTAGTATCTGGTATACTAATGGCGCACCACGCCGTGCGCCATTAGTATAGAGCAACATGCGCCATTAGTATGCCTCCCAGGGGGCCATATTTACCCATGTGCTTTGGCATACTAATGGCGCACTGTGGAGTGATGCGCCATTAGTATTAATATTTGGTTTTTTTTACTTATCTGATTTTTGCACAGGTTACAAAATATATTACTGGACAGAGTATAGACAGCACCACACAACAACAGCAGATTCATCGAATACAATAGAAGATTAGTCTCCGAATACAATTCATCATATTAGTCTCCGAATTCAAAAGACCGAACAAAGATAGAACATTACAAGTCTCGAGACCGCGAGTAGCGAGTTTGTCTTCACATTACAAGTCGATATCGATCATCTAAACTACCATCACATAGAAGAGAGCTGCGGTCATCACGATGAGCATCATCGCGATGAAACTGGTCTTCATCCGGTTCCTCCAACGCTCCCTCCACTAGTAAAAAACAGGGCATTTGTCCCGGTTGGTGAGGGCCTTTTGTCCCGGTTCTTGAACCGGGACTAAAGGATCGTTACTAATGCCTCCCCCCTTTAGTCTCGGTTCTAACACGAATAGGGACAGATGGGCCTCCACGTGGCCTGTGCGCCGAGCCCAGGCCGGAGGGCCTTTGGTCCCAGTTGGTGGCACCAACCGGGACCAAAAGGCATCCACGCGTCAGCATTTCAGTGGCTGGGATTTTTTTGAAAGGGGGGTGTTGGAGGTTTTAGGGGGTTAATTTAGATGTTTCATATATTCTGTTAGCTAGCTAATTAATAGAGAGAAGTGTCCTCTCTTATGTCCGTGCTTGGTCGACGCTACGTACTGTACATAGAGAGGCCCTCGACACGCTAGCTAGTGAGAAAATGAAGGGAACCATTAAGTACAGAAGTTCGTCATGCATACCGAGAGAAGTGATCGATCGACCTCTCCTTCTCCGAGAGGTTGGTCAAACAACAAGTTTTCGTATTATCTATCCGACGCTACTGGCTACATATCTTTTACAATCTCCTAGCAATTGAAATCAACTTCCACATGGTATTCTCCGGCTTTATTGATGACGTGGTCAAGAAATAATCCCGCCAATTCCTCTTGAATTGCTTTCATGCGATCTCGTTCTAGGAGTTCATCCCGCATCTGCCACGTCTAATTTCAAGAAGGGGTTTAATACATATATGAATGAAACTCAACAGAAATGATGGTGTAATAAAATGAAATTGTGAATATTATTGCTTACGCACTTCATATTGTCTTTTAGAGTAGCCGCGCTTATTTTTCAAAGTCGCATTGTAGATGAACTCGCACAGGTAGTATCCACAGAAATCATTCCCTTGTTCCTGCCACAAGCACTTTACGAGAAATAGAGGTCAAACAAACTGATAATGAAGCATTATAAATGGAATTGATGAAAGTACAGCTATAGAATCAACGGGAGATGCGCGCAACTAGCTAGCTAGTAGTACTTACTTTCGGGTATGTATATCGCAGCTCCTTCGACAGTCCCGGAACTTCTGCGGTGAACTGTTTCCAAACCCTGCAAGACAAAGAAAGTAATTATTATTAATTGAGATATCAGGAAATGAACAAAAAGTTGCGGATATGGTGCGATAATGATCGATTGAACTTACCTGTTGAGCAAATTAGTCATGTCCGCATAGGTTTCGGGATCTTTTCGTCTCGTGTCTAAGACGTTTACTACTCCCCGCTCAAGCTTAATCTCCAGAAGAACATAGTGGAATCTGCGCATGCATGCATAACTCATCACTTACATTACTATAACCTCGCTCGAGTAATAAGGGAAACCGAATATGCACACGACAGTAACACTCACTGGAAGTTGTAAGGAAAGAGTATTAAATCTTTGTTTTGATTTTTTATCAACGATTGTAGCAAGTTGGCCTCGGCCTCTTCGGCGTGCTTTGTAACCCGAATTTCATCTATGATATTTGTGTTAATGAACCCAATATCATACATTTCTTGTTTTTTGCACTCGACGATCTTCAATCTGCATAATATAGTGAGGATAATTAATTATAAATACTTGCAATGAAATAGCCGAGCTATATATAGAGACTTAATGACAGAAATAGTACTTACAAACAGTAGCAAAAGGCCGTTAATTTATCGAGGGCCTTTTGATTGAAGAACTCGAAGAACTCCTCAAATGGAACAGTCAACAGATCAGTTCCAACGAGGTTGTGCTCCTCTTTAATATTCAGATACAAAGCATTCGTCCCCCCAGACTCTCTGCAGCTTTTCATGTACCAATTATGGAATCTTCGCATCATCGTTGTTAGAGATTTTTCATCTTTGACAAGAGGCTTCCCGTACTCGTATCTGTGTTCGTCCACCTCCAAGAAATCAGGAAGTTGATCGTCAGGCAGGTAATCTGCAAGATTGCCATAACTGGCCACCGTCCACGGAGCATTAGCGACGATGTCGCCGCTAGACACATTGAGCGGGGGGCACGATTTCTTTGCTTGTTTGCCGGGCTGGGCAATTTTTTCCCAGCTGCTCGTTCTTTTAACCTTTTATCACTGACAGTACTTCCCGGCCGCTCCGCTTCGAGATATGTCTCTTCAGTAATGCGCTCATAGTTGGTTCTCGGTGGAGACTTTGGTGGTTTCCTCAGGGGATCGATAGTGCGCTTTGCTTTCACCGGATCTACCTTCTCCTCCGGAGGTGGATGTCTCTTTGCTTTCAACCCTTCAAAGAAGTCGTCCACTTCGGCCTGCATGATCTTCGCGTTTTCCTCCTTGGTCCTCTCGTACGGTAACTTCTCTAGAGTCTTGAGAGAAGGACCGTATCTGTATTGCCTCCCGCCTCTGCTGGCTGTACTGCTAGACGCCGGAGCAGACGGAGCGGCTGGGGCGTCTGTCTTCTTTCGTGCTTTCTTACGAGGCGGAGGAGAAGGACTACGACGCGCCGGAGCAGCTAGGGCGGCGACGGGTCTCTTCCGCCCTTGCTGGCGAGGCAGAGAAGGAGGAGGCTGCTGGCTGCTCGGGTGCGCCGGCGCAGGCGGAGAAGGAGGCGGAGTGCCAGCACGTGCCTGAGAAGGAGGAGGCTGTTGGCTGCTCGGGCGCGCCGGCGCAGGCAGAGAGGGAGGCGAAGTGCCGCCACGCGCCGGAGAAGGAGGCCGAGTGCCCTGATCGTCACTCACCGGAGGAGGAGGCGGTGGAGGAGGTGGAGTGCTCTGACTCGCCGGAGGAGGAGGAGGAGGCGTCCAGTTCGGAAGCTTGATGAACTGCTTCCCCCATAGGCATGGAGTCTTCAGAGCAGAAACCAGCCGAGTCTCCCCTTCACCGGTAGGGTGGTCAAGCTGGAGGTCCTCAAATCCCTCCGTTATTTTGTCCACCGTCACCCTAGCATATCCTTCTGGAATCGGACGACAGTGAAAAGTTGCGCCAGGTTCAGAAGGTCGAACTTGGCCGATAGCCGCCTTGACTTTTAAGTTCTGCCATTGCGTCATAAGGTGGCAATTTTGAGCCTCCGTGATAAAATCCACGGGGTAGCTAGCAGGAGCCGTCAAGACATGCTCTGGCTGAAGCAGCTCGGTGAAAGCCACACTGCTTCTCCGCTGAGATGGCGGGGTAGCTTCGGGGGAAACTTCGGCAGATCGTTTGTTGCGATCTGCTTCTCGTTCCTCTAGCCCTTGTACCCTTTCGTGCAATGCATGCAGTTTGCTCTGCTCCAGTTTCTTCCTCCTCTCGTGGATTTTGTAACCCCCTGCGTCCGGAAAACCAACCTTCCACGGAATGTAGCCTGGCGTGCCTCGTGTCCGTCCAGGGTGCTCAGGATTCCTGAGGGCCATTGTGAGCTCGTCCTTCTCCCTGTCTGGAACGAACGTCCCTTGCTGCGCTGCATCGATATAGTGCCGAAGCCTATTGACTGGTGTTTTCAGTTGCTCGTCCGTCCAATGGCACTTCCCTGATATAGGGTCCAAGGTTCTGCCAACCCCGAAGAACCAAGTCCGGTAACGGTCTGGCCATTTCATTGTCTCTGGTTCGATCCCTTTATCAAGCAGATCATTCTCAGCCTTGGACCACTTAGGCCGGGCTTTGAGGTAGCCACCTGACCCCATGCGATGGTGAAACTTCTTCTTCGCAGCATTTTGCTTGTTTGTCGTCGACATCTTCTTACTCTTTTCTGATGTCGTGTGGGCCACAAATGAGGGCCAGTGATCTCTGATCTTCTCATATTTGCCGATGAATTCTGGTGTCTCTTCTTTGTCGACAAACTTTTTCAGCTCTTTCCTCCACCTCCTGAATAGGCCTGCCATCTTCTTAAGAGCACAAGACTTGATTAATTGCTCTTTAACTGGCTTCTCCGGATCCTCCTTTGGCGGTAGGGTGAATTTTGCCTTCAGCTCAGTCCAAAGATCATCTTTCTGCATATCATTGACATAAGACACCTGAGGGTCTTCCTCCTTAGGCTTATACCATTGGTGGATGCTGATCGGGATCTTGTCCCTAACAAGAGCCCCGCACTGAGCAGCAAATGCATTCTTTGTACGGATGGGTTCAATCGGGTCGCCATCGTGCGCGATTGCTGTGATCTCAAACCTTTCATCCGAGCTCAACTTTTTCTTCGGGCCTCGTCTCCTGACTGAAGTTGTGCTCGATCCGGAGGGCTAGAAAAAAGAAGAAAGACGAGAGTTAATTAATATGTGTACATAGACCAAAACAATGAATGCATCAATTAGCTAGTCAGCACAGGCTTAACTAATATACATACCTGGCCAGACTCGGTTCGGTCACCGGAGCCGTCATCACGGTCTCGTTCTTGCACCGTCATTGGGTCACCGGAGCCGTCCTCATGTCTCCTTCTTGCACTGGCATTGGGTCAAAGGAGCCATCATAATTGCCTGCTTCTTCACCCTGTCCTTCCAGACCATCGGTGTCGTTCAGAAACAATAAGGCGGGATCACTTCCATGTGCGATTATCTCTTCCACATCACTTCTGTTGCTTCGTCTCGGGGGGTGTCCATAGTTTCTACAAATATTTACAACATGGAAATTATTATTCAAACATGACAGATATGGATATATTAGTGGCAAACGTAGAACTAGCTAGCTAATCACAGTAAAGAATCATATTAATTAGTGGCCTCAACGCTGCTTCTCTAGGGTTTGGGGTGGCCTCGACAACTCTTCAAGGGTTTGGGGTGGCCTCGACACAACGTTTCAAGGGTTTGGGGTGGCCTCGATGACAACGCTCTTTTAACTTGGTAAATTTGGGTGGCCTCGAGAGAGTTTGTCGGGTAGGGGCGCGGCGGGAGGGGGTAGGAGACCAACATCGTTTTTTCTCTAGGGTTTTGGTGTCCTCGAGAGTTTTGGTCGAGCGAGAGGGCCGAGGGGGCTGCTGCTGTGGTATAAGTTATCGCGGTCGAGAGGGGGTATATATATCGACCGCCCCTCATGTCGAATTTATCCGGGAGGGGTTATATCGACAACGACGCAACATACATATACATGGAAAAATAATATTATCGGGTAGGGGGTATATCGACCCCCCCCTCGTGTTGAAGTTATTGGGAGGGGTATATGGACGACGACAGACCCGATAAAACATAAGAAAACAAAGAAGAAATAAAAAGAGGAGAAGAAGAAAGGAATAGAGCAAAAGATCGAAGAATTTTTCTATTTTTTCTTCTTCTCCTCTATTCCTTTCTTCTTCTCCTCTTCTTTTTCTTCTTTTTTCTTCTTCTTATTTATTTCTCCTCTTCTTCCTCTTCTTATTTCCTTTTTCCTCCCATTCTTTTTCTTCTTCTTCCTTCTTAAAAATACATGAAGTAGTATTGCTTGTTTTTTTAAAATAATGTTCAAATAGAAATTTTAGAAAAAAAGTAAAGGTTTTGCCTAATTCATTGTTCATATGAATATTATCGGGGAGGGGGTATATCGACCCCCCCACATGTTGAAGTTATCGGGAGGTGGTATATCGACCCCGGCCCCCTCGTGTTGAAGTTATCGGGAGGGGGCGACCCCCCCCCATGCGTTGAAGTTATCGGGAGTTTATATCGACACGACATACGTACATGAAAATAATATTATTGGGGAGGGGGTATATCGACCCCCCCCCACGTCCTTCTTAATATCACTTAGCAACTTTTGCAACGATAGGGAGGGGGTGCTCCCGTGGTCTAAACTCCGTCTATGCACCATAGAAAATTCTGAAAAAATACATCTATGATCCCTCGACGTCCCCGCCTCTCTCATAAACAAAAAAACTGTGAATAAAAAAACATCATGTTCTATGAACAAAAAAACATCATATTTCATCCACATCCGTGCATACATCATATATGTGATCATCTATGAAAAAACATCATATTCTATAAAAAAATCATCACATATATATATGAACAAAAACAATTATGATAACAAGCATATATATCATCATATATATAAAAACAAGCATATATATGAAAAAAAACAAGCATATATATGAAAAAATGCTAGGGAGGGCGCCGGCCGGACCAAGGTGAGGAGGACCATGGGGTCGGCGGCGAGGATGGCGATGGGGCAGTGGGCGCGCTCTCGGGGTAGCGGCGACGTCGACGAAGGGCGAGGCAGGGTGACGGCGACGACGTACGGGGGCGGGTCGGGGCGGCGCGCGTCGGGGCAGGGGCGCGGGCGACGGCGACGGGGGCGGGCCGGGGTGGCGCGGGTCGAGGCAGGGGCGCGGGCGACGGTGACGACGGGGACGGGCCGGGGCGGCGTGCGTCGGGGCAGGGGCGCGGGCGACGGTGAGGGCGCGGGCAACGGCGACGACGGGCACGGGCGACGGCGACGGCGATGGCGACGACGATGACGACGGCGGGGGCGGCGTGCGGCGTCGGCATCGTCGGGGCGGCAACTGCGAGATGAGAGTGAAAATTTCCCAAGTGTGAACTTATATAGCAAAGCCTTTAGTCCCGGTTCGTGGCACCAACCGGGACTAATACACCCTTTAGTCCCGGTTGGTGACACCAACCGGGACCAAAGGCCTCTTTTCAGTAGCCCAAAGGGCGAGAAGCGGCGACCTTTGGTCCTGGTTGGTGGCACGAACCGGGACTAAAGGGGGGGCATTGGTCCCGGTTGGTGCCACGAACCGGGACCAAATGGTGGCATTGTCCCGGTTCGTGGCACCAACCGGGACCAATGGCCTTGCACAGCGGCGTTGTGGTGGGAGTTTAGTCTCACCTTGCTAGTTCAGAGCGCCCCGCACCTGTTTATAAGCTCCGCTGCCTCTTCCCACTCGAACTCCTCTGAACTGCAGGCATATGGGCCTAATCTGACACTGCTTTGCCTGTGGGCTTGCTGGGCCTTCTGCGGGCCTGAATCCTGGCCCATGGTAGGGTTTCTAGTCGTATTCAGGCCGTGGGGGCCCAGAAGGAGGCACTTTTTTTGTTTTTTTGTTTTCTTTACTTATTGTTGCTATTTTCATTTTTTCCATTTTTTGTTTTGTTTTCTGCATTATTTATTTTCTTTTGTTTTTTGCTTTATTTTTTAATTCGTTTGCTTTTAGTTTTAGGAAAATTATAAACTTTCTGTTAGTGCCATTAGTTTTTAAATTTGAAAACACTTTTTTGTTTTTTTGTTTTCTTTCTTGCTTTATTCATTTTATTTTGTTTCTACTTACAACAAAATACTTATTGTTGCTATTTTTAATTTTTTCCAGTCTTTTTGTTTTGTTTTCTGCATTATTTATTTTCTTTTGTTTTTTTGCTTTATTTTTTAATTCTTTTTTGCTTTTAGTTTTAGAAAAATTATAAACTTTCTGTTAGTGCCATTAGTTTTCAAATTTGAAAACACTTTTTTGTTTTTTGTTTTCTTTGTTGCTTTATTTATTTTATTTTGTTTCTACTTACAACAAAATACTTATTGTTGCTATTTTTATTTTGTTTCCAGTTTTTTTGTTTTGTTTTCTGCATTATTTATTTTCTTTTTTTGCTTTATTTTTAATTCTTTTTTGCTTTTAGGTCAGCAAAATTATAAACTTTCTGTTAGTGCCATTAGTTTTCAAATTTGAATAGTTAAAATTTGAATTCTTTGAAATTTGTGTGAATCACAAGTTTGTGATTAACTTTACTAAAAAATGAACATAGATGCGCCTATAGAGAAAATTCAACCTAAATTCATAATAAATTTCTATGAATTTCAAATAAATTCATTATGAATTTAGGTCAAATTCCTTGTATTGGGGCATCTATTTTCACTTTCAGAGGAGCTCAACAAGGCAGAGAGGGACGGGCTTATAAACCGGTGTGAGCGCCCTTCGGTTGGCGAGGTGGGACTAAACTCTGAGCGCAACGAGGACCAACCCTTTAGTCCCGGTTTGTGTCAGAAACCGGGACTAATGGTCATGGGCCAGGGGCGAGGCGCACTGGGCCCGGTTCGTGCGTGGAGCCGTGACCAAAAGGTCCAGACGAACCGGGACCAATGGCCCACGTGGCTGCCCTCTTGAGAGTGTTCTTGGTGACAACATAGTTGACAAGGAGCGAACCGGGATTAATGGTATTACGAGGGCCGAACCATAAGACATTAAAGCATTTCAAACGAACTCTGAAAAAGTTGAAAGTTGGCATGGTATCATAATTTCACCCACATAGCATGTGCATGTACAAAACGGACAATGGTATCATACTCGTCTGTTACAAAGTTGGCATGGTATCATCATAATAGTTGCGGGAGAAAGTCTTCACTTTTTCTTCGCTTGTGTCATTTGCTTATTGCGCCGTAACCATGGATAATCTTCATCGTTTATCAGGATGCTGGGGTCAGCCTTGACTTTGAAGGGAGGAATTCATGAAACTTTTCATAATCTTCAGACATGTCTGTCTTGCCCTCCACTCCCACGATGTCCCTTTTTCCTGAAAGAACTATGTGGCGCTTTGGCTCATCGTATCATGTATTCGCTTACTTATCTTTTCTTTTTCTCGGTCTGGTAGACATGTCCTTCACATAGATAACCTGTGCCACATCATTGGCTAGGACGAACGGTTCGTCGGTGTACCCAAGATTTTTCAGATCCACTGTTGTCATTCCATACTGTGGGTCTACCTGTACCCTGCCTCCTGACAGATTGACCCATTTGCACTTAAACAAAGGGACCTTAAAATCATGTCCGTAGTCAAGTTCCCATATGTCCACTATGTAACCATAATATGTGTCCTTTCCCCTCTCGGTGGCTGCATCAAAGCGGACAACATTGTTTTGATTGGTGCTCTTTTGATCTTGGTCAGTCGTGTAAAATGTATTCCCATTTATCTCGTATCCTTTCCAAATCATAACAGTCGAAGATGGTCCCCTGGACAACAAGTACAGCTTATCACAAACAGTGTTCACATGTAATCCAGTCGCCGCACTGCTTCGGGTGTTTGGAGGCAGACTGTTCTTGTGTTCATCGACATAAGGGGACACCAAGGTAGAGTTCTGTAGAACTGTGCAGCGTGCTTGAGACCAAGAATATCCGTCCCTGCATATTATTGAGTCCCTTCCAAGCGTGCCTTTTCCAGTCAGTCTCCCCTTATACCGCGATTTAGGTAGACCTATCTTCTTAAGGCCAGGAATGAAGTCAACACAAAACCCGATGACATCCTCTGTTTGATGGCACATGGAGATGCTTCCTTCTGGCCTAGCACAGTTACAGACATATTTCTTTAGGACTTCCAGGAACCTCTCAAAGGGGAACATATTGTGTAGAAATACGGGGCCCAGAATGACAATCTCGTCGACTAGATGAACAAGGACGTGCGTCATGATATTGAAGAAGGATGGTGGAAACACCAGCTCAAAATTGACAAGACATTGCGCCACATCACTCCTTAGCCTTGGTACGATTTCTGGATCGATCACCTTCTGAGAGATTGCATTCAGGAATGCACATAGCTTCACAATGGCTAATCGGACGTTTTCCGGTAGAAGCCCCCTCAATGCAACCGGAAGCAGTTGCGTCATAATCACGTGGAAGTCATGAGATTTTAGGTTCTGAAACTTTTTCTCTGCCATATTTATTATTCCCTTCATATTCGACGAGAAGCCAGTCGGGACCTACATACTAAGCAGGCATTCAAAGAATATTTCATTCTCTTCTTTGGTAAGAGCGTAGCTGGCAGGACCTTCATACTGCTTCGGAGGCATGCTGTCTTTTTCGTGCAAACATTGCAGGTCCTCCCGTGCCTTAGGTGTATCTTTTATCTTCCCATACACGCCCAAGAAGCCTAGCAGGTTCACGCAAAGGTTCTTCGTCACGTGCATCACGTCGATCGAAGAGCGGACCTCTAGGTCTCTCCAGTAGGGTAGGTCCCAAAATATAGATTTCTTCTTCCACATGGGTGTGTGTCCCCTAGCGTCACTCGGAACAGCTAGTCCACCGGGACCCTTTCCAAAGATTACGTGTAAATAATTAACAATAGCAAGTACGTGATCACCGGTACGCATGGCGGGCTTCTTCCGGTGATCTGCCTCGCCTTTGAAATGCTTGCCTTTCTTTCGACATTGATGGTTGGTCGGAAGAAATCGATGATGGCCCAGGTACACATTCTTCCTGCAGCTTCCGAGGTATATACTTTCGGTGTCAAGTAAACAGTGCATGCATGCGTGGTATCCCTTGTTTGTCTGTCCTGAAAGGTTACTGAGAGTGGGCCAATCGTTGATGGTCACGAATAGCAACGCCTTTAGGTCAAATTCCTCCTGTTTGTGCTCATCCCACGTACGTACACCATTTCCACTCCACAGCTGTAAAAGTTCTTCAACTAATGGACTTAGGTACACATCAATGTCGTTGTCGGGTTGCTTAGGGCCTTGGATGAGAACTGGCATCATAATGAACTTCCGCTTCATGCACATCCAAGGAGGAAGGTTATACATACATAGAGTCACGGGCCAAGTGTTGTGATTGCTGCTCTGCTCCTCGAAAGGATTAATGCCATCCGCGCTTAAACCAAACCATACATTCCTTTGGTCACTTGCAAACTCATCCCAGTACTTTCTCTCGATTTTTCTCCACTGCAACCTGTCAGCGGGTGCTCTCAACTTCTCATCTTTCTTATGGTCCTCACTGTGCCATCGCATCAACTTGGCATGCTCTCCGTTTCTGAACAGGCATTTCAACCGTGGTATTATAGGAGCATACCACATCACTTTCGCAGGAACCCTCTTCCTGGGGGGCTCGCCGTCAACATCACCAGGGTCATATCGTCTGATCTTATACCGTAATGCACCGCATACCGGGCATGCGTTCAGATCCTTGTACGCACCGCAGTAGAAGATGCAGTCATTAGGGCATGCATGTATCTTCTGCACCTCCAGTCCTAGAGGGCATACGACCTTGTTTGCTGCGTATGTACTGTCGGGCAATTCGTTATCCTTTGGAAGCTTCTTCTTCAATATTTTCAGTAGCTTCTCAAATCCTTTGTCTGGCACAGCATTCTCTGCCTTCCACTGCAGCAATTCCAGTACGGTACCGAGCTTTGTGTTGCCATCTTCGCAATTGGGGTACAACCCTTTTTTGTGATCCTCTAACATGTGATCGAACTTCAGCTTCTCCTTTTGACTTTCGCATTGCGTCTTTGCATCGACAATGACCCGGCGGATATCATCATCATCGGGCACATCGTCTGGTTCCTCTTGATCTTCAGCAGCTTCGCCCGTTGCAGCATCATCGTGCACATCGTCTAGTTCCTCTTGATGTTCAGTAGCATCACCGTATTCAGGGGGCACATAGTTGTCATCATACTCTTCTTCTTCGCCGTCTTCCATCATAACCCCTATTTCTCCGTGCCTCGTCCAAACATTATAGTGTGGCATGAAACCCTTGTAAAGCAGGTGGGTGTGAAGGATTTTCCGGTCAGAGTAAGACTTCGTATTCCCACATATAGGGCATGGACAACCCATAAAACCATTCTGCTTATTTGCCTCAGCCACTTCCAGAAAATCATGCACGCCCTTAATGTACTCGGAGGTGTGTCTGTTACCGTACATCCATTGCCGGTTCATCTGCGTGCATTATATATAATTAAGTGTTTCAAAAATCATTACAGAACATCATGAATAGATAATTAAGTGACCAAATTAATAGAAGTTCATCATCACATTAAAACCAAAGTACATACATAGTTCTCATCTTCAAGCGAAAATCATTACAGAACAACATAAAGCTCTGCAGAGCATCTAAATTAATTAAACCATACATTGAAATTATGTAAAACATTTCAATGCGAAAACAAATGCGATCATAATCGCAACCAAGGTAACAACTGATCCAACGACATAATGATACCAAGCCTCGGTATGAATGGCATATTTTCTAATCTTTCTAATCTTCAAGCGCATTGCATCCATCTTGATCTTGTGACCATCGACGACATCCGCAACATGCAACTCCAATATCATCTTCTCCTCCTCAATTTTTCTTATTTTTTCCTTCAAGAAATTGTTTTCTTCTTCAACTAAATTTAACCTCTCGACAATAGGGTCGGTTGGAATTTCCGGTTCAACAACCTCCTAGATAAATAAGATATATGTCACGTTGGTTGGCATAATTTTCATAAACAATAAATGAACCAATAGTTATGAAAAGATAATATATACGACATCCGAATCATAGACAGGACGAGGGCCGACGGGGGCGGATACCAAAACCATCGCACTATATAAGATGCAGTAATAAAAGTAAGAAAATAATACAAGTATCTATCTAAACATACAAGTAAGAATATTTTTCTTTTCAGAAAGAAGATAAGAACAAGAGGCTCACCACGGTGGTGCCGGCAATGAGATCGGCGCGGGTGATCGACGGCGGTGAAGACGGGGACGGGGCATGACGGACCGCTAAACCTAGACAAATATTGAGGAAAATGGAGCTTAGAGGTCGAGCTTGTAGAGGAGAAAGCTTAAGTAGTGTGGCTCGGGCATTCCATCGAACACCTTGTGTGCATAGGAGGTGAGCTAGAGCACCACCAAGCCCTCTCCCCCTCGGCGGCAAGAAAAACAGAGCAGTGTGCTCTGCTCTTACGCGAGGGGGTATATCTAGGCACCTCATTGGTCCCGGTTGGTGGCATGAACCGGTACTAAAGGGAAGCCTTTGGTCCCGGTTCGAGCCACCAACCGGGACCAATGGTGGTGAGCCAGGAGCAAGGCCCATTGGTCCCGGTTCGTCCCACCAACCGGGACCAAAAGGACTAGACGAACCGAGACCAATAGCCCACGTGGCCCGGCCGGCCCCCGGGGCTCACGAACCGGGTCCAATGCCACCATGGGTCCCGGTTCTGGACTGAACAAGGACTAATGGGCTGACCTGGCCTGGACCTTTGCCCCCTTTTCTACTAGTGCTCCTCTCTCCCGCTAGATAGCGGGCGTATCTAGATTCCGCCTTCGCCCTAGTGGTGTACCCTTTGTAACTGTTACCGCTGAAATGGTGAACCTGTCTCCGACACTCCTCCCAGTCGTCGTAGACTCCGGGGACCTTACCCTTGTACACGACATACGACGACATCTCTATGCACAAGCTAAACAACAGACAATACATAAGAAATATATAAGTATGCAACAAAAGGATCGGAAGAGAAAAGCAAGACATTAATAGCACGATTCATGGTCCTACTAATAAATAGCATCGATTACATCTAAGTTGAACGACTGTCCAAACCAAAGAGACATACAAGTTCATTAAAGTTTAATTACAACATGAGCTAATCGATGTTTCAGAACTACAAATAGCATCACTACTTTCGACTCGACTCATGGGACCGGAGCGTGGATGAAGCCGTCGTCTTTCGTGATGGTCATGAAGTCGCGGGCGCTGTCAGCCTGCATTTGTAGCGTTGTATCTATCTCACTGTTGGACGGTTGATCTCTGAGGTAGAACTGTCCCGAGGTACGAAGGACATCTTGATGGATGATTTCTGCAAACTCCGACTGGATGCGAAAGAATTCTTGTCGGAGGTCCGCGTCCTGGATTGCTGCCAAGTATGCGACCCAATCTTTGACATCATTTGGTAGCAGAAGGTGATTATGGTCCCGTACGATCGCCCGCGTGTGATGGAGGGCATAGTAGGCATCCTTCTGACGGCCAGGCGGCTGCTTGACGCAGGGGAACGTCGTATTGTGGGTGAACACATGCCTGCCGTACCTACGAAATGGCCTCTTAAAGGTGCCTCCAGATGTGGCGTAGCCGGGGAGAGCATCATCAAGAACTTTCTTGATATTTGTGTAGTCTATCTTGGAGTCAGGGTCCGGGTCGAAATACGTGGCCATGGAATATTTCGGGCTTAAGAGGATGAGTGTGCAATGTGTGTCACTGCACAGAACACGGAATGTTAGAAAAAAAGAACGATCGAAATCTAAGAAATCATATGTTACGGGGCGGTGAGGGGATGACTTACTCGGGGAAGTAAGGCACAAGGAAGTTATCCTTATCTGGTTTTGCCAGAATGACGCCTTTGAGGTGTGAACTCGCGACTTGCCGGTCCCCAGCGCTGCCCAAGATCTTGGCACGCATGTAGAAGGGGTCGACTATCACGATGTCCGGGGTCTTGTCTCGAGTGATCCGCATCTCCATACTCAGCGAAAACAGCCGAACGAAGATGTAGTGTAGCGGATGAAGGTTAAACATGGCAAAGATGTCATCAAACCGCAGGATGATCGTACCCCCGATGGTGCCATCCACAAAGCCCTTGCCCTCTGGCACCTTGGCCACGAAAACCGGGTATGCCACATCATTCTGGGAGAGACGCTGATACGTCTCCAACGTATCTATAATTTTTGATTGATCCATGCTACTTTATCTACTGTTTTAGGCAATATTGGGCTTTATTTTCCACTTTTATATTATTTTTGGGACTAACCTATTAACCGGAGGCCCAACCCAAATTTGTTGTTTTATGCCTATTTCAGTGTTTCGAGGAAAAGGAATATCAGACGGAGTCAAAATGGAACGAAATCAACTAGAGAAGTTATTTTTGGAAGGAAAGCCACCCGATGGACTTGGAGTGCACGTCAGGGAAGAAGGGAGGTGCCCACGAGGGTGGGGGCGCGCCCACCCCCCTGGGGCGCCCCCTGCCTCGTGGCCCCCCCTTCGGTCCACCGACGTACTTCTTTCACCCATATATACCTACGTACCCTAAAACTTCCAAAATAGAAGATAGATCGGGAGTTCCATCGCCGCAAGCCTCTGTAGCCACCAAAAACCTCTCGGGAGCCCGTTCCGGCACCCTGCCGGAGGGGAACCCATCACCGGTGGCCATCTTCATCACCCCGACGCTATCCATGACGAGGAGGGAGTAGTTCACTCTCGGGGCTGAGGGTATGTACCAGTAGCTATGTGTTTCATCTCTCTCTCTCTCTCGTGTTCTCTCTTGTGTTCCCTCTAAGGCACGATCTTGATGTATGCCGAGCATTGCTATTGTAGTTGGATCTTATGATGTTTCTCCCCCTCTACTCTCTTGTGATGAATTGAGTTTCCCCTTTGAAGTTATCTTATCGGATTGAGTCTTTTATGAGAACACTTGATGTATGTCTTGCATGGGATAACCGTGGTGACAATGGGTTATTCTATTGATCCACTTGATGTATGTTTTGGTGATCAACTTGTGGGTTTCGTGACATTGGGAACCTATGCATACGGGTTGACACACGTTCTTGACTCTCCGGTAGTAGCTTTGGGGCACTCTTTGAAGTACTTTTATGTTGGTTGGATGAATCTGAGATTGTGTGACGCATATCGTATAATCATGCCCACGGATACTTGAGGTGACAATGGAGTATCTAGGTGACATTAGGGTTTTGGTTGATTTGTATCTTAAGGTGTTATTCTAGTACGAACTCTTTTATAGATCGATCTGGAAGAATAACTTTGAGGTGGTTTCGTACCCTACCATAATCTCTACGTTTGTTCTCCGCTATTAGTGGCTTTGGAGTGACTCTTTGTTGCATGTTTAGGGCTTGTTATATGACCTATCTATGTTATTATTGTTGAGAGAACTTGCACTAGTGAAAGTATGAACCCTAGGCCTTGTTTCCTATCATTGCAATACCGTTTACGCTCACTTTTATCATTAGTTACCTTGCTGTTTGTATATTTTCAGATTACAAAAAACTATATCTACCATCCATATTGCACTTTTATTACCATCTCTTCGCCGAACTAGTGCACCTATACAATTTGCCATTGTATTGGGTGTGTTGGGGACACAAGAGACTCTTTGTTATTTGGTTGCAGGGTTGTTTGAGAGAGACCATCTTCATCCTACGCCTCCTACGGATTGATAAACCTTAGGTCATCCACTTGAGGGAAATTTGCTACTGTCCTACAAACCTGTGCACTTGCAGGCCCAACAACGTCTACAAGGAGAAGGTTGCGTAGTAGACATCAAGCAGTTTCTGGCGGAGGTGAGTGCTTGAAGGTATATCTTTAGATCTTGCAATCGAATCTTTTTTATTTCTTGTTTTATCACTAGTTTAGTTTATAAAAGAAAACTACAAAAAATTGGAGTTAAGTTTGTCTCGTATGCTTCGTATTTTTAATATCTTTCGTGAGTTTTATGGAAAGGAAAATTGTGCTCAAGTGCTAGAAGAAGAATGCATTAGAATGCTTGATACTAAATCTTTGAATGATGAGCATGATTGCAATGTTGTTAGTATGAACTCCTTGAATATCCATAGTACTAATGATGGTTGCACTAGTTATGATGAAAATGCCTCCTATAAACATGTCAATTTTTGTGGAGTGCATTGGGTTTGCAAGTACACACCAAATAGGGAAGATAGATATTGCAAGAGGCATAAGTACTTAGAAACTAAACTGTTGCAAGAAAGGCTAGATGTTTGTGTTGAAGATTTAAATTATCTTGGCCGTACTTGTGGACTTTGCAATGAAAGTGGTCATTTAGCTATCCGATGCAAATTGTTTCATGATCTAATCGTGTCCAAAAATTGTGATGACTTGATTTCACTTTCACATTATAATGAACTTAGTTTGCTTATGGACTATGAAGAAATGAAATGTATAACCAACTATCTCCCAGATTTTGCCCGTTATAAACTTCTTGGTTTTGATCTAGAGGAAATTTATATGTATTGTGCGGTGAATTACATTGAAAATCCTTATATTGCCAATTACATAAAGAAAAGAAAAGAAATAGAAGATGAAGAGAATACTAATGAAAGGGAAGAGACTTCCCAATATCCTCCTATTATTTCTTATGATGAATCAGGTAACGAGGAGGAGCCTTCTATTCAACCACACATGATGTGGTGAAGAAGAAGAAAAGAAAAAGGAAGAGAGGTAAAAAGGTATCTCTCCCAAATAAAGTTGCTCCTATTATTGTTGTGCCTCATGAAAATGAATCAAAAATAATTGTGGAAGATGATGCACTTGATGATGATCTCGTTATGCCTATTGCTTGTTGTGATGATTATGATTGGGAAGATAATGATACTTCTTATGATCTTGAAAATCTTTTTGGTACTTGCTTGGAATATTACAATTGCTATACTATTGGTGCTATCAATACTATTAATGATGAGAGTGATTATGCTTATGATATGAAAAGGCCCAAGCTTGGGGAAGATATGTTTAATGAGGATGACTTATTTGAGAATATATTTTCTGCAATTAGTGTTTGTCCCAAGCTTGGGGATGCTATGTTTAATAATGATGATATTTTTAGCCTCTCAAGTTTCGATATGCAAAGTTGTTATGCTGATAGCATGCCTTCTACCTATGATGATTATATTGATGAAAGTGGGTTTGGAAGAGTGTCAACTTTAGGAAGTAGTGATTCCACAATTTTGTAGTATGTTGAATCTTATAATATTTATGAAAGTGGATTTGGAGAGGTCATGACTTTACTTAGTAATGATTCCACTATCTTGGAAGAGGTTTCAATCGATTATGATGAGAACAAAGTTGCTACTTATGATGATTATTGTGATAAAAATTATGCTATAAAAAGTAGTGATGATTATATTTATAAAACTTGTCATGATTATGATTACCCATTTTATGAACATTACTCTTTTAATGTGGAAACAATTTTTAGTGTTCAAGTCTTTTATGATACTCCCACCATTCCGAATGAGAAGAATTTTGCTTATGTGGAGAGTAGTAAATTTTCTATGCTTGTAGATCATGAAAAGAATGTTTTAGGTGCTGGTTATATTGTTTAATTCATTCATGATGCTACTGAAAATTATTATGAGGGAGGAACATATGCTTGTAGGAGTTGCAATAATGTCAAGTTTCCTCTCTATGTGCTTCAAGTTTTGAAGCTATGCTTGTTTTACCTTCCTTTGCTAGTTGATTATTGTTCCCATAAGTTGGTTGCTCATAAAATCACTATGCATAGGAATTGGGTTATACTTAAATGTGCTAGTCATATGCTTCATGATGCTCCCGTTATGTTTCAATTCTTATCTTTTATGTGAGCATCATTGCCATCATCATGCCTAGCTAGAAAGGCATTAAAGAAAAGCGCTTGTTGGGAGACAACCCAATATTTATCCTTACTGTTTTTGTGTGTCCACATGATTATGCTACTGTAGTAATCATGTTTTATAGCTTTTGTTTAAATAAAGTGCCAAGTAGAACCTTTGGGAAGACTTGGGTGAAGTTTATATGATCTTGCTGTAAAAAACAGAAACTTTTGACCTCACGATAATGGCTGCCATTTTTTACTGGAGAGTGCTTTTAGGTTGATTCTTTTTGCAGATGATTAATATACAAATTACTCAGGTCCAGCAATTTATTTAAGAATTTTTGGGGTTACAGAAGTATACCTTTGATACAGATTACTGCAGACTGTTCTGTTTTTGACAGATTCTATTTTCATTGTGTTGTTTGCTTATTTTGATGCATCTATGGCTAGTATTAAGTGGTATGAACCATAGAGATGTTAGAATACAGTAGATATTACACTACTATGAATTTTGAATGAGTTCATTACAGTACCTAAGTGGTGGTTTTATTTTCTTATACTAACGGAGCTTACGAGTTTTGTTTTAAGTTTTGTGTTGTGAAGTTTTCAAGTTTTGGGTAAAGATTCGATGGACTATGGAATGAGGAGTGGAAAGAGCCTAAGCTTGGGGATGCCCAAGGCACCCCAAGATAATATTCAAGGACAACCAAGAGCCTAAGCTTGGGGATGCCCCGGATGGCATCCCCTCTTTCGTCTTCGTTCATCGGTAACTTTACTTGGAGCTATATTTTTATTCTCCACACGATATGTGTTTTGCTTGGAGCGTTATTTTATTTTGCTAGTTTTTGCTTTCTGTTAGTTATAATAATGTTTTGCATCTTTAGTTTCAATAAAAAAGTCAAGGATATCCTTTTCCATGCTTATTTTGCTAGTATACATGTTGCTGTTTGAAAACAGAAAGTTTACCGCTGTTGCAAAAAGTCCCTAGAAAAGTCAGAGAATGGTATAACGTTGAATCTTTTTGCATATTAAGCTCTGCTAAATTTATTAAAGTGGGAATTTTAGTTCATAATTTTTGGAGTCAGGGAAGTATTGATACTCTTGCATTTTTTACAGACTGTACTGTTTTGGCAGATTGCTGTTATGTTTGCATTGTTTGCATAAGTTTGCTTGTTTAATGATTCTATTTGAGAATAGGAGTATTAAATATGCATAGGCATTTAGTATTCAATGTTGAATAATAATTTTAGTAATTTGTTACAGTAGAAAATAATAAGGTTTTGCATTGGTTTATACTAACCTATCTCACGAGTTCTTGTTGAGTTTGTTGTGAATGAAGCTTTTGATAAAAAGAGAAACCATGATATGAGAGGAATTAAGGAGACACAAAAGTTCAAGCTTGGGGATGCCCAAGGCACCCCAAGATAATATTTCAAGAAGTCTCAAGCATCTAAGCTTGGGGATGCCCCGGTAGGCATCCCACCTTTCTTCTTCAACAACTATCGGTTAGTATCGGTTGAGCCTAAGTTTTTGCTTCTTCACATGAGTTGTGCTATCCTTGCAATGTCATTTTATTTAGCTTTGCTTGCTGTTTGAATAAAGTATCAAGATCTGAACTTATTAAATGGGAGAGTCTTCACATAGTTGCATAATTAGTCGACTACTCATAGTGCTTCACTTATATCTTTTGAGCGTGATAATTTTTGCTCTAGTACTTCACTTATATATTTTAGAGCATGGTGGTGGATTTGTTTTAAAGAAACTATTGATCTCTCATGCTTCACTTAGATTATTTTGAGAGTCGTCAATAGCATGGTAATTTGCTTAATATTAATATACTTGGTATTCAAGATATGTGAAACTTTCTTTTGAGTGCGTTGAATACTAAGATAAGTTTGATGCTCGATAATCGTTTTGAGATATGGAGGTGATAATATCAAAGTGATGCTAGTTGGGTGATTATGAATTTAAAGAATGCTTGTGTTGAATTTTGTGATTCCCGTAGCATGCACGTATGGTGAACCGCTTTGTGATGAAGTTGGAGCACAATTTTATTTATTGATTGTCTTCCTTATGAGTGGCGGCCGGGGACGAGCGATGGTCCTTTCCTACCAATCTATCCCCCTAGGAGCATGCGCGTAGTGCTTTGGTTTTTGATGACTTCTAAATTTTTGCAACAAGTGCATGAGTTCTTTTGATTAATGTTGAGTCCATGGATTATACGCACCCTTTCACCCTTCCATTATTGCTAGCCTCTCTTGTGCCGTGCAACTTTCGCCGGTACCATACACCCATCATATACCTTCCTCAAAACAGCCACCATACCTACCTATTATGGCATTACCATAGCCATTCCGAGATATATTGCCATGCAACTTTCCACCGTTCCGTTCATATGACACACATTACTTTTGTCATATTGCTTTTTCGTTGAACATGTAGTTGACATTGTATTTGTGGCAAGGCCACCTTCATAATTTTCATACATGTCGCTCTTGATTCATTGCATATCCCGGTGCACCGCCGGAGGCATTCATATAGAGTCATATTTTGTTCTAAGTATCGAGTTGTAATTGTTGAGTTGTAAGAAAAATAAAAGTGTGATGATCATCATTAGAGCATTGTCCCAGTAAGGAAAGGATGATGGAGACTATGATTCCCCCATAAGTCGGGATGAGACTCCGGACGAAATTTTTTAAAAAAAGAGGCCATAAAAAAAGAGAAAAGGCCAAAAAAACAGAAAAATGAGAGAAAAAGAGAGAAGGGACAATGGTACTATCCTTCTACCACACTTGTGCTTCAAAGTAGCACCATGATCTTCATAATAGAGAGTCTCATATGTTGTCACTTTCATATACTAGTGGGAATTTTTCATTATAGAACTTGGCTTGTATATTCCAATGATGGGCTTCCTCAAAAGTGCCCTAGGTCTTCGTGAGCGAGCAAGTTGGATGCACACCCACTTAGTTTCTTTTGTTGAGCTTTCATATATTTATAGCTCTAGTGCATCCGTTGCATGGCAATCCCTACTCACTCACATTGATATCTATTAATGGGCATCTCCATAGCCCGTTGATACGCCTAGTTGATGTGAGACTATCTTCTCCTTTTTTTCTTCTCACAACCACCATTCTATTCCACATATAGTGCTATGTCCATGGCTCACGCTCATGTATTGCGTGAAAGTTGAAAGAGTTTGAGATTATTAAAGTATGAAACAATTGCTTGGCTTGTCAACGGGGTTGTGCATGATTAAATACTTTGTGTGATGAAGATAGAGCAACAGTCGGACTATATGATTTTGTAGGGATAACTTTCTTTAGCCATGTTATTTTGAGAAGACATGATTACTTTGATTAGTATGCTTGAAGTATTATTATTTTTATGTCAATATGAACTTTTGTCTTGAATCTTTCGGATCTGAATATTCATGCCACAATTAAGAAGATTTACATTGAAATTATGCAAAAGTAGCACTCCGCATCAAAAATTCTTTTTTATCATTTATCTACTCGAGGACGAGCAGGAATTAAGCTTGGGGATGCTTGATACGTCTCCAACGTATCTGTAAATTTTGATTGCTCCATGCTACTTTATCTACTGTTTTAGGCAATATTGGGATTTATTTTCCACTTTTATATTATTTTGAGGACTAACCTATTAACCGGAGGCCCATCCCAGATTTGTTGTTTTATGCCTATTTCAGTGTTTCGAGGAAAAGGAATATCAGACGGAGTCAAAACGGAACGAAATCAACTGGAGAAGTTATTTTTGGAAGGAAAGCCACCCGATGGACTTGGAGTGCACGTCAGGGAAGAAGGGAGGTGCCCACGATGGTGGGGGGCATGCCCACCCCCTTGGGGCGCGCCCCCTGCCTCGTGGCCCCCCCTTCGGTCCACCGACGTACTTCTTTCACCCATATATACCTACGTACCCTAAAACTTCCAGAACAGAAGATAGATCAGGAGTTCCGCCGCAGCAAGCCTCTGTAGCCACCAAAAACCTCTCGGGAGAGCCCGTTCCGGCACCCTGCCGGAGGGGGAACCCATCACCGGTGGCCATATTCATCATCTCGGCGCTATCCATGACGAGGAGGGAGTAGTTCACCCTCGGGGCTGAGGGTATGTACCAGTAGCTATGTGTTTGATCTCTATCTCTCTCGTGTTCCCTCTAAGGCACGATCTTGATGTATCCCGAGCTTTGCTATTGTAGTTGGATCTTATGATGTTTCTCCCCCTCTACTCTCTTGTGATGAATTCAGTTTCCCCTTTGAAGTTATCTTATCGGATTGAGTCTTTTATGAGAACACTTGATGTATGTCTTGCGTGGGATAACCGTGGTGACAATGGGTTATTCTATTGATCCACTTGATGTATGTTTTGGTGATCAACTTGCGGGTTTCGTGACATTGGGAACCTATGCATAGGGGTTGACACACGTTCTTGACTCTCCGGTAGTAGCTTTGGGGCACTCTTTGAAGTACTTTTATGTTGGTTGGATGAATCTGAGATTGTGTTACGCATATCGTATAATCATGCCTACAGATACTTGAGGTGACAATGGAGTATCTAGGTGACATTAGGGTTTTGGTTGATTGGTGTCTTAAGGTGTTATTCTAGTACGAACGCTTTTATAGATCGATCCGAAAGAATAACTTTGAGGTGGTTTCGTACCCTACCATAATCTCTACTTTTGTTCTCCGCTATTAGTGACTTTGGAGTGACTCTTTGTTGCATGTTGAGGGCTTGTTATATGATCTATCTATGTTATTATTGTTGAGAGAACTTGCACTAGTGAAAGTATGAACCCTAGGCCTTGTTTCCTATCATTGCAATACCGTTTACGCTCACTTTTATCATTAGTTACCTTGCTGTTTTTATATTTTCAGATTACAAAAACCTATATCTACCATCCATATTGCACTTGTATTACCATCTCTTCGCCAAACTAGTGCACCTATACAATTTGCCATTGTATTGGGTGTGTTGGGGACACAAGAGACTCTTTGTTAGTTGGTTGCAGGGTTGTTTGAGAGAGACCATCTTCATCCTACTCCTCCTACGGATTGATAAACCTTAGGTCATCCACTTGAGGGAAATTTGCTACTGTCCTACAAACCTGTGCACTTGCAGGCCCAACAACGTCTACAAGGAGAAGGTTGCGTAGTAGACATCAGATGCCGCTTCTCCAAATAAACAACATTGTCATGCAGACTCCGCATAGCACCGGTTGCAGCATTGAGCATATTTGCCGGTAGCATCGCCCTACGCGCCACATGCACCCTCCTCGAGATATCCTTAGGTGAAGGTGGCCCGTCCTGAGCACGGATCGTACTCGGTGCCGGCTGGCTCGCACCGGCGCCCTTGTTAGTCTTTCGTTTCCGTCCCTTCTTCTTGATCTGCTATAATGGGACCGAGTTCTGCTCACAGACCGCCTTCTTGAGCATGTTGGGGCTGATAATATTTCGCACCTCAGCTATCTGAGGCTCGGTGAAGGCGGCAGCTGGAGGCGTCTCCTGAGAACTGAACGCCAGACGACGCCTGTTGCAATTGGGTTTCTCCGCCGTACCAGCTAGATCGCGGTCGTCTTGGTTGGGTTCTTGAGAAGGAGGCCCGCAGAACTCGCCACCGTACCCATGTTCAGCAAAGTACTTATCGACGTTTGTAAATGTACCATCGTCGTTGTCATTGTCGTCCGAATCCTGTGCCATATGCATGTCCGGATCCTGTGCCATAGGGATGTCCGGCATGTCCAGTAGCGTCGCGGCGTTCTTGCCATGGCTTCGCGCCGGCACGACTGGCGGTCTTGTCTGTGGGGTGGTGTCCCCCGCCCCCAAACGAATCTGGCTCTTCGGCCAAAGCAAGGGCCAATTTACGCAGGCGCTGAGGGTCATCTCATCTTCTTCGTCGGCCCCAGCGGGTCGAATCAGAGGTACCAACTCGTCGCAGCCTGGCAGCACCCGAACCAGTTCAACCCTATACACTTTGGGTGGCATCGGATTACCATGGAACACGGGGTTGCCCGGTTGAACGATTCTGCCCTTGGTGACACCGACCAACTCGCCGCCCACGAAGTGCAGGAGAGTGCGAGGAACGTCGGCAGCACCCTGCGAAAACATGTAGGGAGTCAGGGATGCCCAGTCAAAGGCAAGGAGATGAAGTCATTGGCCGTGATGCCGTCGAGCTCGGCTAATGTCGAGGCACCGCCAACGGTGGGCGTGCAACTGACGGAGGGGCCGCTTGCTGGCGAGGTGCCGGCCGGCGTACACCCGGGTGCATTAAGCTCCAATGCCTGTGCCGGCGCGGGAGACACGAATACCGCCTCCGCCGGAGACACCAATGGCGCCACCTGAGACACCAATGGCGCCGCCTGCGCGTTGTGCGAGTTGATGGCCGTGAAGCTGGGAACCGGGGGAGGCCCCTGTTCGCCGCCCGCAATCGACGTCGTCAGCCCCTGAATCAACATAGGCACCATGGCGGTGAGCGTCGTTCCCAGTTGTTGTTGCACTTGCTCTTGGATAATCTCCAGAATCCGCGCCACTTGTGCCTTGGGTGCATCAGCCTCGCGCGACTGGCTTTCCGAGCTGGTCTTTTTCTCCTTTCGCCCACCAGCGGTATAGTATGATGACCATTTTGTGGACAAGCCTTTGCCGGCCACACGACCAGCTGACGACGGCTTACTGAGCTTATCCTTGTTTTTCATTACGTTCAACTACCTATTTAAAGGGGTGTCGAAAGGGGAGCTCTGAGACAACCCCGCGCTACTGCTTTCAGTGTCCGGAAGGAACGTGAACCATTTAGAAATATTAGGGATTAATTAGAATGCAACCATATGGAGCTAATTACGCGGGGGTGTATTCCTTACCAGAACAAGCTCAAGCACCCTGGTCTTCGGATCCGTGGTAAGCTCCTTTGTTACCGGGTCCTCCTTGTACCTGGCCCTGAGAAAGTTCCTGGTCTACTTGTCACGGTATTTCTCGAAGCGGGGTGGTAGGCCTTGCTCGGCACGCTCCGCGTCCTCCTTGTCCCATATAGGCTCCGCCACTCTGTATCCGCCGGGACCGAGTTGATGGACCCCTAAGTTCAACTGCCGCATTTCTTTCCCCCACTGACTTGATTTGGAGGTTGCGTTGCTCTCGCACTTGATCTTGAACTCCTTGTAGTCATCTTCGCTGATCAAAGAATATTTCGCCTTGATCTTCTCATAACTATCACCTATTTCAATCATTGCCTTCACCGTGCTTCTCCAAGTAGACAGGGTCGTGCTCATCCTCGTGAGGGCGGCACTGTTCACTTTATTACCTAAGAGGCGTGTGTTTGCAAAGTCAGCGGCGAACTTGTATCGTTCGTGCAGCTTCGTGAAGAGGAGGCTGCGCAAATTTCCTCGGTCCTTATGCCTTAGGTTCTCGGTGTTGATCGAGACGGTGCTCCAGAGAATGCACCTGAGCTGAACCGAGTACCCCTTGACTACTTCTTTGGGCGCCGTCGGATGCCCGTCGGAGTTCACTTCAGTAAATTCCTCCTTGACGGTGTCGAGCACGCTCGGGCGCCGGTCCTTCCGTTACCTCTTCGATTGGCTGCCATCTGTGCATGTGCCGCCATCATCAGTGGTGGCATCCTCGGCGACACCATCAGTGGTGTGATCCCCGACGCCACTAGGGGTTGTGTAGTCAAGATTGGTGTCTTCCGCGGCGTCCTTATAGCGATGAGGTTCTTCCTCCATCTCCTGGGAAAGCTCCCAGAATTGCTTGCCGCCCGAACCGCCGGCCTCATCGTCGTGGGCCATGTTTCGCTCTAAATAGGAAAAAAATTTGGTCAAAAAGTTGGTTATTGTCAAGGAACAGGATCATGGTCTCATCATTTAGGGTTTGTCAACACTGAGGCATCCTAAAAGCTAAGCTTCTATCATTTAGGGTTTGTCGACGCCGGCGCACCCTAAAAGCCTAAGCGTACATCATTTAGGTTCTCATCGACACCGAGGCACCCTAAAAGCCAAGGTTTTATCATTTAGGGTTTGTCGACTCTAAGTTGGGCCTAATCACTTGGTTCTATTGCCACCTATGGTTTAATGCAACAAGAATAAAGGGGCAGTTGATCCTACTTAATTAAGTACTAAAATACCCCGGCCCATGCATTAGTAGCAAGTACCCCATATGTCCGATTTTTAGCAAAGTCATGCTAAAATTCACGGAAAATTTCAGCATGACCTTTGCTGAAAATGGGACATATGGAGTACCCGAATTTGCCGGAACGGAAGTTGATCGACATTCCGGCAAACTCAAGGGCCTCTCGGGGTACCTGCAAAATCATCACGATACGAAGGTCGGAGACAAAACCCAGCAAACTAGCACCACAATGTGCCTCTACTTTCATATGGATGAAAAGGCCACAGACCATATGGTCCTCTGCTTTCATATGGACAAAAATCAGCTCAACTTATGTGAGCTTCCATTCCAGATCTAATAGGTCACCCAACAAAAAATCATCAATAGTTTAGCAAGGCACATAACAATAATGTTAAGCTACTCGAAATTCCAAAACAGTAAAGTTCCAATTTAAGTTACTACAATCTGGCTTTGTATCTGCACTTTTGTGGTGATGCAGAGACAATCTCAGTGCATCAACAAAATTCAGTACATCTACTCCATGTACTCGAGTACTCTTTCTGTGAAATACAGTGCATCTACTGGAACAAAATTCAGTAAATGTCCAGCAACTACTCCTAATGCAAACAAGATTCACCTAGCAAGGTTTATTTTACATGGAGTAGTTTATTTCATAGAGTAAACATTAGCACTATTTGACAGTAAAAGGTTTTAGCTAATTTGAATTAACTGAAAGCAGCAGTACACTAGCAGTACATCATTTTTATTGATAGTAAAATGTTCAAAGAAACAGAAATATCAGTACAATAGCTAGATTACACTATCAGTACACTAGCAGTAAAATGTTCATTTACTTTCAGTAAACAAATATTCAAGCAGATTTGCTTGTCCTACTCCTGCAGATCACCAAGCATCTTTTTTAATCCAGCTAATGAACTGAAACTTGCACTAAACTACTGTTGTCCCGCACTACTGCTAGTGCCATACTACTGCAAGTGCTATACTACTGCAAGTGTTAAATTAACTGGAAAACTAAGCTCCAAGATTACTGCACCTAGTCAAATTTAAACACCAAGATTGCTGAAAGATGCAGGGAGCACAAACAGCTCAGAAAAATCAATCCATCTAGCATTTCAGGTTTTGCTAGAAATACCTTTAACATCAGTATCAGTATGATTATAGAGTCAACATCAGTATGATTTATAGAGTCAAATATTTTAACGAGGGATACAAATAATTTTCATTTTCATATTTTAAGAACTATAAATAAACCATCCACTAAGTATAATCAAGGTAATCAACCATTCCCATAAAACAAGACAAGTTTTATTCAGTAGTTTTATTCAGTACTGCTAATATGGTTGGAGATTACTGAAAGTACCAGAATATACTAATTACTAAATAGCCTAGTAGAGAATTGTGTGGGTGAGATAAGAAAACAGTTAGCAGTGCATACAACATGTAGAGAATTATGCCCACTTGACTTGGAGTTAATGACCTCGATAGACTATCACTGGCAATAAGAGAGTAGCACTACTAGTACTAGCCTTGTACTACTTGTAATGGAAGAATATGACACAGTGCTAGTACACAGGTACAAATTATAATCAGTAGTAGTAACAATTGTATTGGTGAGACAACAAGACAAGTAGTCGTGCTCTGTACCGCGGCTAGGGGATTATGCTCGCTTCAATTGTATTGGGGTTACTTAACTTGATAGACTGTCACTGGCAGTAAGACAGCCACTAGTGTTGTACGTACTATTTGAGAGGAAGATGAATATAGTACAGCACACACACACACACACGTAGGTACAAAGTGATATATTACAGACAAGTTATTAGGTGGAGTAGTAGTAGAAGGGAGGGACCTAAGCTAAGCTAGCACTAGCACTCTAGCAGGCAGGAAATATATTGCTAGTAAATTGGGGCTGTTGTGGGTGAGACAAGAGAGCATGTGGTGGTGCTCTGGTGGAAAGGGAATTATGGCCCCTTGGAATAAATTAACATGGTACTAATTCACATGGTGTGCAAAAAAATGGTACTTATATTATTGAACTGTCAATGATGCTTTGTGTTATTCTGCAGACTTGAATTTAGTTTCTATGGTTTTCTTTTTCTGTTCATAGACGAGAGTATTGAATCTTGGTGATAATTCTTCGTGGAGAAACATGTTTGGTAAGTGTATTTCTAATATTGACTACTACATTTTTATTTACATATAAATAAAGAGGACCAATTGGAAATTATAATTTTTAAATGTAAAGCTAACTTCTTTTGTGAAATAACATCATGCCGTTCAGATAATTTAAATGTACAAGACTACTCCACTGCTGTTCTGTTTACAAATTCTTTCTTGAGGTTACACTATTCACACAAAACACAAGTACTACTCTGTCTCCGTGCAGCTACGCTATTCACACTTCACACATCACTTGTCGACAGGTGCATTGATAAGCCTAGTTTATTTTGCCGACAGGTGTATTATCATCCAGCTCACTACTCTCTTTCAGAGCAAGTAACTTAACATATCACCAAGGGGGTGCAAGATTTTCACTCAAGTTAACTAGCGCCAGAGCAAAAGAATGAACCAAGAAGAGGATTGTGACTCGCAGCACGATTAATTAACAGCAGAGGAAAAAAACAGTAGAATACCAAATTGATCCAGTTTAGAGGACGATCACGATATGATCCAGTGCAGAGAACAAACACATTTAGAGCTATGCTGATTTACCTATAGATTCAACCAAGTGCTTGGCGTCCTCGTCCGCTAACTGCCGCGCCCCCTCTAGTGACCTATTCAAGATCGATGTGTCGGTGTTATGATTGAAGATCTCAATTCTTGTTGTGCTTGAAGATATTTGAGTTGTTTGCTCAAAAAATCGACTCTATGTCAGTGCCAAATACGAATAACGAACCTTATCTTTTCCCACAACGAATGAATGAACTTTGATAAGCAGGATGCAGGGAATCACAAGTCCTTTAAGAATATACTGCTACCGACCGAAACTGGAACTCAATGTGTGCCACTGCGTGGTACAAAAGGGAATTACAAATCCAGTTTGTGAATTAACCAAAGTTCCTGGAGGAGAGGAAGGACGGGCTTCTCGTCGGGGTCGGCGCCGCCGCCGGTCGAGGAGGAGGTGAGGGGCTTGGAGGAGTCGGAGGAGACGGCAAGCGGGGGACCTGGGGACCTTCGCCGCCGTATGTGGGCGCGTGAAGGGCGGGAGTAGCCGGAGCACGAGGCGGCGGCGGACGGACGGACGGCGAGGTCGGTGAAGAGAATGGCCACGGCGCCGCAACGAAGCCGCGTGGGCTAGCGGGGGCGCGGGGGTGGAGTCCGGCGGGGGTCGGGGCGGCGGGGGTGGGGGGTGCGGGGGCGGCGGGGGTGGAGTCTGGCAGGGGTCGGGGCGGCGGCATCGTCGGTCGGGGCAGCACACGGGTTGGATCTGGCGAGGGAGAGAGGGACGAAGGGGATCTGGCGAGGGAGAGGGAGGAATTAGCTAGGGGGAAGCGTACTAATGGCGCACCCCGCGGCAGTGCGCCATTAGTATGTTTTTCTAGATAGCAATAGCGCACCCCCGTCGGTGCGCCATTAGTAATCTTTTTTTATATAGCAATGGCGCACCAAACAGAGGTGCGCCATTAGTAATTTTTTTTATACAGCAATGGTGCACCAACCAGAGGTACGCTATAAGTAATTTTTTTTATTTTTTGGTGTATCTAATAATTTTTAAGAAAATGAATATGAATATGAAACAGTAATAATTTTTTATAAAAACAGTAATAATTTTTTGAAAAAATATCGTCAAATTTGTTATTTGAAAATATTTATGAATATGAAAAAATATAATCAAATTTATTATTTGAAAATATCATCAAATTTGTTATTTGAAAATATAATCAAATTTGTTTTTTTTTTGCAATTTTAGATGCATTCATTTGTGACGGTGGAGCGGGCCGGGGAGGGTGCGGGGGAGGGTGCGGTGGGTCGGCGGCGGCGGTGGAGCGGGGGAGGGTGTGGGGGGTCGGCGGCGGCGGCCGGTGGAGCGAGGGAGAGGGTGCGGGGGGTCGTCGGCGGCGATGGAGCGGGGGAGGGTGCGGGGGGTCGGCGGCGGCGGCCGGTGGAGCGGGGGAGAGGGTGCGGGGGGTGCTCGGCGGCGAGGGGGACCGTATCTGGCGAGGTGGGATAGCGATCGAGATGGAGGGGGATCGAGATCGAGTGTCCATGAAATTTAAAAACATTCATGAGTTCAAAAAGTGCCCATGACATACAATCGAGAAATGAAGGCTACAATTTAAATACAATCGATCTTAGCTAGCTATCTGTTCACAATCTTCTTGCCCTTATTTTTCGTAAATGGAGTTCTTCTCTTGAACGGACGTCCTTTAGGTAGGGTGGTCCTGCTTCTTCTTGTGGTGTATGCTGATACTTCATCTTCGTCGTCATGTTCCATCTTCGGGTCGCCGTACTTGTCGAAGTCTTGCTCATTGGCGACTCCATCCATTCCGATGATCTTCCTTTTGCCTCTCCTCACGACAACAGGACTGGGCTTTGGCGGGTCGGTAATGAAGAAGCATTGGTCCACTTGGGAAGCCAGTACCCATGGCTCATTTTTCGCGATGACGTTTGCGCCCGCGGTCTTGGATTTGGCTTCGGGTATAACCATGGTGGTGAAATACCGGTCTTATTTTATGACGTTCTTGGCCCATCTGACACGGAACATCGGGACCTTCTCTCTAGCGTAGCTCAGCTCCCAGATCTCCTCGATCCTTCCGTAGTATCTGTCCTTGTCGTTACCGGTGTAGAATTCCATCGTTACCCCGGAGTTCTGATAACCATCGCTCTTCATGTCCTTTCCCTCGGTATAGAATGTGTAGCCGTTGATATCGTACGCCTCATACGTCATCAGCTTGTGCTCGGCGCCCTGTGACAAGGCGAATATGAGTTGTTCTTTCGCGGAAGAATCCTCATGTAAAGGGTTCGACATAAGCTTCTTCTTGAACCAACGCGTGAAACATGAGTTGTGCTCTTTGATTATATCTTCGTCCGTCCTCTATTGGCCTTGGACATCGTACGTCTTCTCAATAAAGGTTTTGTGCTCTACCACCCAAGGATCGACCACGTCTATGTGTTGTAGCGCGACTAGGTTTGCTCTCTCAAAGTCGGCGAGTCGACCCTCGAAGTCGACATGCATTTCGCAGCGACCCTCACGGTGACCCCATCCAGCGAGCCTGCCGAGGTGCCTGTTGACGGGCAGACCAACGGGATTCTCGATGCCTAGATAATTCGTGCAGTGGGACATGTTGCGAATGTATCCTTTGATGACACCATTCATCCTTTCGAACGACATCATGCTGTGCAGGAACGTCAGCCCGAGTTGGATGATATCTTCCACGATATGGACCAGCAGATGCACCATAACGTCGAACAATGCGAGTGGGAAATACATCTCAAGCTCGCATAGTATCACCACGATCTCTTCCTGTAGCCTTCTGAGTTGCCTCACGCCAACCGACTTCCGAAAGATGACGTCGAAAAAGTTGCATTGGCCAAATAGCATTTCACGGACGTGCGCGTCCATGATCCCACGGATTGCAACTGGAAGTATCTGCATCATCAGCACGTGAGAGTCATGAGACTTCATCCCGCTGAACTTCTGCTTCGCTGGGTCTAGGTATCTGCTTATCTTCCCCGCGTAACCGTAAGGAAGTTTTACTCCTACGAGGCAGGTGAAAAACTGATCGATCTCCTCCTGACTTAGAGTGAAGCACGCGGGAGGGTAGTCATTTCCGGTCTTCTTGGCCTTTTTGCCTTTGCGATGACTTTCCGTGTCCTGCTTCGCCTCATCATCATCATCATTAGCGTGAAGCTCCTCCCTGATGCCCATTGATTTCAAGTCTGCCCTTGCTTTCGGCCCATCTTTGGTCCTCTATGGCATGTTGAGCAGGGTACCAAGCAGACTCTCGCACACATTCTTCGTGAGATGCATGACATCAAGGCTGTGAGGCACATGGTGGATCTTCCAGTACGACAAGTCCCAGAAAACAGACCTCGTTTTCCATACCTTCAGCAGCGGCTCTGGCGCCTTTCACTTCTTTCCTGGCTCTAGAGTCTTTTGCTTCTTTCTCGGCAGTGGGCAATCTTTCCAATTTTTCAACAGCTCGTCTATTTTCTCGCCGCGCCTCGTACGCGGGCGTCTTCGGGGTTCGGTTTCACCATCGAACAGATCCTTGCGTTTCCTCCACGGGTCATCGTCGTGAAGCCACCTTTGATGTCCCATGAACACGGTTTTCGAAGACCCGATATCTCTATCTAGCTGGCGATACGTTGTGTCATCCATGCACCTAACGCATCCAGAAAATCCGTGGACCACCTGCCCCGCGACATATCTGTAACCGAGATAGTCGTGCACCGTCGTGAGCAGTGCGGCTCTCATAGGGAAATATTCTTTCTGTGTGGCGTCCCACGTATTGGTTGGCATTTTCCACAGCGTGTCTAGCTCCTCTTTCAGTAGCCCCAGATACAGATTGATGTCGTTCCCTGGTTGTTTCGGCCCTTCAATTAGCATACTCATGTGAATGTACTTCCTCTTCATGCACAACCAGGGGGGAAGGTTGTACATCCACACAAACACAGGCCAGGTGCTATATGTGCTTCTCTGGCTGCCAAATGGATTGACTCCATCGGTGCTCGCGCCCAGCACGATGTTCCTTGGATCCTTCCCAAATTTTGGGTGTCCAAAGTTCAACGCTTGCCACTGGCTCCCATCCCTAGGGTGACTCAGCATCTTGTCTTTTTTATTTATCTCCGAATCATTTGTGTCATCTTCTGGCTTCTTCTCCTCCATATCCGCGTGCCAACACAGGAGCTTTGCTACCTTAGGGTCCGCTAAATATCGCTGCAGACGAGGAGTGATCGGAAAGTACCACACCACTTTTCGAGGAGCTTCTTCCTCTTCTTGTATCGAGTGACGCCACACACCGGACATATGGTAGACTCTGCGTGGTCGTCTCGATAAATGATGCAATTGTTCATGCACACATGGTATTTCATGTGCGGTAAATCCAGAGGACACATGATTTTCTTCGCCTCCTCGAAACTGGTCGGGCTTCCCCTTGGGACGACGTTCGCGCCAAAATGTCATGTTCTCGTCGAAGCATGCGTCGGTCATTTTGTGTTTTACCTTCATCTCCAGAGCCATGAGCGTTACTTTCAGGCGGGTATCCTCGGGCCTGCATCCTTCATACAATGGAGTAACCGCGTCTATCTCCAGTTGATCCAGCTTGGCTTTCTCTCCGGCAGAAGCTCTTGCGTTATCCGTCTACTTGAGAAGCAGCTCTTGAATATGAGGGTCCTGCACCCAGCCCATCGATGGTCCATCGTCGTCTGCTCCGCCGGCATCTTCATCTTCATGATCATGCCCTTCGTCTGCTCCGGCATCTTCCTCATCATCATGTCCTGCATCTTCTACATGATGACTGTGTACAACATCACCGTCGTGAACATGTCCTAGAGATTCTTAGTCTTCTCGCTCGCCCGAGCCGCCATGGTTGTCTTGCTGCCCTTCCTCATTTCTTGCCCGGCCCCCATAGACGACTTCGTAGTCATCTTCATCACCTTGCCACCGATAGCCATCCATGAAACCACGCAAGAGCAGGTGGTCCCGCACCTGCCCGGAATCCGGGTCCACAATAAGGCTCTTCAGCTTGCATCTTCGACACGGACATCTTATCTCCGTCTCGTTCTTTTGAATCATCTCGGCCTTCGCGGAGCTCAAAAACCTATTCACGATGTCTTCGGTCATCGTGCAGACCATGGTCGCCTGCGGGGTAGGGCAAAACGATATTTTTGAACCAAGAAAAAATTTGGCATGACTTTCTCTAAAAATAGGACCAAAAAGAATGCATAGTGCCAAAATTCTCGCCGAAACGGAAATGAATCAACATTCCGGCAAAATATTGGCAACTATCGCATTTCAAATAACGGTACCTGCAAACACAAACATATATGCAACACCACAAACATATGCAACACCACGAACATACATAGATCTAGCTAGGCCATAAAAAGTGCATGTGCACGTTGTTGGAGGGAGAACAACATAAAGATAGCTTCCTCCTTAATTACCTATCAAAAAAAGGTAATTTAACCACTTAATTTGGATGAATCTATGATGCAAATGAGGTTAGAAGGAGGAGGCAGCCGAGACAGGTTTGGAGGAGGGGGTGGAGATAATGAAGTGGGGAAAGTGAGTGGGTAGGTGTGTCTGTCTAAAATATCTTGTTGGTCCCTGGTTACTAATGGCGCACCTGTTGGTGGTGCGCCATTAGTAGTTTTGCAAAAAAAATACTAATGGCGCACCGTGGCATAGTGCCCCATTACTAGTTTAAACTAGTAATGGCGCACTATGCCACGGTGCGCCATTAGTAGTTTTGCCAAAAAAAAATAAAAAAAATATAGCAGTGGGCGCACTATGTGGCTGGTGCGCCATTACTAGTTAGAACTAGTAATGGCGCACTGTGCCTGGGTGCGTCATTAGTATGTTTGGAAAAATAAAAATAAAATTTTTTATTACTAGTGGCGCACCATGTGTCTGGTGCGCCATTAGTGTCTTCCACACTAATGGCGCACCAGCACATGATGCGCCACTGCTATATAGTAGTGGCGCACCACATTTCAGGTGCGCCATTAGTATCCATTTCATCTATAGCCCTTTTCCTAGCAGTGACATAGGCGCTGAGCGTAGCAAAACCATCCCTAGCACTACGCAAAGAGGTGAAGCCGCATATGACGAACCGTGGGCTCCAAGGCGGCGCCTTCAGGAAGGGGACGACACCGGAGTGCCGCCACCGCCGGATCCGAAGATCAGAGTTTCCCCTGGAGCCACATGACGGGCAACGAGAGCCGCGACGACGCCTTCAAGAAGGGAACGATTTGCCACCGCCTGTCCGTACGAAGATAGAGCAGGTTTTCACCCCGACCACCATTCACCGCCACCGAACGCCACACCCCCGACTACCACGCCGCCCGCACGGCCGTGGCAACCAGGCAGCACCAAGCCACGGGTTCTGCCCAAGAACCACGCAGACTCACCCCAAGGCCGCTGCCCCGGCATCCAAGACCTTGACACCACCTCATCCGAGATCCTCCGCTACCCCAACCAAAGACACGAGTGGAAAGGACCCGCCTTTCACACGCATGAGGCGTTTACCGAGAGCCTTGCCAGAGGGCTCGCCATGGCTTTTTACATTTAGAAAAAGATTGCACAAATTCTATGCTGAGCGTCTGTCGGGGGCACTCGGCAAAAGATACCTATCGTGATGGAGCCGCCATCCACCGACGTGAAGCCCGTGTGGCACCAACTTTACTGAGTTTCATTTAGACCAAGTACAATACTGGGCTTATAGACCATTTACATGGCAATTTTGCCTATGTGGAGGAGAGAGACATGAAAAAGGAATGGGCTCTCGTGCAAGAGCCTAGGTATATGCACGTTCATGGGTAGATACAATAAATGTAAAGAAAGGGATAAAGAGAAGGTGAAGAAAAATAGTCCTCTTATAGCCAACCTTATATGACGTCGAAACATTATATAGCCAGCAGTTGGCTATATTATTAACCAATGCTCTTACTACTGCGCACTCAGCAAAGGGCTTATAGGCCGAGTATTTCTTTTATTTTTGCTGCTGAGTCTTGTTTGTCTATTCCTGGGCAAAGACAGGTCGCTGTCGAGTCCCATTTCTTGCCGAGAGCTGTACTCGACAGAGATGCCTTTTGCTGAGCTCACATGAGAAGAACTCGGTGAAGGCCCGAGAACTCGGCAAAGACGGATTTTCCAGTACTGTTTGTCCACACCGACACGTGAAGAGATCACAATCACAGGGCTAATAAAGGTTACACACATTACATGCTAGATATGGCAATGGCTGCATGCCATGATTTCGTTGTATGGCTAAAAAAGAAACGTCTTAAGCACACTGAATACACATTTCAGTCGTCCTCGCAGGTTACCAAAATTGAGCATACTTTTAGGAAGCAAGGTTGTATACAGTATCAGAAGAAAATACAGAAATACTCCTTCCGTCTCAAAATAAGTGTCTCAACTTTGTACTAGTTCTAGTACAAATTCGTACTAAGCTCAAGACACTTATTTTGGGACGGAAGGAGTATAAAGAAAGAGGCAACGAAGAAAAAATTGCCGAATGATGTGTCAACAACTCATGCATGACTGCTGGAACCCGTCCTGCAGCTGGTATGGTAGAAATCTGGTACTGGCAGTTGCAACAGTTTGCATAGGTACTGCTTACACCATATGGCGACGGCAACTGCATATCGTCCCGTGGCTTTCGTAGTACTAGCAGACTTGCAATTGGGCCCATCACTCACTCCTCCTGCTGCTCTCCTCCTTGGATATAATGCTCAGGCTCATCTTGCCACACCCAAACCTCATCTTTAAAGGCAGGCCTTATTTCATCTTCCACGAGATGTTTATACTCTATAGTATCTCCATTGGTTTGTCTTAACTCGACTAATACTACAGACTCCGTAAGCTCAAAAACCTTTGCGTCAAGCTCAACAAATCCCTTCCTTCCTTCCTTTGGTGCTGCCAATTTTACAACACCGTTTTCTCTCTCCTTAATTTCAACCTTCAATTGCTTTGCCAGTTCACTTAGCTTAGCGAATATAATCTCTGCTGGCTGCATACTAGTAAATTTGTACTCGCATCGGCCATACTCTTCGAACAAACTGGATAGGTCGTATCCCGAGGAGAGAGAAATGATATCAAATGCATTCATGTTTGTGAGTCTTGCTGATGTTTGGTTTCTGTATGTATTAATGGATTCCATTAAGTCGGAGGTTTTGTCTCCATCTTTGTAAATCTTGTCTCTTGCTTCATGTTTTCTGAACCATGCGCTTCTCTTTATCCTTAAGACGGAAGCTCTAGCACTTGGATCTTGATGAAGAATCATAGAGAGTAGATCCTCCAACTCAGCAGACAAAGGACAAGGGCAACTATATTCACCTCTGGAGATCTTCGTATACATATCAGTAAGAGTTGTGTCCTGGAAAGGAAGGTCACCAGCCACCAGCGCTAACAAAATTACTCCACAGAACCATATGTCAGCCTTCGCGCCGTCATGGTCTCTCCCGCTAAGCACTTCGGGAGCAACATAAGCTGGAGTTCCATAGGTTGTATGGAGGCGGCCATCTTGTCTCTTGGGGTCAGCTAGGGCACTTAGACCAAACCCAGATACTTTTAGATTATCAACCTCATCTAAAAGCAGGTTTTCCGGCTTCAAGTCACCATGATAAACACCTAGGCTGTGGCAGTGACCCACGGCACTGATCAATTGGTGGAAGTATCTCCACGCGACATCCTCACTGAACTTTCCCTTGGATATTTTGTTGAAAAGCTCACCACCTCTAGCATACTCCAAAACCAAGTAAATCTTGCTCTTTGTAGCCATTACCTCGGAAAGTTGCACGATGTTTGGATGCGTTATCTTTCTCACTATTGAAACCTTCTTTTCTTTCTGCACCATTAGCCTACCCCTCATGACCTTATCCTTATCAATTACCTTTATTACAACTCTTTCTCCATTTATAATGTTCCAAGCAAAATATGTCTTCCCAAAGTTCCCTTGTGCTAACGGCTTCCCTGTTTCATAACGGCGCATCAATAGTGTGCCCACCTCCATTTGACAACGCTGCCATTAAATGAAAATTCAGTTCCATTTATTACAGATTTAAAATACATAAGGTAAATATACTCAGTATTCAGAAGATGAAAAGAGCTCCCGAGCTCAAATGAGCAGAAGCCTCCCCAAATATCCCAATTTCATTGTATAACAGATTAACATGCAACTGTCTGATACTTTATTTACTCATAACTTTTCGTGAAGAACACCAAGTTGAAAGAGTGCATACAGTACTCAACATTTATATTATTTTTTTCAAAAAGAAGGATGACCCCCGGCCTCTGCATCTGGGCGATGCATGCAGCCACTTTATTAATTATTCACAAAGACCTTATAAATTAATGCATCAGTAAGCCTGAAGCCACTGTCTCGGCAACATCTGACGCTACTTCTATCAACTTAATGAAGGGGTGCCGATAGTCCGAGCCGACTATCAAACAGACTTCACACCAGAGGCTAACATCTAAAGCGGGAGGCCCCAACCAAGCCACATTACCGGGTCTGGGACATAGACCGGTCCGGCGCACTCTCAGAGGCGACCGCCGCCGTTTTCCATCGATACATCTTCAGAGCAAGTGCCGACGCATGGACCTTGTCAGACCTTCCTTCGACGCCACCACAACGGAACATAGGATCGTCCTCCTGTGCGAGTCCGTCTAACGCATCAGACGCCGAGACTCCACCGCGCCACGCCGCTGAGAGATGCCATCGTCGATGCGGAGGATGAAACACCGCTCCACCTTTGGGCCCTTTCAGCCAGCACCTCCTCCAAAATGATGCCCCTAGGAGGGAAAAACAACATCGAAGATGCCGTCATCATCCGATCCGGGAAGACCCAGATCTAGGATTTCCCCCGGAGCATCTCCAGCTTGGTGCCACGACCTCCAACAACGATGCCTCGAGAAGGGAACGACATCATAGACACCAACATCGTCTGCCATGACCGTAGTCGGCGCGATTTCACCCGAAGTCGCATAACCCCGCTCTCGTAGCTGATTGGATCCGTGCATAGCCTCGTTGCAAATACGAAGTCCGCCGCCGGAACACCGTCGGAGAGCGTCTAACCACCTCTCACTGGATGCTCCACGCGTCGTCGGTTGGACAAAACCACGCCGGGGCATACCTAGACGGGACACCAGATCCATGGCTTTCTCGGCCACCCATCTCCAGGCAAATATTCCAGCGAGGGGAAGAGCACAATGCCATCCGTGATTAGGCCACCGCCGCACAGGCAAGGGGCGCCGCCCTACCTGTTGCTCGTGGATCCACCACCAGAGTGGCTCCTACCGCCTTCGGGGGATCACGCAGCACACCACCCGCCCTAGCACTTTGGCGTCAAGCCCGCTGCCACCACGGACTTGGCTGGCAGCAGCAGCGGTAGGAGAGGAGACGAGAGGGGTGCTGGCAGCACTAAGGTTTGGGTCCCCTGGCGTCGCCCAGGGGAGGCGACGCGTGGGTGAGAGGGGCACTCTACATTTATATGTGTGCATTTTTGTGAACACGAAGTTGAAAGAGTGCATACAGTACTCGACATTTATATGTGTGCTTTGTCCCCCAATAGAAGTTGAAATATTTATATTTACTCTTTGGAATTATCTTTTAAAGGAGCTTGGGTGCTATTTTGCCGCAGCATTTATCTGTCGGAATTTACTAATTAAGGTTCTACAAGTTCAGAGTGAACTCGACTAAGATCTTTCTCCGAATGGTTCCTCATACGTATTCCACAACATACCAACTTCCATGCAACTGTGAGTTATTATCCCCGCCAAAAAAACTGGAAGTTATTATAAACGGGGAACTGATGTTTTTTTTTCGAACTCGCATCTAAATTCATGTTATTGTATATTAGAGCAGCAAAGTACACGAGCAGTCACCATGAACCAAATAATTCCTGAAAAATCTCAAAGGCCCATGTGGGGTTTTGTGACATGATGGGAAGTTTAGTACTAGCATGTTGGAAGTGAAGGAGAGTTGAGATCAAGATATAAGAGATTCTCTTCCACATCCTATTATAGCATGAGAAAAGAAGTTGTACACGATGCGCTCCTCCAACACCGCCCACCTCGCCCGCGCGCGTCATGTTTCGCGAACGAGCTGAGCCAAGCTCGGATCTATGTTATTTGTGCCCTTTATTTTTGCCGGTTGAAAACGGATAATTAATTACGAGTCATTAACGTACGTGTTACAGTTAACTCTATCCGATCCGTTTGGATATAGTGGGTTGTTACAGACTCGGTTGTGGGCCTAACACCACGTCTCCCTACCCAATCGCATGTATATTGGAGGCATTGGCAACCGTAGCCGTCATCTGATCAGATCGCATCTGCTCTCTCTCCTCGCACGTTCCATCATCGTTTCCTCTCACTGCTGCTGCTTTTAGCAACTCAATCTCAACGACCGTGTACGGTTGTTTAGGAGAGCAGGTCTCCATGGAGAGCCCTTTGTGACCCTGCACGGAAAAAAGGGCGATAAGATTTTTGGGGAGCATCTTGCCACGACTACTCGCTACTGTTCGTTTACGTCCATGACTCCGACTACTTCCTCGACCTCCCCCCCCCCCCCCCCCCCCGCCCCGACACCATGGGGGACAACAGCGACGTCGCAAACAAGAAGGTTGTTGAACCTCTGTCGCTGCCATCGGGGCTCTGATCTTTCCGACGGGAGGGTATGAGTTGTTCATGCCGCTTTTACTGGTTTATGCATTTGCGATACTTATGATAGATATGCCTGTTCTATATCTAGTATGCACTCGCATGACCAGCTTACAATGTGAGATTAATATTGTTAGGGCTGTCATCTTGATTTATTAATGGATCAAATTAATCAAAAAATATACTAATTTATCCAACATTCCAAAAACATTTTGTCTATAGGCAATTTTTCATTCAAGGCTTTGCTGCTGCATTGAGACCGAACCCATCTACAGGTGTCCACTTTAAGCATTTGCAGACCAAGACTATCTTGTGGCTCACGGCCATGAACATGTTCTGGGTCGCTGGTGCTACTCCTGATGGAACGATTACTCCTGAACAGGAGAAGGCGTTCAGGGACTCCACCACCTTCTTTGTTGGACCCATTATGAGCATGATCGGATGCAAGCTACAGGACGGATACCTACATATGCGGGTTGCCAAGGACTTGTGGGATGCGCTAAAAGCTAAATTTGGTGCAACTGATGCTGGCAGTGAGTTGTATGCCATGGAGCAGTTCCATTACTACAGGGTGGTTGATAACCATTCTATGTTGGACCAGGCTCATGAAGTACAATGTATCATTAAGGAGCTCGAACTCCTTAAATGCGAGTTACCGGACAAGTTTGTCATGGGATGTATAATTGCTAAACTCCCACCTTCTTGGAGGAGGTTTCTTGCTTCTCTAAAGCACCAGAGATGTGAGTTCTCAGTTGAGATTGTTATCAGTCATCAGAGTGTAGAATAAAATTATAGAGCAAAGGACTAACACGCCAAAGGGGCCAAGGGACCTTCTAGCGCCAATGTGGTGCAGAAGAACTTCCATAAATTCAAGGGATATAACGCAATCCAGAACACCAACTTCAAGAAAAAGGGTAAGAAAAACAACAAGGGTCAAGGATAATGATGGATGCTTCACTTCTGATGAGGTGAGTCATTGGTCCTCCAAATGCTTCCAACGCAAGGGTAGGAAGTCAAGACAAAACTCCAAGTTTGTCAACGTAACCATGAGCGTCAACAATGATAATGGAGCATCTGGGTATGGTAATTTACTTAATGTACTGTCTGTTTGTAAGTCTACCGATTGGTGGGTTGATACATTTGCAAATATATATGTTTGTGCTGATATTTCCTTGTTTTCTTCTTATCAGTTCGCAGAGATTACTCTGTTCTGGTGGGGAACGACGCACATGCTTTTGTTCATGGCGCTGCCACGGTAGATCCAAAGTTTACTTGGGAAATATCGTGCAGCGGAAGAATGTGCAGCATGTCCCCTCTGTCAGTAGGAATCTCATTAGCAGTTTCCTTCTCTGTAATGAAGGGTTTAAGTTGGTTTTTGTGTCCAATAAAGTAGTCATATCTAAGTATGGGCTTTTGTCGCTAAAGATTATGAGTGCGAACGTCTGTTCTATCTTTCCCTAGCTGCTTTCTGTAATAAGGTTGTGAACCATATATATTCGAGTGTTAATGAAACTGATGCTTGGCATTCATGACTTTGTCACTTTATTTTGGTTGTATGAAATGGCTAGGCAAGATGAATTTAATCCCGAGTTTCACCTTTGCCAAAGGCTCTAAGTGCCATGCTTATGTGCAAGCAAATAAACCTTGCAAGCCCAACAAGACTGCGAAGGAGAGACACTTCGCAACATTAGAGCACATACATTCTAATCTGTGTGAGATGAATCGTGTATAGAATAAAGGTGGAAAGAAATATTTCATGACGTTGATAGATGATTCCACTAGATTTTGCTATGTGTATCTATTAAATACTAAGGATGAGGCTCTACTTAGAAATAAAATCAAATAAGTTCGGTATGATGGTGGTGGAGAATACTTTATTCTGTGTGGAACATGGCATTATTCATGAGTAGACGCCTCGCTTTTCACCCCAGTCAAATAGGGTTGCTGAACGGAAAAAAATGTACTCTAACAGATTTGGTTTACACCATGTTAGATACATTTGGGTTTATCCAAGGCTTGGTCGGAGGAGGCTATATTGACATCATGTCATGTCCTGAATAAGGTTCCCATTAAGGATAAAACGATTACTCCCTATGAGCAATGGGAGAAGATAAGAACCACACTCTCTTACTTACGCACTTGAGGTTGTTTGACGAATGTCAATGTGCCAATTCCCCAAAAAGCGTAAGCTTGGACCAAAGACTGTGGACTATGTTTTGCTGAGTTATGCTAACCACACCGTTGGCTATAGGTTCTAGTGGCGAAATCTGAAGTACCTGGCGTGAAGGTCAGTACGATTGTGTAGTCTAAAGATGTTATATTCTTTGAGGATATTTTCCTACGAGAGATATGCAGAACAATTCTAGGCAGGAATCTGATGAGACTCTTCAACTTACCCGATCGAATATTATGAAAAAACACATGATGAAAATCCTGTGGAGGAAGAGAATGGAGCTCCTATTAGGAGCAAGAGACAATTGTCTGCAAAGTCCTTTGTTGTTGATTTCATTGTGTACCTCGTGGACGATACTCCCAACTCCATTTTAGAAGCTTATGCATCTCCAAATGATGACAACTGGAAGGAAGCGGTCCGTAGTGAGATGGATTTCATTATGGCTAACGAGACATGGGAGATCACTAATCGTCCCTATATATGGTTGTAAACATGTGGGATGTAAGTGGGTATTCAAAATGAAACTTAGGCCCGATGGTACGACTGAAAAGTACAAGGCTAGACTTGTGGCCAAGGGTTATACCCAGAAGGAAGGCGAAGATGTCTTCGATACTAACTCACATGTGGCCAGACTGACCTCCATTTGAGTGCTACTCGTTAGCTACCTCGTATGGTCTTCTCGTCCATCAAATGGACGTCAAGACAACTTTCCTAAATGGATAGTTAGATGAGGAATCTATATACAACAGCTATATGACTTTGTACTGGATGGTCAGGAAGGAACAATGTGCAAATTATTGAAATATTTGGATGGCTTGAAACAAGCACCTAAGCAATGCCATGAGAAGTTTGACAAAACTTTAACATCAGCTGACTTTATTGTTGATGAAACATACAAATGTGTATACTATCGCCATGGTGGGGCCGAAGGAGTTATATTGTGCTTGTATGTCAATGACATACTGATATTTGGACCAACCTCAAATTCGTAACTTCAATATGAAAGATCGTGGTGTGACTGATGTTATCTTGAACATCAAGCTTTTGGGAGATGATGATGATGATGATGATGATGATGTGATTACACTTTTGCAATCCCATTACGTTGAGAAAATTCGGAGGCGCTTTGTTACTCAGATTGCAAACCTTCTCCAACACCATATGATCCTAGTCTACAGATTCAAAGTTCAAAGGAACCGCTAAGGATCAATAGAGATACTCTCAAGTTATTGGCCCACTAATCTACCTTGCAATACGAGGCCTGACATCACGTTTGCTGTCAGCAAACTGAGCTGATTTGTTTCCAATTCGGGAGATGTACATTTGCATGCTATTGAAAGAGTTATGCGCTATTTGGAAGGTACCATGAGCTACGAACTACATTATACCAGATACCCGAAGGTACTTGAATGGTAGTGACTCAAACTAGAGTTTTGATGCTGATGAGATGAAGGCCAAAAGTGGATATATGTTTACACTTGAAGATGGCGTTGTTTCATGGAAGTCTTGCAAGAAGACTATCTTAATGAAGTCAACAATGGAAGAACTCAAAACATTAGATAAAGTTGTTGTCGAAGCAAAATGGTTTTGAGAGCTTTTCATGGACTTGCCAGTGGCTGAAAAGCCAATTACAACTGTGCTCATGAACAATGACAATCAACTAGTCGTTGTCAAAGTGAATAGTACAAATGAAAACATGCAATCCATAAAACATATAAAAAGAAGAATGAAATCTGTCAGACATCTAAGAAACTCTGGAGTAATAGCACTTGAATACATCCAAAGGGCTAGGAATCTGCAGATCCATTCAGAAAAGGGCTATCATGAAATGTGATAAATGCATCAAGGGAGATGGAAATGAGACACATGAGTTGCCATGGTGGTAACCCAACCTATGTGATTGGAGATCCTGTGAATCAGGACCTCGGAAAACAAGCTACCGGTTAATTGCAGAAGAGTAATTTTACTAACCTGCTCCGTTGGAGATGCACTACTATGACAATCTGTATGGCAGGTTGACTTTGTCTTAATCTGTTCTGAGGCTTGTATAAGTGAGATGCTATCCTACATAGCAATATTGGAAGAACAAACCCATATGAGCCCAACTGCTAGTCAAAGTCTATGAGATAGGCTAATATCTAGTAAGTTCATGAATATGTCAATAGTGTAACTAATATACTCCGCCCGTGGGGTTAGCTTTTGGCAGCTTAGTAGTAGTAAGACAATAAAACTGACAATTCAAGTCATAGTCCATTGTTCATTTGTGGACAAGTGTAGCCCCTTTCTCTAGGTGGATGTTAACCATAATCAGTTTTCGCTGAAAATACTAGTATATCAAAACAATGATTGGAACAGATGAAAACACAATGTGCCTCTGAGATCTGGTGGGGGATTGTTCAATTCTTGGTGGGCTTTAGGCCCTTGAACCAAATTATTCATGTAAAATCTCAAAGGCCCATGTGGAGTTTCAAGACATGGTGGGAAGTTTACTACCACCCTGGAGGTGAAGGAGAGTTGAGACCAACGTATAAGGGATTCTCTTTCACGTCCTATTGGAGCATGAGAAGAGGAACGGTACACGCGCACTCCTCCGCCATTGCCCGCCTCTTCTACGCGTGTGTTGTGTTCCCTAAAGGAGCCGAGTTCAGACCAATGTCACTTGTGCGCTTAATATTTGCCAGTTGGAAACAAATAATTATTTGGCAATTAATTATGAGTCATTAACGGGCGCGTTACGAACAGTCGTATCCAATCTGTTTGGATAATGGTCTATTACCAACTCGGTCGTGGACCTAACACTACATCTCTGTACCCTACCGGTTATATATTGGAGGTGTTGGCAAACCCTAGCCATCACATGATCATATCACATATGTTCTGCCTCCTCGCGCATGTTCCACCGTCCTTCCTCTCACTACTGCTGCTTCTGGCTACTCCATCATGGCGACTGCATGCACGGTTGTCCAGGAGAGCAGGCCTCCAGAACCCGCCCTTTGTGATCCCGCACCAAGAGAAGGGCGATAAGGTTGAGCGTCTCGGCGCGACTGCTCGCTGCTGTTTGTTTACGTCCACGACTTCGACTACTTCCTCGACCTCCCCACCGACGCCATGGGTGACAACACCGACGCCGCAAACAAGAAGGCCGATGAAGTCTCTGCCTCTGCCGCCGTGGCTTTGACCTTTCCGACTGGAGGGTATGATGTGTTCATCGTGCTTTTACAGGTTTATGCATTTGCAGTACCAAACATGATTATATAAATGACTGTTCTATATCTAGTACACAATCGCATGAATAGCTTACAATATGAAATTAATATTGTTAGCGTTGTCATCATGATTTATTTACGGATTACATTAATCCGAAAATTGCTAATTATCCAACAACATTGACCTAAAACACCCAAAAAAGAACCATGTGTTCAGCCAGGGCTATCCTACAAAAACAAGAAGAACACAAAGCCTGATCGATGACTAGAATAAAGCACCTATGCGTCAAGAGACCTTGTGTGCAATGGAAGCTTGCGGAGTTTTTTGGCCCCAGACAAGTTCCAGAGTGTCACCTTATTGACGGTAGAGTTGACCAGCGCTCGGAAATTATTGTATGCGAACACACCTTTTTTAATACGTTTTAGAAGATCTTAAAGAAACGTTTTAGAAGAGCCCACAACTTGGGTACTGCTTAGTCATTCTCTGAAGTATTTCTGTTTGGAGGTCAGTATTTAAGGTTTCACAGGTTTAGGGAGAACGCACCTCATTGCTTGTCTCTCCTGGAACTTTAAGTTCCCATAGATTCAGCTCAGTGAAGTCCTTTTCTACCTGTTGAATAACCAATGAAACGTCATCTCATCCACCAGCCAGGAACATCAAAAGTGAAAAATGGAAATGTACACAAGATATAGAAATTGACATATGTGGGAGGAAGATCACATGCAGTTGGTGAACTTACCTGCACTACTGATAAATTACTCCCACTAGTTTTGATCGACCAGCCCGTACTTTCTGCCTCATCAAGCCTGTCGGTTATATGTTGTGTAACTAGCCCCTTTGTTGCCTTATTTTCAGTGCACTCTATCCCTGTCTCAGCGCGTTCCAACTGTATGTCTCCATGTGATTTCGCCAGCCTATTCCAAGACATACCAAGTACCTACGGAATTGCAAGCATGAGTTATGAAAAGGAGAAACACATTTTCAAATCCCGAACTTATTCAACTATAGTAAGCAAATGCACTTTCCTAATTATTTTTGACTAATAAGTTATATGTGTTTTGTATGTGAGTCGTGAGAGATTAGTATAACACAATATCGACAAGCCATGAAATTTACATATGCACGCGGAGTGTAAGATACAATTTTTCTACTAATTGTAGTCAAATTTTGAAAAAAGTATACCCTAGTTACATAATTCTCCAAGACTGCACACCATAATACTACTACGAAATAAAGCACAGTTAACACATATTTAGCTTACGATGTGGCTTTATAAAATAGCTAGTGTTGCGGCTTTCGGTAAAAATTCACTACAGAGATATGTGGACTTTAAGAAGTTGTTGATCACGAGTCTTTCACCTTGAACACAAATTCACAAGGTAAACATAAATGACAACTTTTTTTCAAGAGAGAAACACAATTGGAACAAGAGCACATATGGAAGAGTCTAGAATAGAGAAGTGTGTAGATGTAGTACAAATGACAATTATATTCCCCATTAGAAGGGGCGTACTAAGTTTAATCATGGAAACTTCTACATATTACACACGTCAGAAATTGATGTAACGAATGGTAAATCGAATGGCCAGCAACACTCAGATTTGCCACCTCTTGACCATTGGATTGAGTTCAATCAATGATCTATATTCAAAATTATCCTTACACCATATAGTGGTGTAGAAAGGGGCTCAAATGAGCTCACTTGCTACTTAGCTGTTCTCCCAAATACTAGAAGTGAAGGCGCGCTTCGCTGCAGCGCCTAGCTTTTTGTGATTTCAACCCTCGCCTGTTTTTTTTCTTTTTACGCCGGGATTAGTTCATATGATGCTTTGTCGAGACGGTGGCATTTGCTTTGGCGAGACAATGGAATTTGCCGTCCCTTTTCCATTAGGCCCGCGGGCCCTCTTGGTAGTTGGCCTCTATAGTATCCTTTAAGGAGGCCACACATACATGACAGACGCGTGGACTATGGGATGGTCATGTGCCGTGCGCTCAACGCGTGTACTTCTTCCGGGAAGGAATATATGTTATATGTCTGGACTAGCAATATCTATGCATATTTTAGACCAATAGGTAGCTGACAAATCGCACCACTCAAGAACAACACTTCAAGTACTAGACCTTATGTGCAAAACAACGACAGTCCGCTACAAAACATCAGGATGCGATCCATGATTTACCTTGTGCAAGAAATATTTTGTTCTTAAAAACTGCATGGCCATGAACTGCTGTGAATTTCCATTCACAATTAACACAACAGCCCCAGTTCAGTATTAGTCAAAATTCTAAAGGCAAACCTTACGTGCACTTGCTCTTAACATCCTTCTGCTAGTGGACACACCGGTCACAAGGTCCATCATAAGGATCAGATAAACTAAAGAAAAATCTAAACACTGATAGGTGCGGAACAAAAACATGGAATGGTGAGAACCACGCTAGCTCGGTGGCTAGAGTTCACGGTTGTTAACTCGCCCAATCCACGGGGTGCTATGTGCATGAAATACGCAGAAACGTCTCATCTTCTACCTAAACAACATTACAGTTAAGGGAGGGATTTCTCCCCCTTTAACCTTTTTGAAAAAATATATAAAATATGTGAACGAAAATAAATATATTGCTCAAGAACTACATAATGCATTTAATATATTAGGTGATCTATGTCAACAATTGCCTTGATTTTTTTGCAGGCATAATTTAGATGGTCTTCTTAGTACAGCTTTGCACATAAAACGAATAAAAGCAATGGGATTGCATTTGAGTACCGAAATACAGGGCCTGGCTGCCACAGAACTATAAAGTTTCTCATTACCTTTGTAAGTAAGCATTTTCCTATTGAATGTAGGTAGGTGTTAATGTAGCCTTCTCTAGTATTATTTCTTTCTCAGAAATACACTATGCAATAGTACAAGTCGATAACCTTTTTTACATCTATTTATGCAGTATGGTTCTCCAAACACGACGATTGGTAGTTGCAACAACATAAAGGCCATACTGATTTCAGAAAAGACTACAAAGGTGTACACAAGGACTGTGTAAGCACTCATTATCAGTACGACCACATAAAATTTGATAGGTATGCATTATATCCTCACTTAGATCTCACCACCAGAACAGGAGGCCATGGGCAAGCCTTCGACCAATGGCGAATGTCCACAAGGGAAGTGAAAGCAAACAGTGAATCATACGCCCTAATAAGCCGCATAAACTTCCGCGGCGCCAGGCCCCAATCGGAAACAGCTAGTTCGCGCAGGGGTGAAAGCCACTGCCTAAAGGGGTCCAGCTTTACTTTTACAACCACTACAACAAAGCTTGTAGGCAACCCGCCTCCTCATTACGTCACTCCCTGAAACGCGCCTCTGAGCATACCAAAAAAGGGCACCAGAGTGCACACAAGAATGATCAAGACCACCATGGTATGATCTGCCAATGTAGCTATCTGGTACCACAAACAAAATGGGCACCCACAGGGATCAGACCATCTCAACACAAAACACAATAACATCACCTATACAATGCACAAACAAAAGCATCACATCTTGACCACACCTGTAAGGTATGCCACGAGCTCCTTGGACAACCCCAGCTGACCATCATCACCCCTTGAAGCAACTACCAACCGTAAGAAAGCACAATAGGCAACAACGTTTTTCTTGACATAGCAAAATAATTGCATGAACAAAAGCGTCACCAAACAGATGAGACTGTCGCATCCTACGCCTCTTCCCCCGATTCTCCCGATTCATATCACGTGTGACACATATGGAATAAACCAATGATCGCCAGTCCAATCAACACATGAGACTAGCTCAACAGGAGGCACAACAGCGATAACAACACAAAACGCACAGGCAGAACAACTCGTCACACATCAGGAAGAAGGACCAGCCAACAATGATGCTGCAAGAAAAACATCCGAGCTGACGGAAGCAACCCTACCTATAACGGAAACACATAGGCAGACTGGTGTAGATATCCACTGACCGCCCGGAAAAAGAAGCACGCCGCAAGAAAATACACAAACCCACGACTGCACGACACAGGCGGCGCAGCAGAAAATACACAAACCTGAACAGAAAGTGATGACCAGCGAAGGAGGAAACCCCAATCGAATGGCAACGGCAGGTAAGCACAAAATCCTCCATGCACGAGGCAGCACAACACTGGCAACCCACATAATCCTTAAGAAGCAGCCCCCCCCCCCCCCCCACACACACACGCACACACACACACACACAAGAAACCACCCCGACGGCGAACAGCGGGCTAAGTAGACGGGTTGGACAGCACGAACGGCTGGAACAGCGGCGGCGGCCAAGATCCTCTCACTGCAGCAAAAAAAGCCGAGCCGTACTCAGCAGAGAAACCGCAGCCGCCGAGTACACCCGTCCCGAATTTGGCACCCCTCTCGATCCAAAGTCACCCCGAGCGCCTAAGCCACATGCGCAGAAAAAATCTCAGCAGGGCGAGACACGGCATTTGGGGTTGGACGGAGGAAGACCGTCACTTTCTCCCGCTGACCCTCTTGGACCACAGCGCATTCTCCCCCTGACCAGCGGCGCCAGACTGACAAACCCAGCCTTCTATTTCTAGGGAGATCTGTCCCAATCCACACAGTCCAACGGCATGTCCCAATCTAAAGCAGGCCCCACTCCAAAATTGAGCCCGCAATTGATTCACAGAGCTCCAATCCTAGGGAGCATAGTGAATTGAAGGATTCCTTCATTGAAAATCAGTAGTGAAGGTTTAACAAGGTTTGTGGAGAACTCACCTTGGAGCTTGTCTCTCCGGGTACCTTATTAGGTGTACACTGATACAGTTCACTAGCACCTCTTTCCTTTTCATTGAGCCTACTGATTATATATTCTATATCTGGTCTCTTTGCTGGGTCATTTTCAGTGCACTCTATCCCTATCTCAGCACATATTCTTACTTGTTTCAATTGTATGTCTCCCAGGGTATTCTGCAACCTATCACCCCAGGAATCAAGTTCCTACAAAATTGCAATAGTGAGTTATGAAGAGAGGAACATCTTTTTAGATGGGAAATTATTAAATTAACGTATGTAGTACATACAAGCAGCAAGCATGGTATTGATGCGCCAAATCACATAAATTCAAATATCAAACCAACAACAAAAAATGCCAAAAAGTTAAGTGCCATCAAAATTTGCATTTTCAGGTTTGATCCAAACAAATGGAATATTTTCCTCTGCATTTTACTAGTGGTAGGTATCATTAAAGTCTGGGTTTATTCTTGTCCTTTTGCACATTTTAGTGTACCTTGATACCCTAGGAAAAAGAAGTTGTTCAATTGTTTTGTAGCCAATTTGTGCATTCCACTTGTAGATGTGCCTCCAGGAATGGTACTACATAAGACGCATAGAGCTCTTTTGTGTTCTCAAGAATGAATGACATCATACAATGTCTAAAGAAGGAATAACGTAATGCCAGGTAAGAGTGCAACTTGATTATTTTTAAATCAAGCATTTATCCAGGAACAAGCACATAAATTGGTCTTACATCCTCAACATCGTGATATCCCTTCTTTCCTGTCAGTATCTCTATGATGATAACACCAAGACTATATATATCCAGCTTGAATGTAATTTCCCCACTCAAGAACTCTGGTGCCAAGTAACCCCTGCATGAAAATTTGTTAAGTTTGATCAATGAGTGGGAAAAGGAACATCATACAAATTCTACCTAGTCTGTAGGGAAAAAAGGGAGATTCCAGCTTCCGATAGTCACACACAACTTACAAAGTTCCCATCAGTTTTGAAGTAAAATCTCGGCTTTGCTTTTCATCAAACCGCCTTGATAGACCGAAATCAGCTATTTTCGGCGCCATGTTATCATCCAATAAGATATTCGCGGGTTTAAGATCTAAGTGGACGATACGCTGCTTCACATGGAGATAATATAGACCTTCGCAGACGCCCTTTATTATGAGATAGCGCTTTCTCCATTCAAGTCCACAAGATGGTCCTGTAATCGGACGAGAAGGGATTGGATATTTGACATACTTTGGTAGATAGTGAACAACACATTAAGTAATTACTTATATCCCTATTGTAAGTGTAGGACCATTTCTAATCATACCATGATATAATTATGGAATTCTTGAAGTAAAGATGGAAAGACATATTAGCGACATTTCCATACCAGTGATATACTTATCAAGACTCCCTTTAGCTAGATACTCAAAGCAGAGCAACCTTTGCCGAACATCTGCCAAAACGTTCTTTCCCTCGTAGTTCATCATTATCCCTTGCGTGTCAGAACAATAGCCCAGAAATCGAACTATATTTTTGTGCTTCACATTCAGCAGACAGCTAACCTCTTCGTTAAACTTTATCTCTTTAATATCAAATCTTTCGGAAAGCCTTTTCACAGCTACCATCCCTTTCCCAAGCATTCCCTGCAGTACGCAAGATGAACTAATCTGAGCTCTCAAATCGACTATGATTAAGACTAGGGCAGTTGAGAATTGTCGTACCTTATAAACCACGGCAAATCCACCATTTCCGATTTGCAGATCATCAGAGAAACCATTTGTGATTTCTCTCAGAAGAGATAAAGGAAGATCCGTCGGCTCAGCACGTGCATCAAGTAGCATGCCCTCCAGGGCTTTGTGTTTAGCACTAGTTTCATGGTCCATTTGCAAATAGTACAACAGTACGTACCTTTTAAACAAGGACAACTGCGCTGTTTCTGAGGCCTCTGGAAAATGACCCAGGTATAATTAATAGAGACAAAATTACAAAGCAAAATCAGTCTTCCAACAGCAAATAAGTACATTTGCAGAACTAGCTCTTATTTCCTGAACAAGCAACTACTGTGAAAAAAATCTATCAAGCTATGGGGGTGTTTGGTTAGGCTTAACTTTGGCTTTTGAATTTTGCTTATAAGTAAAACAAACACCTATTTTTGTGCTTTTGCATTTGGCTTTTGGCCCTTAACTTGTGATTTCCATGTGCAATGTTGTACCTGCGGTCAAAATTGGTGTGTTGTGTGTGATGTACTTGTTCGCACACCAACACATCACCGTGTCGTCCCCGACGTTGAGCATACATAGGACGCATCTCTCACCGGGAGCGCGATAATCAAGACACGCCGGCGAGGTTTCTTGCAGACCCAAAACCTCACACTCCCTGGAGGGACCTTGTCAGTGAGTACGGTGGCTATGGGCTGCCCTAAGTTGGCCTGGCTGCCTCTAGGGCCTCGGGGAACACTGCCCTGCAACATGAAGAACAACGAAGAACAAGGAGCAGAAAATGTGGGAGAGAGGTCAAAAGATAAAAGATAAAAGTGATAGATTGATTTGTTGATTGTGTGTTGTTCAATCGGCCATCACCTCTCATCTATATATGAGGTTGTTGGACTTCTCGTACAAGAAAATGGCTCAGATTTCCATCTGAAAACCCTGAAATCTACTCCGTTTTGGACATATCTTGGAGCCCCTGAGCCATCCCGGAGCCTCTAAGCCATCCCGGAGCCTCGAGCCTCCCCTTCGAGCGGGCTCCGGGCGCTCTGCGCACCCTCATGTTATGGCTCGGAATAATCTCTGAGCCTATGAGATGGCTGTGAGGTGCCTATGCAGCCTTCTGTTTTAACTCTTGTTTTGGCTCCAGAGGTCTCATACGACCTCAGATTGTGAAGATCCAAAAAGCAAAGTTGTTCATGTCAACGAGGTGCACAACTTTCATGTTCGAGAATTTTTTCCGTTTGAGATCATCTTGAGGGCGATTTTGTGCAAACCAAAATTGGATGTCGGGAATTTTTGAATTGTCATAATTCTCGGGTCCGAGCTACGGTTTAGGTTACCTTTATATATGTTCTGATTTTATGTAAGCGGGCAATCCAATGGTGAAATCTGATCTTCAATTTGACTCCGCCATCCTATAAGTCCAAGCCATTCTTTTTGTACCTTCATTGTGCATCCCCCGTTCCCCCCATGTCCTCCTCCGCCCACTCAACTCATCCATCCTTTCTCTGCCTCCAACCCGTTTTCCCCTTGATCTCCCCTAAGCTCTCCCTAGGTGGACAAGGCCACCCCGGTCTCACCACGGTGGTCCTTAGCCACGATGCGAGTAGCAGTGCTGTTCCTCAGCGCCTCCCATCGGGTTCTCTGTAGTTCCTCTTATGCGCTCCACCCACCTCCAGGATACGTCGCTTCACTGCTAGCTACAACTGATTTCATGTTCTATTAGGTTTGGGATTGACTTTGAAGATGTGAGTTGTCTCTTGAAATAGGCATTTGCCCCACTTTATAAATAAAGCCCAAATGGCCGAACCGATAAAAGGTGATGATAAAACCCTCTTACAAAGCAGGTAATATTAAAAATGACATACGAGACATTAGCAAAAATGCCACCAACTCAAAGTCGAGAAAGAGTACAGGAGCCACACCCACCAAGAGGCAGTCAAGACCACCAACTACAAACGAGATTGTGCCTCCTTCGGAAACCACCAGACACTGTTGCATCACACACACCAACTATCGCCGGAGAGGACCACCTTCCCTCTCACTCCGGGCCGCGGAGCACCAATCCTCCCTACAGACGGCGAGGACCGAGAATGGTGTCAATGAGGACACATGTAAAAGGTGGGAGACAAATGAGACTACCCCACACCAGAGTGGAAGAAGCTTCACGCAAGGATCAAAGCATGCCCGAAGACGTCGATGTGCTACGACCGGAGGTACCTAAGCTCCACGACGACCACCACAAGAGGGTGACGACGCAACACGTTGTCGCTGTCAAGACCGAAATGACAGACTAGGGTTTGCACCCAGAGCCCTGACACGAGGAGGGGAACCACAACTCTCAAGAGGGATGCAACACCCACAGGCATTGTTGCCACTGATGCCGGAGCGCGGAGCTTTCGCTCAGAATCCCACTCGCACCACACCGGAGTACCAAGGTCACCACCCCACCCCGAGGGAAGGACCGCCGCCACCAAATCGAGGCCTCTAGATCAAGACCGGGGAATCACCACATCTGAAGTACTGACAACACCAGGATCACCGACTGACACGCCCCTCAGCATCCACGTAGCCAAGGAGAGATCCACCACCACTGCGACGATGCTCGTCGTAGAGACACCCGTGCGGCCTCACCTTCTGGGGCCATCGCCCTATGAAGGAACAAGTGGAAAGGCACCTTTTTTCCACCCCAGGACGACTCCAATTGCATGGGAACGAGTGGAGCAGGGCACGGAACCCGAGCCCCCACCCTGACCTAGCATGCTGCCACCACTCGCCAGAGGAACGGGCAGATAGGCGCCTCATTCCCATCCCTGTCCCATACAGCGAGTAGATCTGGGCGTGGAACCAGTCATGCCGACCACCCCTATCCAATCCCGCCTGACTCTGGACGGGGGCATGCTCTACGCACTACTACCGCTGGCGACGGCCCACTACCGGGACCCTGGTGCCCCGAGGAGGTGGAAAACCACCGCAACCAGTGCCACCGGGCAAGATGAGGCACTGCAGCGCAGCTAGCCACCAGTCAGGACGAGCGTGCAACCACCGGGCAGGCCCAAGCCATCCCTGCCGTGAGGGGCGAGCCCCGCACGGGTCGTGCCATATTCGGGCCGCATTCCGCTGGCCTAGAACATGCACTGCAGCGCCACACAATCGGGCCTCGGGGAAGGGAGTTCAAACCGCCTCGCTGGGAGAGGGATCTCGTCGTCCAATGGACGCGCGTCGCCTGCTGGATCAATAAGTCGTGCTCCAAGTGAGGGGGACACGAGAGAGGGAGGGGCATGGGAGGAGGGAGGAGCTGGCTAACAGAAACTGTCGCCAGTAATCGGTCGGCCGCAGGCTGCAGTGGGCAACGGCGAGGAGGGGAGGAGAGGTCTGGGACGAACTCTAGCGGCGGCGGCGGATCGCCTCGTGAGTCGCCCGAGCGACCCGCGAGGCCCAATCCTTTTCATTCTCTACGGATATGTGAGTTGTTGTGAGACCATATGTTAGTTTCTACGTAGCTTTTTCGAAGGACAACGCTAACGCCCATATGTATGGTGGGAGCAAAACCCGCCCACACGCCATATAACACACAGATTGCGCCACGTCACCGCGTGCATGCATGTGGGAATCTTTTTGGATTTTTATTTTTTAAAATGTTTTATATCTTAAATGAAAATCTCGATTGAAGATCCGTTTTCACCATTAAATTCTTCCCGACGAGATCTTCGAAACTAGATCTCATATCAATACATTTTGATATTTTTTTGGTTAAAAGTTGTCGTGTCTATTGCATATGAATTGCCATAATGTTTACACTGAACTTGCCATGATATGTTTTAGCTATTTTCTTCTACATTTAAAAGTAAATTTTGACATATTATAAAATGGGGAATTAAGAAACTAGACTTTCCATGAACCATAAACTTAAATTGCCATTATACATGCACTTAAAATTGCCATGGTTCATATAAAAAATAATTTTCATGGTCATAGTACTAGAATTGTCATCATCAAAAAACTAAAATTGCCATGCTCTACAAACTAAAATTGCCACATGGCAACTTTAGTTTAAACCCTATGGGAACTACAGTGTAAACATCATGGGTACTTTTGGGCAAAAAAAATTCATCGAAACATATCAACATGGGGTCTAGTTTTCAGGATCTCGTCGAGACAGATTTAATTAGGAGATAAAACATTTTTAAGCCGAAAACCAAAAAGATTCCTGCTGATGTCATCTGTTCATACGTGGCAAAAAGAGTGGTGATGGAGGCGTGTGGGCGACGTGCAAGATGCTACATGTGTGGGCGTTAGTTTTTTCATTTTTTAAATACGCTAATTACTTTGGTCTCAATGCTCGCTTGATAAATAAGGCCACACGGCCAAACGATACAAGGTAGTGCTTACAAACCAGACAATAGAAATCGCAACGCGCAAAAACACAAATGCAGCACAAACACCACAACTACGCTGCCGAGCATGAGCATAGGAGAGCTTGAAGACGACACCACGTCGCAACCTAAGGCACCTGAGCTCCACGACGACGCCCCCGGGAGGGTAATGGTGCAAAGCATCTTCGCCGCTGAGTCCTAGCAGATGGACATGGGTTTTCACCCATAGCCCTGGCATGGGGTAAAAAACTGCGATAGTGTCCGCAAGAGAAAAAACGATGCCCGCGGGTGTTGCCTCCTTGGCGCCAAAGCGCAGAGCTTTCGCTCGAAAACTAACCCGTGACACAATAAAGCACCCTAGGCCACCGAGCCCACCATGAGGGAAGGCCCGCCACCACGTCCAAGGCTACAAACCCAGATCAAGGTTCCGTTGTTGCCGCTGGAAGAGAACAAGACAAGGATACTCGTCGCTACACCCCTCGTTGCCCACATGACCAAGGAACGCGGCCACCACTGCTGTGACGATGCTTGCCAAAGAGCCAACCAAGCGGACCATCATCCGGGGCTGTTGCCCAGGCGTCCAGGACTCCAACCCCGCCCCCTCAGACTGACACCAAGCACCAGACCACGCGCACACCACCCATCAAAGGCGGGACGGAAAGGTACCTCCATTCCCATCCCACCGCACTCCTTGGACGAAGGTGCAGCCCACGACGACGGCACCACCACTTGCGGCGGCCACCGGCGATCCCCAAATTGGTCTCCGCCACCTGCGGATGCCAGATCTAGTTGAGGAACGACCTACCCGTCCAAACCCCACCCTGCGCTGACCACCCAAGGGCGTTCACCCTGGCGGCAGCCCCGACCACCAGGCAAAGGGGTGGAGGCGGCCGCAGCCCCTCTGGCGACCAATGGCGGAGCTATGTGGAAGTCTGGGGTGGACCGCCGTCCCTCAACCCAAATGGGAATTTTCTTTTACCAGGTAGTAGTGCCCCTGCTGCTTCGGAAAGGCTCGTCCACATGCATCATGCAATGGTCGGCTGCTGAAAAGGATCGCTGAGAAGTACTCCCTCCGTAAACTAATATAAGAGTGTTTAGATCACTATTTTAGTAATCTAAACGCTCTTATATTAGTTTACAGAGGAAATACAACTTTGAAGATAATTTAATGGATGTCAAGAGCAATAAGGATCAAAAAGCTGATTTGTAGTACCACTCCTTTTGTACTCCCTCCGTCCTAAAATATAAGAACGGTTTTAACACTAGTGTAGTGTTAAAACCGTTCTTATATTTTAGGACGGAGGGAGTAGTTGTTAGTTGGCTCACAGAATGCCTGAAGTTTGAAGGCAGAGCAGTATATTCAAGTAGACAAGTTGTATATTTTGGTGTAGTTAGTTCTCTTTTGAAGTAATATGTATTTTGCAACCAGTATGGGTAATACAAGTTCTAGTTTGTTGCACTTGGTTAAAAAAAATTGTCTTTGGGCTCCATAGATTCTTGTCAAGCTCCACCACTGCTGGCCACGGCCACGACTTCCCAGGACGGCGGTCTCCCGCAACATGGGAGATCCAAGTAGCAGCGACGCATCTGGGCCCCAGGGCCGCCGCTCGCTGGGACGGCCGGATCTGGCGCCCGGCTTGCCGGATCCGCGGTGTAGGCGATGGAGGATACCCGGCCGGCGACGGGATCGGAGAAGGAGCATGGAACACGATAGGAGAGAGAGAAGGGAAGGGGGAGGGAAAGAGGAGCACAAGCCTCGCCGCCGCCGTCCTCGAGAGCCGAGGAGGCTTGGCCGCCGGCTCTCTGGCGACGGCGAGGACCAAGGAGGAGGGGAGAGGTGGCGGCGACGGCTGTTTCCGTGCACCAAAGCCGCGATAGCAGCGCCGGTGAACCTACGTCCCACCACGGATCGTGTCGCGGAGGATCCCACCGCCACTGCAGCAACCTAAAGGCAGCGACGGCGAGGAAGGACGCAGGAGGAGATAGGGATACGAAGAAGCTTTGATAGATAGAACAAGAGCTAACCGGTGAAAAAAAGGGGCAAAATCTTGGTACTTACCTGGACAAGCACCTGCAGGCGGCAGGATCGAAAGCTTCAGATGGAAAGCCTAGCCCGCCCGCGATATGGCTGCAGATCGCCTCGCTTCTGAATCTAGCAAGGGGAGGAGAGTAGAGGGGCAGGCGTGGACTTTCCCGGAGGTGAGAGAGATGGGCTTCTTCCCTTGTGCATATAGGCGCTGGCGCTGCATCCAGTCCAAATAGTACGTATCGGAATAGAGAGAATGCTGTGCTGCTCCAGACGCGCTCCGCGTCCCCAAGTGGGCGCGTGAATACCATGATTTTTTTTCTATATGTGTGCTTACCACGCAGAGAGTTGACCTCAACGAATAACTCGTTTGGTGCTATCCCAAACCCCAAGGCCTCAACGCGTTTGAGCAATGATTTTTCTGCCACCAATTATCCTCAGTTTCCAGCGAATGAGTACCTACAGGCTGTGCTGCATTGACACGCTAGGATCAGGTAGCGAGCTCAGCCTGTCAGCCTAACTATGAAAACTAATGGACAGTCACTAGCCAAGCCTCGACAGTTTGTCGATCTTCAAGCACAAAGTTGCTGTCGGACCTTTTCTTTTTTCTTGTTACAGTTTATGCGATTGCTGCAGCCACCCTTGGAGCTGGAACTCTGAAGAAATATAGGACGACTTCTGCTGGATATTCCTTGCGACTCTTTTAGCCCAAACTGGGAAGCAAGCAGGCAACCCAAGCAATGAAGCAAACACTGAACGAAACAAAGAGCAAACGAAATTACTATGCTTGAACATTTTAAAGAACAAGATCATTTGAATAACTATCTAGTACTCCCTCCGTCTCACAATATACGAGTGTTTTTATATTGTGGGACGGAGGGAGTACTATCAGGGCTGGCCCTGGCATTTTGAAGGCCCTAGTGCAATTGGCTGTAATGGGCCCAACGACTATAATATGTTGAAGAAATATTTGCACACCTATAAATTGTATACCATGAAAATCATGATTAAAGTACAAAAATCAGAAAAGTTAGTTCTCATTTGCAAACAAGATACTAACGCATCAAGAAAATGTGATTATATGACCTGAGGTCCAACAAACCACAAAAGTCATTATTTAGGAACGAATTTACAAGAAAGGAATGGGAACACCTGAATTCTTGGGTCTCCACACCTCAAGTCTCGAGTAAATTCAAAAAGAAAAATCCAAGCTCCATCTATCAAAATTCAAGCAATACTTCAAGCTACCTCTCCTACCTGCAAGCATATGTTGTTAAAAAGAAAGAAAACAAGTATACTGCTGTCTTTTTTAGAAGGAAAAATAATAATTAGACAAGTTTATTTGTTACAGCAATTACACAAATGGCTTGTAGTCTCCACTGCCCTCCTGGGCCCTTTCCTTGCCATCACCGCTGCATGTTACACCCGCCCGGACGCTGGCATCAAAGCCTCAGAAGCCAGCCAAATATGGTCTAAGACTACTCACAGTGGAAATAACATAGGTGGTAACATCACATATATCTAGATAAAATAGATGATGTGACAAGCAATTAATGAAGAAAGAGAAACATGTGATAACATAACTAGTTATTAGTACTCAATGTTGAGGATACCGCTTATCGTTATCGTCCCGGTCAGCTAGGGATTAGAGATTAATCGAAAATCCGCCGATTAATCGATTTCACCGGTTGACTATTAATTGGATATTTCTTGCAAATATCAGGTTCCTAACACTAAAATACGCTATATTCAACACCAAAATAATATTGGAAAAAAGTGTTACTTTGATTTCTAGCCTTTAAATCCTCGTATAATGACAAATAAAATATGACAACAGTACATATTACGTAACAAGGTCCACAAAATAGAAATAAATATTGTTTTTGCAAACATAGTACTATGAATAGTAGTATGAGTAACATCACACATATCAAATAAAGTGTTGCATGACACCACACATATATTACTCCCCACTGTAGAGGTAGTAATATAGACTAGTAACATGTGCATGTTACTAGTCTAAGTCACTCCACACTGTGGCTAGTCTAATGTGCTGGGTTGTCGCCGTCTTCCTGGACCTAGTTGCCATGCAGTCCGTAGCTCCTGGGACATGAGTCAATTAACTAGGGAAGAGAGGACATGAAGTTTGTAAAAAGAATGGCGGCGCTTTCTAGAGATGGAAGCGATTACCAGTTTTTAGGGTAATGAAGCGATTAGCAGCAAGTCTGGGTGTGTGCGGAGTGCCTCTCTCATAGTGGAGTGGGCCTGCTGCATTATTTCCTTATTATGACATATTTATAGTCAATACCCAGTACACACATGTACACATGGTATGGGCCCTTGCTGAGTGCTACTTATAATAAATCTACTATCTACAGTCTACTACTTTCTCCTTCCCATAATATAAGAGTGTTTTTTACACTAAAATAGGGTCAAAAACGCTTTTATATTATGGAATGTAGGAAGTACTACTTATAAAAGCACTAGTTGGGTGAATCCAGTTGATCTCAGCCATTCAACCACCTACGTCCAACGTCTCACCTCACTCCGATGATGTATCCACCACATCATGACAAAGCTGGAAACAAAAATATTAATTGTAGTTAATTTTGGAAACAACATTAATGTCTTTAATAGTAATTGATATAGAAAAAAACATTAATTGCACATTAATTTTGGAAACTACATTACCAAAATTAATTGCTTTCTCTCCCCTCAATCCAGGCCACGGCCAATTCTCCGAATAAGAAAGGCGAGATGAAGTGTCACTACTGAAATTTTCGTATACGCCGGATGTCGGGGTCTTCGCCGAGAGCTAAAACACGGGCACTTGGCAAAGTAACAAACGCCAAGAGCAGCACTCAGCAAAGGGAATAAATCGACAAACACATGATAATGCTGACAGTATTACCCGGCAACAGGCTATACTCGCCAAAGGCACTATCTGCTGAGGGCCATCTGGCCACACACGGCATAATGATCGTTCAGCTTTATTGCTATTGCTTTCTTTATGTCAAATACATATTCCTTCGACTATGAGATTATGCGACTCCCGGATACCGGAGGAATGTCTTGTGTGCTATCAAACGTCACAACGTAACTGGATGATTATAAAGATGCTCTACATGTATCTCCGAAGGTGTCTGTTGAGTTGGCATAGATTAAGATTAGGATTTATCACTCCGAGTATCGAGAGGTATCTCTGGGCTCTCTCGGTAATACACATCATAAGCTTGCAAGAAAAAGACTAAGGAGTTGGTTACGAGGTGATGTACTACGGAACGGGTAAAGAGACTTGCTGGTAACGAGATTGAACTAGGTATGAAGATATCGACGATCGAATATTTAGCAAATAACATACCAATAGAAAAGGGAATTGCGTATGTTTCCATAACGGTTCGACCGATAAAGATCTTCGTATGTAGGAGCCAATATGAGCATCCAGGTTCCGCTATTGGTTATTGACCAAAGAGATGTCTCGGTCATGTCTACATAGTTCTCGAACCCGTAGGGTCCGCACGCTTAACGTTCATTGATGATATAGTATTATATGAGTTATATGATTTTGTGACCGAATGTTGTTCGGGGGCCCGGATATGATTACGGACATGAAAAGGAGTCTCGAAATGTTAGAGAGGTAAAGATTGATATATATAGGACGATAGTATTCGGACACCTGAAGTGTTACGGAGTGTATCGGGTATTTATCGGAGTACCGGAGGGGTTATCGAAACCCCGGGTGAATATATGGGCCATATGGGCCATGAGAGGGGAGCACACCAGCCCACAAGGGGTGGCACGCCCTCCCTATCGCAGGAGGCCGAATTGGGGGAAGGAAAAGGGGGGTTCGGCCCCCCTTTCCTTTCTCTCTTCCCCGTTCCCTTTCTTCTCCGGTGAAATAAGGAATGGGGGCGCCACTTGGGGAAACCACAAGTAGGATTCAGATCCTACTTCGGGTGCACCCTGGCTGCCTCCCCTCTCCCTCCCGCCAATATATATGTGGGGAGGGGGGCGCCCTCAGCACACCCAGACAATTGCCTAGCCATGTGCGGCGCCCCCCTCCAGAGTTTACACCCCTGGTCATATCTTTGTAGTGCTTAGGCGAAGTCCTGCGAGGATCACTTCACCATCACCTTCACCACGCCGTCGTGCTAACAGAACTCATCTACTATCTCGACGTCTTGCTGGATCAAGAAGACGAGAGACGTCACCGAGCTGAACGTGTGCAGAACTCGGAGGTGTTGTACGTTCGGTACTTGATCGGTCGGAGCTAGAAGAAGTTCGACTACATCAATCGCGTTGTCAAACATTTCCGGTTACGGTCTACGAGGGTACGTAGACACACTCTCCCCCTTGTTGCTATGCATCTCCATGGATAGATCATTGCGTGTGCGTAGATTTTTTATTTATTTTCCATGCAACGTTTCCCAACATATACCCCATGAATTGATTAATGAAAATTTGGCTTGGTAACATGCAAACCAAAATTAAAAATAAACATGACTTATAATATTTGATTATGTAGTTGTTAAAATATGTACCAAATATAAGTAGAATAACTCGAAGGAAAACATTTTTCAATGCATGGTTGAATGTTGAGATGAGTCTTTTTCCCATGCATGATTTAATGTTGAGGTGGGCCTTTTCCATTTCATAAATCTATGGTGAGGTGGCATACCTGCATGCTGAAATAAATAAGTTAGTGGGGATGACTCACTTCAAACATTTCAACGTTTGATCAAATTTATATTAAAAAGTGCATACGCTCCACCCGCCTGCGCACTTGCCGAACACCGACCGAAGTGCGACACGCGCTAATTACACCTCCGCCAATCTGCCGTAACTTTTTTTTCTGAGACAGTCTCGCCAAGCTTTATTCATGTGTCCATAATGTTTACAGGTACAAAAAGAAGATCGCCGGGCTGGCCAAACCATACATGGCGGCCAACCCCTAATGATAAAGCATGCTTAGCGAGATTGTGAGCCTCGGTATTCGAGGCTCTTTGCTCGTGAACTATGTTACAAGAAGTAAACGAGGTCGAATGGTCTATGATTTCGCGAATTATAGCTCCATTCTCCGCTGCTGATCCTTCCTTTATTCCGTGCACCACATTCTGGCAGTCCGATGCCACTTGTATCCTCTGCTCATATAGATCGTTCGCCAAAGCCAAGGCTTCTCTTACTGCCAAAGCCTCCAGAATCTCAGGATCCGAAATGTTCCTGAATGTTATGCATGAAGCCCCCAGAAAAATGCCTTCCGCGTCGCGGCACAAAGCCGCAACCGAACCATAACTTCCATTCCTCGCTACTGCCGCATCGGTATTCAGTTTTACATATTCCATCGGTGGTGCAATCCACAACTGCGCCCTGGCCGGCTGGTTCCTTGCTTGAGCAATATCTGGCTTCTTAATGCACTCCAGATCAACCAAAAAAGAGTTAATGAAACTAAAAGTAGACATCGGACTTTGGAAAATCTCCTCATGAACAGCTTTCCTTCTGTCTCTCCAGATTGCCCACAAAGTGACCACCAATCTTGTGAAATCATTTTGGGCCAGAGTTTCATGCATCAGAAAACAACCAGTCCCTTGCTTCCAGCTCCAAGTTTGCTTGCATATGCTCCACCATCTCAGCCGGAGCTAAAGCCCACACACTACCCGCCATATGACAACTGAACAAAGCGTGCCTCCAACTGTCAGAAGCTGAACAAATAGCACAGACCAGAGAAGTCGACATGTTACGGTGATTCAACAAGTCTGTTGTTGGTAATGAGTTCTGACAGAAGCGCCATAAAAAGTTCTTGAGCTTTGACGGAACCTTAATCTGCCACAAATTAGTCCACCTCTTCGCCTCCACTACAACATCCGCCGAGCTTTCAGAATTTTCGAGCCAACCTTCCCTCTGCAGTTTTGTTTTCACAAGCATTCTATAAACCGAGCTTACTGAAAATCTTCCCCGGTGATCAGCACCCCAAGCCCAGAAATCTGCCACCTTACGAGTACACAATGGGATCCTTAATATGCTCTGGGTGTCATAAGGACTAAAGGTGGCCCGTATAAGATCTTCCCTCCAAGTGGCTAAAGTAACATCAATTAAATCTGAAACAAGTACAGGCGGGTTAGTGACCATCGAGTTCAACGGTCTTTTAACTCCCTCTCGGGGGAGCCAGTTATGCTCCCAGATTTTTGTTTCTTCTCCCGATCCAACTCTTCGAATGATGCCCTGAGACAAGATATCCCGCCCGTCCAGGATCGCGCGCCATACCTGGGAGGGATGACTGCCTAGTCCTGCTTCTAAAATGCTCTCTGTGGGGTAATAAACTGCCTTCAATATTTTTGCACTGAGTGTCATTGGCTCCTGAAGGAGCCGCCACGCCTGCCTTGCCAAGAGAGACAGGTTGAACAACTCCATGTCCCGGAAACCTAGGCCTCCTAGATGTTTCGGTTTTGTGCACATGTCCCACGAAGGTGTCTGTTGAGTTGGCATAGATTAAGATTAGGATTTATCACTCCGAGTATCGAGAGGTATCTCTGGGCTCTCTCGGTAATACACATCATAAGCTTGCAAGAAAAAGACTAAGGAGTTGGTTACGAGGTGATGTACTACGGAACGGGTAAAGAGACTTGCTGGTAACGGGAATGAACTAGGTATGAAGATATCGACGATCGAATATTAAGCAAATAACATACCAATAGTAAAGGGAATTGCGTATGTTTCCATAACGGTTCGACCGATAAAGATCTTCGTATAATATGTAGGAGCCAATATGAGCATCCAGGTTCCGCTATTGGTTATTGACCAAAGAGATGTCTCGGTCATGTCTACATAGTTCTCGAACCCGTAGGGTCCGCACGCTTAACGTTCATTGATGATATAGTATTATATGAGTTATATGATTTTGTGACCGAATGTTGTTCGGGGGCCCGGATATGATTACGGACATGAAAAGGAGTCTCGAAATGTTAGAGAGGTAAAGATTGATATATAGGACGATAGTATTCGGACACCGGAAGTGTTACGGAGTGTATCGGGTATTTATCGGAGTACCGGAGGGGTTATCGGAACCCCGGGTGAATATATGGGCCATATGGGCCATGAGAGGGGAGCACACCAGCCCACAAGGGGTGGCGCGCCCTCCCTATGGCAGGAGGCCGAATTGGGGGAAGGAAAAGGGGGGTTCGGCCCCCCTTTCCTTTCTCTCTTCCCCGTTCCCTTTCTTCTCCGGTGAAATAAGGAATGGGGGCGCCACTTGGGGAAACCACAAGTAGGATTCAGATCCTACTTCGGGTGCACCCTGGCTGCCTCCCCTCTCCCTCCCGCCAATATATATGTGGGGAGGGGGGCACCCTCAGCACACCCAGACAATTGCCTAGCCATGTGCGGCGCCCCCCTCCAGAGTTTACACCCCTGGTCATATCTTTGTACTGCTTAGGCGAAGTCCTGCGAGGATCACTTCACCATCACCTTCACCACGCCGTCGTGCTAACAGAACTCATCTACTATCTCGACGTCTTGCTGGATCAAGAAGACGAGAGACGTCACCGAGCTGAACGTGTGCAGAACTCGGAGGTGTTGTACGTTCGGTACTTGATCGGTCGGAGCTAGAAGAAGTTCGACTACATCAATCGCGTTGTCAAACGTTTCCGGTTACGGTCTACGAGGGTACGTAGACACACTCTCCCCCTTGTTGCTATGCATCTCCATGGATAGATCATTGCGTGTGCGTAGATTTTTTATTTATTTTCCATGCAACGTTTCCCAACATATACCCCATGAATTGATTAATGAAAATTTGGGTTGGTAACATGCAAACCAAAATTAAAAATAAACATGACTTATAATATTTGATTATGTAGTTGTTAAAATATGTACCAAATATAAGTAGAATAACTCGAAGGAAAACATTTTTCAATGCATGGTTGAATGTTGAGATGAGTCTTTTTCCCATGCATGATTTAATGTTGAGGTGGGCCTTTTCCATTTCATAAATCTATGGTGAGGTGGCATACCTGCATGCTGAAATAAATAAGTTAGTGGGGATGACTCACTCCAAACATTTCAAAGTTTGATCAAATTTATATTAAAAAGTACATACGCTCCACCCGCCTGCGCACTTGCCGAACACCGACCGAAGTGCGACACGCGCTAATTACACCTCCGCCAATCTGCCGTAACTTTTTTTTTCAGACAGTCTCGCCAAACTTTATTCATGTGTCCATAATGTTTACAGGTACAAAAAGAAGATCGCCGGGCTGGCCAAACCATACATGGCGGCCAACCCCTAATGATAAAGCATGCTTAGCGAGATTGTGAGCCTCGGTATTCGAGGCTCTTTGCTCGTGAACTATGTTACAAGAAGTAAACGAGGTCGAATGGTCTATGATTTCGCGAATTATAGCTCCATTCTCCGCTGCTGATCCTTCCTTTATTCCGTGCACCACATTCTGGCAGTCCGATGCCACTTGTATCCTCTGCTCATATAGATCGTTCGCCAAAGCCAAGGCTTCTCTTACTGCCAAAGCCTCCAGAATCTCAGGATCCGAAATGTTCCTGAATGTTATGCATGAAGCCCCCAGAAAAGTGCATCCCGCGTCGCGGCACAAAGCCGCAACCGAACCATAACTTCCATTCCTCGCTACTGCCGCATCGGTATTCAGTTTTACATATTCCATCGGTGGTGCAATCCACAACTGCGCCTTGGCCGGCTGATTCCTTGCTTGAGCAATATCTGGCTTCTTAATGGACTCCAGATCAACCAAAAAAGAGTTAATGAAACTAAAAGTAGACAGCGGACTTTGGAAAATCTCCTCATGAACAGCTTTCCTTATGTCTCTCCAGATTGCCCACAAAGTGACCACCAATCTTGTGAAATCATTTTGGGCCAGAGTTTCATGCATCAGAAACAACCAGTCCCTTGCTTCCAGCTCCAGGTTTGCTTGCATATGCTCCACCATCTCAGCCGGAGCTAAAGCCCACACACTACCCGCCATATGACAACTGAACAAAGCGTGCCTCCAACTGTCAGAAGCTGAACAAATAGCACAGACCAGAGAAGTCGACATGTTACGGTGATTCAGCAAGTCTGTTGTTGGTAATGAGTTCTGACAGAAGCGCCATAAAAAGTTCTTGAGCTTTGACGGAACCTTAATCTGCCACAAATTAGTCCACCTCTTCGCCTCCACTGCAACATCCGCCGGGCTTTCAGAATTTTCGAGCCAACCTTCCCGCTGCAGTTTTGTTTTCACAAGCATTCTATAAACCGAGCTTACTGAAAATCTTCCCCGGTGATCAGCACCCCAAGCCCAGAAATCTGCCACCTTACGAGTACACAATGGGATCCTTAATATGCTCTGGGCGTCATAAGGACTAAAGGTGGCCCGTATAAGATCTTCCCTCCAAGTGGCTGAAGTAGCATCAATTAAATCTGAAACAAGTACAGGCGGGTTAGTGACCATCGAGTTCAACGGTCTTTTAACTCCCTCTCGGGGGAGCCAATTATGCTCCCAGATTTTTGTTTCTTCTCCCGATCCAACTCTTCGAATGATGCCCTGAGACAAGATATCCCGCCCGTCCAGGATCGCATGCCATACCTGGGAGGGATGACTGCCTAGTCCTGCTTCTAAAATGCTCTCTGTGGGGTAATAAACTGCCTTCAACATTTTTGCACTGAGTGTCATTGCCTCCTGAAGGAGCCGCCACGCCTGCCTTGCCAAGAGAGACAGGTTGAACAACTCCATGTCCCGGAAACCTAGGCCTCCCAGATGTTTCGGTTTTGTGCACACGTCCCACGAGACCCAGCATGGCCAATCTGCCTTAACTACCCATCGTAACAAGGTAATGAGAGTGCAGCCCGTTGAACCGAAATTCCACCGTAATTAACAAATGAACCTACCATGACAAAACAATATACGGCTCGTACCAAATCGTGATGACGTCCAAGCAGTAAGTACCACCAGGGCATTTACTATAGGAACGTCCAAGTGCTAACCTTTTTAATGTAGATTGGTTGATTACTATGTAACGAATGGCCGATTACCATGTCCCAAAATAGTGGCAGGACTGGGACCGGTGTATTCAGCGGTAATCTCTACTCCTACTGGAGCAATTGGTGAATAGTCTTCACGGTTTTTTTTCGCTGGTCTTTTTCGTCCCACCTACGTCTGGTTTTTTTTGTTGGTTTTTTTTGCTGGTACTGTATGTCTACGCGTTCGTTTCGTCCGACCTTTCCCTCCCCTCTGTTTATTTCCACGCGTCCCGATTTTTCTTCGTTGAGCCAGGGCGCAACAGCTGAGAGCTGACGCGCCCACCCACCCAACCTCTCTCCCGCAGCCCCCCCCCCCCCTCACGCAGGAAAAAGTCGAAAATAAACCCTGAACTCGTAGCCGTTAGCTAAATCGACCCTTGAATTTCAAATCCCGGAAATCAGCACACCCAACTCACTAATCCCGGTCCAAAATGAACCCTGAGCTCATTTTAGGCTAAAAACGGTGACATGGCAGTAGTCAACCGGGATTGTTGACCTGACTTGTGGGCCAGCCAGTGAAAGTGTTGACTGGTGGTGTGGTCGTTTTTGTTTTATAAGGATTGGGGAATTTGGGCAGCGAGGTGCTAGGGTTAGCGGCGGCAGGGGCGACGAGGCACAGAGCACGGCGGCGGCAGGGCGACGGGGAGTAGAGCACGGCGGCGGCAGGGACAAGAGCGGCGCGATGTCGTGGAGTTCAGGGGCTTCTTCCGCTCCCGGATTCCGCCGCGCCAGTGGAAGGAGGGAGACGGACTCGAGGTCTCCTGTAGCTTACAGGGAGAGCCCAATGGCGTACGAGCCGCCGAAGATGTGCCATTGCAGACAGCCGCGCAAGGCGCCAAGATGGATCTCGTGGAGCCGCCAAAACCTTGGCAGGAGGTACTACGCCTGTGTGGATGCAATGGTGAGCCCCATTTTCTGTGTTTCTGCTGCTCTTTTCTTGCTCTTAGTTTGTGATTGATTTCATTTTCTGTTGAATAGCATGGTGGATGTGGCTATGTGGAATGGCATGATGATCCTTTGCCCACGTTTTTTAGCAACTTGATTGGAGATTTGAGAGACGAGGTGTGGAGGCTAAAGGGTCAGAGATCTGTGGCTGAGGCTGAAGATGGAATTCCAATTGTGCCTGTGTCTGGTCATGAAGCAGCATTACAGAATGTGGTTATGTCTCTGCAGGTTTAGTTAAAGGAGAAGAATGCAGAACTAGAAGCAATGAAAGGCAAATATATGAATGTGGTGATGGTTTTCATTGCCTTTGTGGTAGGTGTTTTCCTAGGGAAAGTGCTAGTGTTCTGAATGTGAGGTTAGCAGTTGGCATGAGTTATTTTGGTAGGAAAAAGTGCAAGTGCAATGAACATGTATGCAATGGTTTGTAATGCTATTATTTGTGATCTGGGAGTGGTTTGTTATCAATGAGACTATGATCTGGCAGTTAATAAAAATCTCAGTTTTAATGGAAGTTGCAGTAGCTATTTTGTATCAATTCTATGGAAATGAGCAAGTTGACTGTATGAGAACTCTGCTGTGAATATTGCTTGCATTTTGACAGCATTTCTGCTGGCATTTGCAGAATGTGCATATATATAGCAAAATGACAGTAATTGATTTGTAAGAAACAAAATGCAAACACAGTGCACATAAAGCAAACATTGCTTGAAATTTGACTGCATTTCGGTTGATAGCATCTCAGTTTACAACATCCCAGTTCACCAAAAGGACATACTTCATTAGAGGATCACCAAAAGCACATAGTTCAGTACATGATAACCAAAAGGACATAGTCCAGTACATGAGCAACACAAATATGTAACTAGTTGCCACTTGCAGTGAAGTATTGGTAGCTGGGCAGTGAAGATGCAGGAGCCCTCTTTCTTCTTTTATTTGTAGTAGATGGTCCAGCTTGTGCATTTGCTGATGACTTCTTGGGAGGTTTAAACCTTGAAGTTGCAGTACTTGGCACAGTTCCAAATGATCTTGTGGCAGTTCCTGTTGCAGGTTGTGCAGTAGCTGCCATAGATGGAGATGATCTTGGAGTAGACATTGTTGCTGGTTGAGAAGGTTGTGAAGATGGACCAGCCTAGTAAAATTCAAAAGAAGTTAGTAAAATTCAAGAGAAAATAGTAAAACTCATGTAAATCAATGAAATTTACCTTTGTTGTGTCCCTTTTTTTGCTAGTCTTCTTAAGATGGGCATTCTTCTTCTTGCCTCTCTCTGGATTTTGCTTGCAACCTTTCTTGTTATGTCCAGCAGTCCCACAGATTGAGCAAATAATTACAGTGCCATGCTTGGTCATTTTTTTGCTAGGCTTAGGTTTCTCTATTTCTTCCCTCCTCCTATCATTATTCTTAGGCCTGCCTGGCATGTTGTCTGGTATGGTTGCATATGCTGGGGCTTGAGGCCTAGGTTTGTCAGAAACTGGCCACATTTCTTCACCTTGTACAGGTTCCAAATAGTGTTCATAAATTTTGTTGAATACTTCAACAAAATAACAGGGAGCAATGAAATCTTCCACTTTTTTGCCACATTTGAAGATAGCTGTGCATGCATGGGAACAAGGAAGACCTGCCAGCTGGAAGTAGCCACATGAGCATGTCCAATTGTCAAGACTCACTGTGTACTGCCTTTTTCTCCCAGTGAGAAGTTTGACTTCAAATCCATCTTTTCCATTCCAAAGTACCTCCATGAACTGTGTCCTTGCTATGCTACTCTTCAACTTCTTAAAAGCACTGGGGCATATTTTTCCATGAAACTTCTGACCTTTGGCCCTTTGTTCCTGAATTCTAACAAGTATCTTTTTCCTAATTTTTTCTTGCATTGAAATTATTGGATAAAACCTTGCTTCAACAATTGCATGATTAAAAGATTCACAAAGATTATTGTCAACTGATTCACAGTTGGAACCCACTGGAAAAATGCCCTTGCCCAATGTACTGGCTCTGTTCTCATCATATCTTTTGCACCATCTGGTGTTTCTTGGGCTAGCTTTGCTTTGTAGTAGTTGAAGTCTTGCTTGTTTGCTGCTTTGGCAACTGCCCAGAACTTCTTCTGCCACTCATGTGCCCTATGCTTCTTTCTCCAGTTGGCATAGATATGCCTAGCACACATTCTGTGCTCTGCATTTGGCAGATAGTCCTGCATAGCATTAATCAGTCCCTTCTGCTGATCTGAAATGAACACCCATCCAGCTCCATTGTTATTAATGTCAAGATCTTTAATAAGCAAGCCAATAAACCACTTCCAGCTTTCATTTGTTTCCTTCTCAACAACAGCCCATGCCAGTGGATACATTTGATTGTTGGCATCTCTACCAACAGCACACAACAGCTCTCCTTTCACAGCTCCTTTGAAAAAACATCCATCTAATCCTATTACTTTCCTGCAGCCAGCCTTGAACCCTAACTTCAGTGCATTAAATCACACATAAAAGCTTTGAAATATGTTTTCTTCCATGTTTGTAGGATCCAAACAAACTGCAACAGTGCTTCCTGGATTACTTTTGAGCAGCTCCAATTGGTAATCAAAAACCCTAGTGTACTCATTCTTCATTCCAGCTCTTAATTTGTCCATGACTAGCTTCTTTGCATGCTTGCACTTAGAAGTTGATACATCAGCAAACATATCCTGGAGAACTGTTGCTTTGATGCTCTCAATCTTCCACATTGGATTAGCTAAAATGAAGTGCTCATATCTCTGAGCAATAACCTTTGCTGTCACAAGCCTGTTCTCTCTATTTTGTGCACATTCATGCTCATCATTAAAAGTAATAATCTGAAACCTGCTGGTTCTTGAGGTTTTGGCTCCATAAATCAACCAAGGGCACCCAGGCCATCCACACTTAGCTCTGACTCTATCTGCCTCTAATTTCATGAACACAATGCTCCTCTTGGTAACAATTCCATATCTCTTCAATGCCTTCACAAGCTGATTCTTGCTTCTGAACACCATTGTTAATGAGAAGTGTGGAATATCTGTGTCATTGTTGTATCTGGGATACTTGCTCTTCCTCCTAACCATTTGCCCATCAGAATCTTCATCATAAGAATAATCCTCATCAGATGAATCATAGCTCCACTCCTTCTCCTCTCCCTCTATCTGTTCTTCCATATTGGCAATTAGTTCAATGGGAACAGGTGCTGATGAATCTCCTGCAAGCCAACTCTTTGTATCTCTCATCTTCTTCTTGAATTTTCTAGCATGCCTCCTAAGCTCCACAACTTCAGAATTTTCTCCACTATCCTCACTATGGGGCATGTATTCAGTATCTTCATCAGAATCACTGTCTGAAACTGCAATATTGTCTTGCTCTGCTTCAATATTCACTTGCTCTCCTGCAATATTCACTTGCTCTCCTGCAATATTCACTTGCTCTCCTGCAATATTCACTTGTTCTGCTGTTGTACTGTTCTGAACATTGACTTGCTCTGCTCTTGTACTTAACTGAACTGGCACTTCATCTGGATTGCACACTTGAGAAATGACAAATTGGGAATCTGGCACTTGAACAACATCAGTAGCTTCTAAACTTCTTGTAGACCTGGGCTGCTTAACTGGACTGCTAACAAGTTGAGTGAGCACACCACTGTCAAGTGCCTCTGCACTAATGACAATATCAGGTTTTCAAATTCATCATCACTTACATCCATTATCTCATTCTCATAATCACTGCCACTACTGCTGTACTCACTGTCCTGCTCCCCATGATATTCAAGATAAATATCTGCTACATCTCCAACACAAATATAGTCTGCCATATTCATACAACCACTGTCATCAAACAAAAACACCAGACCCTCAGCTAGTTCCTTCCCAGGATACAGAAAATACAGCTTCATCGATTCCTTCAAATCAACATGGTCTTTCAAATGCCCTCTAACTTCTTGCAATGACAACTTGTCCCTCTCGATATGTGACATCTCTTCATCGCCCCCCACATAATCCAGAACAGGACCATTGTGGATGAACTGCCCTCCAATATGAAATCTGACGTTCAAAATCTCGTTCGGATCCATGATTTAACTGAAACAAACATGAGAATATCACTACATTGTCCTAATCCGAGCATTTGGAATAACAAAAATGCAAAAATAAAATCATCCCAAAACCTAACTTTACAGTTGACGAAAAGCCCCAATTTTTCGCCCACAAACCCTAACACTAACAGGGCAGAGAGAGCCTAAATTGCAGCGACCAGAGGAGGAGTACATCGAAGATATTACCTTCAACGCCGCTCGTCGTCCTGCCGTCACGATCGCCGTCGTTGCCGCCGATCACCCGCCCCTCGCCATTGCCGTCGTTCGAGCAGGGGAATGCCAGGAGACGTCACAGTTGAGGGGGATGGACTGCCCTTCGTGGGCTGCCTCTCCACTAATAACAGAGGAGGCGCTATGGGCCGTTGTGGGCCGGCCCAAGTTCGACGCGCCCAACGTGCCCCAACAGCCAGCAATCCCAGTTTCCTCTGCCATGTCATCAATCCCTGTTTCGGAATGAGCTCAGGGTTCATTTTGGACCGGGATTAGTGAGTTGGGTGTGCTGATTTCCGGGATTTGAAATTCAGGGTTCGATTTAGCTAACGGCTACGAGTTCAGGGTTTATTTTGGACTTTTTCCCCCTCACGCAACTGACGCGCGCACCCACATCCCGACCCCAATCCTGCGACGCACTAGGGTTAGCGTCCTGCATCTCGCTGCCAGCCGCCACGCCGCCGCCCACCCTCGCCTCGGCATCACCTTAGGCAAAAATCAACGAGGCCATGGGATCCCGCGAGCGGTGCGGCTGCAGGCGTCGGATGGTCTACACGGGAGGAGATCCTCGCCGCCGTCCCGTGCGTCGTCACCCAGTACGACCGCGTCCTCGCGCGCCTGATTGGCCGATCTGGCGCCATCGTCCGACATCTTCCTTTCGTTGAGGCGGCTCAATCCCGTCGTCCGGCATCTTCCTCTTGGCAAGCCGCCGGGGTTGGTTGAGTGGTCAGATGTGCGGCAGCCGGCGGCTGCTCTCTCATTTCCTCTGGGCCGAGCGTTGTCTCATTCCCCCAAAACTGGGACGGCTGCATATCCCTTGCAGCTCATGGACTCAATCCTGTCAGAGAATATTTGAGTTCTGGCAGCATTGCATCCGGTTCAGGACAACTGGCAAATGTAGAGGAAGAGCATTCCCTTGAATCTGAACCTTTTTCACTAGGGCTTTTGTAATGGGACGAGGTTGTTGATTTCTAGGCTTTCAGACTGGGCTTGCTGCTGGTATGTCAGTCGGTGTTCCTAGGATTGTGCTAAATGGAACCAATCCAAGATGGCTCTTTGTTCTCCAGCGTAAGCAATTCCCTACAAGAGTTTATTATGGAATGACAATAAACAAAAGCCAGTGCAATCTTTGAAGAAGGTTTGCAACCCCCTTTTCACACATGGTCAGCTCTACATGATGTTTCACGTTTCACATTTCCTGCTGGTCTGAAGATTTTGGTGGAAGCGGATGATGGATCTTGTGGCTCGAAGAGAAAGAATATTGTTTACAGGGAAATTCTTGACGGCCTCCGGCAGTGATTGAGTGTGTAATGTCGGTGATGACGAATAATGTACACGAGTGTGCTTTATGTGTTGACCCCTATCCTGTTATGTTGTTCCTGTCTAGCGAAGCCTGTTTTATGAGGCTTCTTGCGTGCTGTTTGCCTGTTTCCTTTTGCCATGGTGTCTGTTAGGGGTGTATGTTTTACAATGGGTGTGGGGCTGTATGGATTTGGTCACGAACATTGGCATCGATGTTTCTATTTGCTTTTTCTATTGATCTATTCAAAGGTTGATAGGTGTTAGCTGATGATCATCTTCTGTGCATGTTGGCAGGTTCTCTTTGTGGTTTTTGATATTGCGAAGCTAAATGACAACAGCTATGACTGGTGGATCCGTGTTTGCATTTGCTGACGGCAAAGATAATGAGTTTTGCGGCAGCACCTGAGGTCTGGTGGTCTATGCTTCTTGTTTATATTATTGTTTTCTTCATTCATGTATTATATAGTAGGTATGGTTTCCTTTTGATTTAGCACATGGGCTTATAAGTGTATGTGTGACTCCATTTGGTTTGCTTCTTGCAAATGTTCTGCTCCAATTGTTCCATTTTTATTAACCCAGACCTGGTTTAGTTCCCGTTTACACATCCATGGAAAAAATTGTGGTTTGGTTCTGTCCATTGATCTCCTATATGATCGTTCAGTCGTGAACTTGATGGCGGCACTAAGTTCAGCCACTCGTGATGTTCTCACTGCAAACTCATACTAAGCTATTTGCTATACTCATTTCTATTTGAGCTGGATATTTTTTTCTGTCCACAAAGTGATTCGACATTCAGATCTTCGAAATGTCCTTGGTGTGGTCTAGGTAATCAGTATTCGAGGCGATGACACAATGGGCGGGGTTAGAAAATTGATGATCTATTATATATATAATATGTTCTCTCTTTTATGGTACATCATATATACTTGAAGTTTTTTTGTTATTGTTGGCGTCAGTCTTGGCTCGTTTAGAATTAATGAAACTAATCATGAATAATAGGTTCGTGTAAGTCTTGGCTCGTTTAGAATTGATGAACATAATCGTGAATAATAGGTCAAGAACGGAACATTCCAGAAGGGTTAAACTTGTTAATGCAGCAGCATGTTTTTCATGGCCTCCTTATATCTTATATTTATCCTCAGTTTGGCTTTCCTTTATTTTCTAGAAGAAACAAACAATCTATGTTTTGTACGAATGGTTAAAGAAGAGGCTATCTTTCTATTTGATTGTTGCTTAAAGGAAGAGGGTTAATATTATTCGATATGATGCCCCCAAAAAAACATCATAACTGAAAATACGGTATTGGTTGTTTTGTGTTACGTTTGAGGTCATTTATGTTTATCTAGAATTACTCCCTTTTCCAGCTCAAATATCGATGTGCTCTGGTATACTTATAACTGTTAAAATATTCCTTTTTGTTCCCGCTTAAAACATATTGGTTGCTCTGCAGGGTGACAGTATCCATGCTACCATTCTGCAGTATCTTCGTTTGATAAGTTTGAGCTTGGATTCACAGCATGAGCATCATCAAGCGGATAGATCATGTGCCCGATGGGTTTCATGGTATGCGTACATGCTGCGTTCCTTGAAGGATGTACTCCCTCTGTATTAGTGATCTAAACGCCCTTATATTCTTTACAGATGGGGTAGTTGATAACGGTTATATACAAAACATATCTTGACAGAGGTGGCGCCAGACGTCACGGAGAGGTAGCGCGCTTGGGCTAGAGAGGAGCTCCATGCATGGTGGCTGGCGGCCATGGCATTGGCGTCATGGGTTTACTCTGACTACCGCCAGCCATTCTCGCAAACAATGGCTTAGGTTTTGAGGAGGATTAGGTTGTCACCACATGACAACTTTGTAAGTGCGATGTAATACTGGCGAATGTATGCATTCACACAATCAAAGGATTGAATTGTGCGAAGGATTCATACTCCATATCTTTTTAGCTCTCTAGACTCTAGGTCATATGGGAATAACCACAGTTCCTTAACTCAGCAAATAGCATCATTGCACTTGGTCCTTTTTCGTTCTTCAACAAGTTGGCCCCAGACATATCTTGCTTGCTGATCTGGTGATTCTTCAACACAACTGGTAAGTAATATTTTTGTACTAATTTAATGCTATCTAATCTGTATGTAATTCAAATTTCAGAGATCAGTTCGGATAAACTAATGGTTTTTTTCAATTGGAAGAATTTTCCTTAGGGAAATAAAAATTAGGGGTTAATTAGATAAATGTCACACCAAATATGGTGATTCATAAAAATGCCACTGCAATTTTCAAACTTTGAAAAATGCCACTGCAATTTTTGCAAATTTGAAAAATGCCACTGCAGACTTTAAAAATGCCATTGAAAATGGCATGAAAGTAGAACGATGAAGACACACAACTAATTGGTGAACAAAACACTCGTACAACTACATAACAGAACATAGAGCGCGTTGATTGAGGATCTGGCGATGGCGACCCCTTAGGTCGGCGGCACTGTTTCAGCCGCCGCCGGCCACACCGGCCGGGCCGCCGCCGGCCACTCCGGCCGGGCCGCCCCTTCACGTTTCGGTAAGCCCTTCCCTCATCCTTCTGGTTTCTTCGCCATGTCCAAGGCAGATCACGCTGCCGCGCGCGTGGATCTTCGGAATGATCGCCTAATAGCCCGATGGGCGGCTAGTTTTCGGGCGAGTCTGATCTCGTCAAGGATACCAAGTTTACCAACACACACTGGATCGGTGAATCTTTCTCCATCTGGTCGTCTTGCTCTCTCTGATGAAGAGGGAATTGTCGTCGATGCACGACTGCTCAGGGAAGATGAATCTGTGACGATTGGTGATATCATTTCGTTCCCCTGTTATGAAGCCATTGTTGGTGGCCGTTTGGACCAGAATCCAATTTCAAATTCGAATGCAAAATTACTGTCAGACAAGTGCCCTCTCACCAAGACTGCATCTACAGTCACGGCCATGGATAATCAACAGGCTCCAGAGCCTCTTCAATTGGATCTACGCCCAGGTATGGACATTCAACGGGCTGTGTGGCAAAAATTCAATTCGCCGGTTGCCTTCTCTTTGCAGAATGGAGCTAGGGAATTTTTCTTGGTTGCATCTTTCAAACGCCATAAGCACAGGTTGAATTGTGACACTGTCAGTTATTATCTGAATGCCTGCCTGGGAGGAATTGCATCAGACTTCCAAGTTCTTTTTTTGAGAGACAGATCTTACAGATTCTCGGTATTCTCTCAACAAGTGGGTTTTTTTGTTCACTCCCTGAAAAGTTTTGAGTGCTCTGAATTTGAAGTTGTATTCAGTCTTTGGGGACACGGAGGCCCCAACTTCATGAAAGAATATAGGGCATGGGAGACAGAAGAAGAACAATCTTGGTCGATTGTTGGACCCAAGAAATCAAAACCTACCTATGCTCATATGGTCAAGCATGGTCTATCAGGTGCAAACCTCACTGCCCTCGGTCGTCGGTCCAAAGCTCAGAACAAGAGACCTCTGGTTAACTCGTCGGCTCTCAAGGATTTTGGTGTTACTAACACTGAGCAGGCGAAATATGCAGCTATCCCGACGCAATATGATCATAAGCCTGTTTTCTTACACAGGTTATCGGACAATGAGATCAATGATCTAAAGGGACTTCTGTTAAAGAAACTGGATTTTCACTCCATTCAAGAGTTCTTTAGGCGACAAATTTGGCTTCGAGGAACAGCAAGACCTCAAATTCCTAATTGCTGCGCATCTATCCCCGTCTCGTATTTCTGAACTCTTGACTCTGAAGAATAATGTTTCAGTTTTACCGGCAACGTCGGTCTTTGAGCGCCTCAATAACAAAGTTTACACGAATAGTGATCTGGCAAAGACTGAAACCACTGTCACTGGCATAAATAGTAATGCAGAGTGCAGGAATGTCGCGCACTTCAATACTGCTGATACTTCCACAGGGGCAGCTAAGGTGGAAGAGAACAAGGGGAGAACTTCAGTTTTCTCCAGGATTGATTGGTCACAACAAGGAAAACAATCTGTATTTGATCGATTAGATTGGTCGTCTCAACACCAACATGAACATGGAGAAGCTGTTCAGCATACAACTTCACGACCAAGGTGCCCACGCTGCCTATTGTTTGGTCACTACCGTAACACATGCTCTAATAAAATTCGTTGCCACAAGTGTCTGCGGCCTGGCCATATTAGTGCAGATTGTGATTTCTTCAATGGTGTCTTTGGAAAGCAATCCTCCTACAATCAACCAAAAACATCTGCCAAATGGATACCAAAAGTGACTCAAGCCTTTGCACAAGGAAAGGTCCAACCACGGCATATTATCGATCTTAATCGATTGCCTGAATCCGAGGAGTCCCCAGAGAAGGCAACTATCGATCTTAAACGATTGCCTGAATCACAAATTAATGCCATCATGTCCCATACCAATCGGACCCAGGACACCATGCCCATTTCTTCGTATCCTTTTAATTTACCTGCCAAGGTGGTGACTGATGGGCTAGCTCATAAAAAGGAGAGTATCATTTCTACGGCCTTGGCGCAGCAACAAATCCCAACAGCCGGTTCGCCTTCTTGCTCGCTTCACCTTGGGACGAAAAGAGAACCCTTCCACCCATTGCAACCTGTGAACCCGCTCATGGCGGCTTTCCCGCTTGACCCAGAGCCTTTCCTCCCGGGACGCTACCATGCGCTCGAAGTGGAGGGAAGGCCGGCCATCTGCAGGTACCACGTCAGCTCGACGGTGCCGGCAAAGCATGAGGATGTCGCAATTGCCACGATCACACCAGCCCCACATGCCCAAGTTCTCTTCAGTCAGGTCAGGCAGTTCCTACGTTCTTTCATTGAGGGTCATCTGCACTTTTCTCTGGAAATGATTCAAAAGTGCCCTTTGGGAGATGCATATGTGCAAGTAGATTCTGTAGCGGACAGAGATTGGTTAGTCAACCGCAGTCCGCATAACTTTCAGAATCACCAGATCAGTTTTGTAAAGCACAATGAAGGTATTAACCACAGAAATTTTCAGTACAATTAGGTTTGTTGGTTAGCACTGCTTGCTTTTCCTGTCGATCTGTGGGACTTACAGCACATTAGAGGAGCGGTAGAAGATTTTGCTCATGTTGATATGTGGGACAAGATGGCAAGTGACTATTCTAGAGTGGTTATTAAGGTCCTAGTTGCTGATGTGGCTCTAATCCCTCACAGTTGCATTGTGTCTGCTGGCAATAAACATGCAGCGAAATCTTGGACAGTTCCAATAGTCATTCTGGAGCATCATTTGTTGGGTGGCCTACCTCCTGATGAAGATGACATTCCACCCAATGGTGGGAATTTGCATCCCCTCCTAGTCGTTCAGCCAGGACCTCCACCTCCTGGCTTGGACATCTGGCCTGATTGGGAAGAACAGATTCATCAGCAACCTTTTCACCAAGAGGACCTCAATGACCATGTCCAGGTTCCTATACCCCATGCGAATCAGTTCGGACAGAACTTTAATCATATCTTTGCGGCTCCTGGACACAATCTGATGGCTGATCAGGAGGATTTTGCTAATCTCCATCAACTGAATGCAGAAGTTTTTGCGGAGCTGCAGGAACCGATGAATCCTATCATTCAGAATCAGCCTCTCGCCAATGATCAGGATGTGGGTCACATGGAAAACTTGGACCTTAATTTACCTGTTGAAGATAATGATAGTGAGTTAACTGTCACCTTCAGCTCTGAACCTGACAATTCCTCACAGGACTCTGCTAACAATGGTGGTCCTCTAGATCTGAACATGGAGGTTAATGTTATGCATGATCTTGATCAGCAGGAAATTGTTGGGCCCATCCAGCAGCCTAATGGCCAGTTTTTCCAGCAAATTCAGCTTGGTATGGTGTTAATCCAGCCACAGGTCGACTGCAATGCTCTACCAGTTTCAATTCCTTCCGCTCTTCCTCCTGTGTCAGGGCATGGGCACAGTGATAAGGACAGTAATGGAGGCCAGATTCAATCTTTGGACGTTGCTTGTCCTATGGTCGAGCAAGAAAATTTGGGAGATTATAGTCCTGAGCAAACAGGTCCTAAGCATACTGCAAGCCCTACTTCTGATATATGTGTGCTCATCTCCCAGGAAGGTGATAGAGCATGGAAGGAATTTTTCTGTCCTTCGGCAGAGACTGAAGCAGCTATTGTTGTTCCTGCATCTTGGGTAGATTTTTTTATCTCCAAATTGCTCACTCCTGCTGATTTCGAATGGGCTAAATCCCTTTTGCAATCCAACCTCTGGAAGATCATGCTTGAAGGTTATCAGGAGGGCTCTTATAAGGAATTTGTTATACCCAGAGACTGCCCTGGCAAGATCCCCCCAACATGTTACCTCTCTGCTGCCAGTCAAGCTATAACCAAGGGGTTCTCTACACCACAGGCCTGCTGCAATGCTCCCTTGGCCATCCTTGACGCTCACAGCACCTCAGCTATTCATAGGAAAAGAAAAGGTAAAACCCCCATGGTTATTACGGAAGTGAGAAGGAGTGCAAGGTTGAAGCACATCCAGAAGGGCTATAAGGGTAAAACCTGCTTTGACAAAAACTGTCTTGTTTGCTCTGCCATAGCACCGCCAATCAACAAGAAAGTGGTTCGGAACCTGTATGACAAATTTAGTGTGCCTGATGTGCAGCCACTAAGCCCAAGGGAGAACAAGAAAAACACCAAGAAGAATGATGCAGAAAGCAAGAACAAGAAGCCCAAGAAGAAGTAATAATATTTTGGATAGGGTCCCATTGGAGCAGAACTTTAGCTCCCTGATGCTTTCCCTTTTGCACTATTATGTCGTCCAGTTTGTTTTAAATTTCTTAGTGAGCCATGGTGCTTGGAACTCTTGTTTAAATAATACTATTGTTGCTACTCATCCTTATGGGCCTCTTCTTGGATCATGGCGCAGTCTATGGTCTGAAACTTTTATTTCTGGGCATACAAGTTGGCCTGGTCCTATCCAGGCCCGATATCTTTTGGCAGTCTCTCGCCAGTTCACCCGGACCAATATAGATTCTCAATTCCTATGGTGCCAAAGCTTAAACTGGTACCATCTAGGTTACCGGGCTTACTTGCGGGAAAAAATTGAGGAGTGTCTGGCATCTTGGATTGCCAGTGCCGGTAACAAAATATTTTGCACTCAGAATGTCAAGACAACACTGGAAAGTTTTAAACTGGAATATCCGGGGACTTAACTCTCCTGATAAGTGGCTGCATATCAGGAACAAAATAGAGGAAAGTGGATGCTCTATCATATGTTTTCAGGAAACTAAGAAAGAGGCAATTGACATTGATTTTATTAAAAAGTTCTGCCCTGCTAGATTTGATGCTTTTGCATACACACCTTCTGTCGGCAGATCTGGTGGTATTCTGACCATTTGGTGCTCATCTATCTTTAAAGGTGAACTGCTATTACAAAATAATTTTGCTGTCTCTGTGGTTTTGCAATCCACCAAGTGTGGAAGTTGTTGGACACTCACAAATATTTATGCTCCTTGTCAACCTAATAAGAAAGTGGAGTTTTTAACTTGGCTAGAGAGCACTCAAATACCAGACAATGCAGACTGGTTATTGGTTGGGGATTTTAACCTCATTAGAAGCTTCCAGGATCGGAGTAAACTGGGAGGAAATATTCAGGAAATGCTTCAGTTTAATGCAGTTATCAGTCAACTAGGTCTTATTGAGATCCCTTTGAAAGACAGGGCCTACACCTGGAGTAACATGCAAGATGACCCATTATTGGAAAGAATAGACTGGTTTTTCACCTCCCCTGCTTGGACACTGTCATATCCTAACACCTTGGCTACTCCACTTGCTATGACCACATCTGATCATGTTCCATGTGTCATACAGATTGAAAATTCTATGCCTAGAAGTAAGATTTTCAGATTTGAGAATTGGTGGATGGAGCATGACAGTTTTTTACCTTTGGTAGAATCAGTTTGGAAAAACAGTATTCACTATGCCGATGCAGCAAAAAGAATCAATGCAAAAATGAAAATCTTAAGGAAGGAGCTGAAAAAGTGGGCAAAAACTCTGTCAAATATTAAGGAAGAGATCATCAATTCCAATGCTCTAATTGCACTTTTGGATGGTATTGAAAATTTCAGGAGCCTCACTACCATGGAAGTTGACTTAAGGGAAAATTTCAAACGGCATTTAGACACTCTGTTGAAACAACAAAAAGCATACTGGCAGCAAAGGGGCAGAGTTAAATGGGTCACTCTTGGTAGTGAAAATTCGCAATTTTTTCACGCCATGGCTACAATACAACACAGGAACAATTCCATTACTAGCCTGATTACACATGATGGTGTGGAAGTTTTTGACCATGATGGCAAATCAAAGCTCTTGCATGAAGCTTTCAAGGAAAGGCTTGGTCAATCTGAAAATTTTGACATCCCCGATCATCTACTTCACTTACTTCCCACTCATCATGATCTCTCATTTCTTGAGGTCCCATTTACCAAAGACGAAATTGATGCGGTTATCAAAGACCTAGCAACAAATAAGGCACCTGGGCCTGATGGGTTTAATACTGATTTCATCCGAAAATGTTGGCCTATTTTACAACAAGACTTCTATGATCTATGTGCACAATTTCAGCAAGGGAACCTCTGTTTGCAGAGTATCAATAGCTCCTTCATCACTCTTATCCCTAAAAAGGCAGGTGCAAATACTGTGAATGACTACAGGCCTATTTCCCTTTTAAGCTGCACTATCAAGCTTATTACCAAACTCCTGGCTAACAGACTTCAATCAGTTATACTAGAGCTAGTCCATGTCAATCAATATGGGTTTTTAAAATCCAGAACCATACAAGACTGCATAGGATGGGCTTATGAGTATTTATTCCAATGCCACAAAAGTAAGCAACCAACAGTGGTATTTAAATTAGACTTTGAAAAAGCTTTTGATAAGATGGAACATGGCATGATCTTAGCAATGCTGAAGCAGAAGGGTTTTGGAACAAAATGGTGTTCCTGGATTAAACAGATTTTGGAGACATCCACCTCATCTGTTCTTTTGAACAGGATCCCTGGGTCACAGTTTAAATGCAGAAGAGGTGTCAGACAAGGGGATCTGCTATCACCTCTTTTGTTTGTCCTAGCAGCTGTTTTCTTGCAATCTATTCTGAACGATGCACAAAACAGAGGGGTCATTACACCTCCATTCAGCTCCAACTCTTGTCCTGACTTTCCCATACTTCAATATGCAGATGACACTTTGATTTTTATGCCTGCTTGTCCTAATCAACTTCAACAACTGCAAAGCCTAGTTCACCAATTTTCAAAGGCCTCGGGCCTCAAGGTTAATTATCAAAAATCCAGTTTGCTCCCCATCAATGTTTCTGAAGAAGTAGTACAACATCTGTCTACTCTCCTGGGTTGTGCTATTGGAACCTTCCCCTTTATTTACTTAGGCACACCACTTGGCTTCACTAAGTCGAAAATGGAGTTCTTCATGTACATCATCGAGAGAATTCAAAAAAGACTGGCCATTTGCTCTCAATACTTAAGCTATGATGGCAGACTGCTCATGGTTAATGCAGTTCTCTCATCCTTGCCCACCTTCCTCATGAGTTGTCTCCTTCTTTATAAAGGTATCATTGATCAAATAGACAAATATAGACGACATCTGTTCTGGAGAGGCAAAGATTTGGAAAAAAAAGAACCCACCACTTGCGGCTTGGGAGATGATATGTAGACCAAAGGATGGACTTGGAATTCTTAATTTGCACACTCAGAACACCTGCTTGCTAATGAAGATGATACACAAGTTCCTTAATCACTATGATATTCCCTGGGTTCATCTTATTTGGGAAGTATACTATCAACAAGGAATACTATCATCTGACATACCCCAATGTTTTTTCTGGTGGAGGGATTGTCTAAAATTATTGGCCACTTACAAAGCACATGCTACCTGCATACCACAAGATGGCAAAACCATTGACTTCTGGCAAGAAGCCTGGGAGGAGATACCTAAATCTCAATTATGGCCACATTTATACTCTTTCTCCAAACAGCAGCAGATCTCTGTTCATGAGATATTTCATACCGAGGATATGGCAGATCACTTTCACCTGCCACTCTCTGAAGAGGCTTATGCAGAATTTCTACAGTTAGAACAATACCTACAAGGCATGAATCTTAGTGCAGATCAAGACATTTGGCAATTCACACCTGGACAGGTAACATACAAGGTATCCACAGCCTATGCCACTTTGACCATTGCCCCAGAAATCATACCAGCAATCAAATGGCTATGGAAAACCTGTTGCCAACTTAAGCACAAGATTTTCTTTTGGTTATTGCTCAATGACAGGATTAACACCAGGGCCCTTTTGCAGAGAAAATGTTTCTTTTTGCAGGATTACACTTGTGTCATGTGCAACCTGCAAGCCCTGAAACAAGGGATCACCTTTTCTTTCATTGTCAATTTGCACAATTATGCTGGAGCTACATTTGCACCAACTGGCAGCCAGCACATATAGGCATTCAGGAGGAAATTAGCAACCTAAAGCAACTGCTGAGTGTACCATATGCGATGGAGATCATCATCCTAACCTGCTGGGCAATCCGGACAACTAGGAATGATCACATATTCCAACACATTCAGCCAAGCATATACAGATGCAGAAAGAAGCTAAAAGAAGAACTCAAATGGATCATCTACAGAGTCAAGAGGAAGGAATACAGTGGATTTGAGGCTTGGATCAAATCCTTTAGATAACTTGTTATGTTGCTGTTGTATTTGTTGTTTACTATCTCTTCTTTCTTTCCTTAGTTTTGTTTGTATCTTCGATGTATAGTTTGTTTTCTTTTCTTCAGACCTTATTCTTTGTACTATATTTTTTTTAAAAATCAATAAAAATACGCAGCAGAGTCCTGCTGTTTCCCTCAAAAAAAATGGCATGAAATGGCATTTTTCAAAGTTTGGAAATTGCAGTGGCATTTCTTGGAATCGCCAAATTTGGAGTGGCATTTATCAAATTAACCCAGTGTAAAAATGATCATTTATTCCCCAAATTATTGCATATTTACCATGTAGAGTGCCCATGGATATTTAGACCTAGATATATTAGTTGCTTTCCTATAGACATGTGAGTTGCATATTCGGTCCACAAAATGAGGGTGTAAAAATGATCCTTCATTCCCCAAATTATTGCATATTTGACATGCAGTTATTATACACTTGCACAATGTTGCTTGCAGGGCATGTGTTGGATGTTCTTTTTTTTCTTCTGAAAGGATATCTTCTATGCTTCTATGTTCTTTTCAAATTGTGGATAGCATTTTGATCTAAGTGATCTGGTTCTTTCAACTGGTGCATAGCACGTTCATTTCAAGTTCAAGCAAACAGAGTATGTAGCTATGAGATAGTTCAGATTCTCACTAAATATCATGGTGATTCATTCCAATTTTAGGATTTCATAATGTGATGCCCAATTATTTTTACCTAATATAATTCATATATGATTATTTTCTATAATGTCTGAAACATTTTTCGGGGACCATCTTTCTAATGTTTGCTTACCATTTTTTTGATAACCGATTGCAGTACCATTTCTAACAATTTTTTAGGTGATTTCCTGGTACACTCCCATACTTTTTGGAATTAATAACACCAATGAGTTCATATAACACTGATATTTTTGGTAGGTTTTTTGTCTATCTGTTACATAGCAGATGAGATCATTCACTAGCACACTCAAGTAGAAACAGCAATAAAAGACACATGTGCGGTGTGCTGAAGAGAATGATGTCTCTTTCCACTCGTCGGGGGTGCGAAAGGCGGTTCCTTTCCACTCATCTCTTTTGTTGGGGTAGCGGTGGGTGGCGGGTGAGGTGGCGTCAAGGTCCTGGGTGCCGGGGCGGCGGTCCTGGTGGTGGTGTCGCGGTGCTCATGGGCAGAGCCCGCGGTGCATGTGTTCTCGTGGTGTGCATTGTACCAGATTGTTGATGATCTTTGCTTTATATATAAAGCTAGGCGAAAGCCTTCTTTGGTAATGATGTCTCTACAATCTAGATGTTGCCTAGATAGTAAAGATCATAACAACAGGAGAATCATGGGTAAGGTGTCCCTTTCATGTCAATCCTTCTTAGAAGAGATGCAACATGTTAGTAACTGTATAGATGGTTCAATTGATTGTGAAGTGTGTGTTTATGGAGGTGGAAGGGGGCATTGCGAGCCGGAATTGTCACCAAGTGAGCTGGCGAACATGGACTGGGGTTGCAGAGATAGTTGGTGGAGAAAGAAAATGTTTGAGTGATTTATTTATAAAAAATAGGTTGTAGATGTGCTTAGGAAATCTGTAGGTATGCATTTACTGGATTAAAGTGGAACAAACAAATTGATGTACGCCCTATTGGAATATGCAGGATGTTAGGAGTTGAGAAATATTTTTTTATTATACTTGCTGAAGTACCATGGAAATGAAGATAAAGTCAACATTACTGACTTTGTACGGGAATATCATAAGTGCATAAAATTCATTATCTTAGTTTGTAACATATAATTATTTGGATCATTTCTCTCTGTGTATACATGGTTTAGTTAAATTGCGAGTGAAGTGGATTTGAGTTATTTTTATGATTGTGGCAGGATATCTTTTCTATACATACAAAATTTTATATGTATTATATTCGCAGATGCAATAAAAAAATCTATGTCTGCAAAATTTGATGCATCGTATTAATGTGCACATGGAAAAATGCCTGTGGCAACGCACGGGCGTACTACTAGTCCTCTTAACATATTACTCCCTCCGTCCAAAATAGATGACTCAACTTTGTACTAAGTTGAGTCATCTATTTTGGAACTGAGGGAATACCATTTTCGCTGGACATTTTACTAGCAAGCGGGAGATGCGAAGTACTAGCGTCAGCAACTGTAACACTTTTAATCATGTTACCACACATGGCAGTGTTTTTACTATCATAAATTCGTAATTAAGTGACGGAACCTAGTAATGTAATGGAAAGACCAGAAGCTCCACCTGCCATGCGTGCCCAATAGTAAAGCATGGTAACTAGTCAACGGATGTTATGATAGTTCTACATCATTCGACAAGGAATGTTAGTAACACGTATGGTCACACCAGGTGATAATTAGTCAAGGGAGTAATTTTAATTCGATGGCATCATAACGAATTAGCGACTGGAGCGTATGATTAGTGGTTTTACGCGCACGCGCACTTTAGCGCTACCGTATGTATGTGTGTGTATATATATAGGGTCACGCTATTCGTCATACTTGGTGAGGAATAGTTATTCTTCACCCCTCTCTATTTTGACGTCAATGCACCGTATTTTTCGGTTTCGTAAATTTTGTCTTATTTCATACATAAAAAGAGAACTTAAGAAAATATATACTCGCCGTAAAAATATTTTTATGTTACGTAAAGTTACGAACGTAAAAGCAAATATAAAATGCGATATTACTGGTCTTATAATCTTTTTCTTCTTATAGCAAATTTTACGTAGTGAATCAATTGTAACTATTTTTATTCCAAACATAATTTATTTATTAAGCGATCATAAGATTACCTCGCGTGAAGAATAACGCATTCTGCAACCTAGGTGATGAATAGTATTATGGATTTATTAAGCGGTCTTAATTTATATATATACTATGAAACTACATATCATAATAAATCCAACATTATGGATTTGGCATTGTGAATGTTCATACCTTAAGTTGGATCAAACTAGAGATAGTTTGACTTTAGGCAAAACTTATATGCTACCTAAAAAGGACCGAAGGGAGTACAACATACTGTTCATAAACCAGAAACCCCTACCATTATATTTCTAATAGCATATGCTTTAGGGATCTCTACCAAGATATTTAAGGATATGTATGTATATGTATATATACCATATTCATGCTGGCATCACAAATTAATCCATGAAAACATGCAATTTTGAGTTTTCTTATTTTCTAACATTTATGGTTATTGGGTTAAATATCTTTTAACGTCTATGTCAATAAATAATAATAATAATGCAATTTCCATTGACATTCAAATTTAGCAAAAGTCATGCACATTTTGCAATTATGGTAACTACAATTGTAGCATAAATGATAACTCTATGATTAACTACAACCATGATATGACAATAATTAGTTATAATAAAGTATGAAATTTTAGTATAAATAACTAATTTATTTAAACTCGCTTCAGGGCAAAAAAATTGTCCTGACCAAAAGTAAATGTAAGAAAACGATTACCATATAAGATCTGTCGTAGGTAGTTTCTTTTCAAGGACAAAAAAGAGTAATTTACAGACAACTCAACATGGGTCTCGGTGTCAAATTTTGGCAGTAAATTATCTATTCATGGAAAAACCATTCCTTCACTATTTCACCTGAATAACAATTGTCTTAACCGATATATGTGCTACTCCAGCGCATCAGAATGTGTTTCCATGTTAAAATGTCTGAAAGTTTTAATATATAATTGTTAGTAGCATTGAAGCCGAATAATGAAAATAATGAGAAAATTTGATAAGTGCAAAGTCTAAAGGTACAACAGTCTTTAAAGACATCTCACTATTCGACATAGTTTTTTAGGAAAATATGGATCATTATTACTAACTAGCACTTAGTTTATGTATTTGTGAAAAAATTGAAATGAAATATCGACATATGATAGCTAATGAAGATGGAACAATACCGACCACAACATGGCGGTAATGCAGGATACTTAGTGATATCTAGTAGATGATTATTGCAGACTGCATACATAATTTAATTTTAGATGACTTTGCCCGATTAGAGCACCACCGCTGCCCTGCTCTCTCCTGTCGACTCCACGCTTGGCCACTGGCGCTCGATCCGCAGCCGCGCCACCGCACAGTCTCGAAGCTCGGCTGCCGCCGATCGATCCGCGACCACGCCTCTGCCATGCCACCGAAGCTTGGCCGTCGCTGCTTCGATTAGTAGTTTTACATCTTTAAATATGCTTCATATGTTGAAGCATTACTTTTACATTCTCAACATACATCTTCTGTTGGAGTTGGCTCTTTTTTGAAGATGTAAAAATCACTTTCTGGAGATGTAAATTTTTACATGTCCTGTTTTACATCTTCAAATTCGCATCTTCTATTGGAGATGCTCTAATTTAGAAGAGTTATCACAAAGTACTAGATCATGATTGGCGCGCGTTGCTACGCCCGTCTATTTTTCAAGTAGAATGATAGTAATTTCAAATATATAGACATGGAAGAAGAACTTCTGAACCATCATGTAGGCAAACCAAATACTCATGTAGACAGACCAAATATTTACATTTTACGCAACACATCTTCTGTAATTTTCATGTCAAGTTGGCCATCCTCTTAGTATCATGTGTACTAACTTCCGAGTCCATTTGTTGGGTCCAAGTGAAACGCCCACAATGCGGCTATAGTGTTGTTGTCTGAAGAAAAGACAGAACATTCAGAGGGGAAAATAGGGAAAGGAAGAAGAGAGAGACGGAGATGGCAGGGCACGGCGACCTGCGGGGTCCGGTGGCGCGGCCAGGCATGCGCGAGGAGGAGGCATCGGGCGCACTGGCGACCTGCTGGTCGGGTGCTGTTCGTGATTTGTTTTGGGTGGCGCTGAAAACCAGGAGGTGGTCGGAGACTGCTAGTGTTGGGAGATGGATCTCGAGAGATTTTTGAGTGGGTGGTGGCGGCGGAATGACGAGGATGGGACAACTTCCTAGGTTTTAGGGTTAGGCAGGTAGGTAGGTGGTCTATTTATAGATAGAGGAGGAGGCTTATGGTCTCACCGATCTAGATCGGACGGTCGGGGAAAATAGGTTAGGGAAATCATAATAAGAAATCGAAGATATTTTAGGGTTGTTTGAGAAAGATCTGAATCCAATGGTGAGGACTGAGCGGGTCGGGTTCGGAGGCAAGTTTCGGACACGCACGCGAGGGGTTTGAGTATTGTGTAGAGAAGGTCGAACGGCTGGGCAACAAAAGAATGGTCGGTCTGAGAAAGGTCAACAACGGCGAGGAAGAAGCGGCAACTATCAACGGATGCAAGTTTTTAAAACAAAGACGGCAACGAGTGCCGATGCAATGCGGATGATGCAATGATGAATGCAACAAACAAATAAAACACACGACGGCCAGGCGGAAAACATGGAAGGCGTTTGGAGCGTCGGTCTTGGGGCGTCACAACTCTCCTCCACTTACAAGATATCTCGACCTGACATCTAAGGATGACATCGGAGAGAAACGAAAGAGGAAGAGGTAAAACAGTGTTGCTTCGGCAAACGAGTGAAACCAATGAACCTTGAGAGGTTAAACAATTTCGAGGAAAGAATACAATGGAGATGAATGAGATTGCGAACACTCCATTAGATAAGAGGAACATGGAATACGACGAGAACCAAGAGGTTAAGTGACAAGATAGATATTGAAACCACTCCGGTTAAAACAAGATAGACAAGGAATAAGAATGATATAATTTGGACAACTCTGACTGTAAATGGAAGGAATTGAACATGAACTTGATAAGATGAGAGGATACTTGATGAAATCAACAACACACTGCCTCCGGAACTATTGAAAGAATGGCGCAAGGGGTAAAAAGATTTCAGACAGCACTCCGGTTGAGAAGGGAGGCAAAACTTGATCAGATGAGAGAACTTGAATAGATGACACAACACTCCGGTTAAATGGATAAGCAAGGAAAAGATCATGATCTTAACACAACGAGACGATGGGTCAAAGAGAGCAACATCACCATGCCTCCGAAATGAAAGAATAGAAGTTAGATTGTTGGGATAAAGGGACGGAAAAGAAAATGACAACTTCTCCCACAAATGAACTTGGAAAGCATCCTTGCAAACAAGGACTGAACAGAGTTGTTGGAAAATCAACAACGAAAAGCACAAGCTTGTTGTGGGCTTCTCAAAACTTGAGGTGAAATCATGCCACTAACGAAAAACAATTACTTGCTTGAGATCAACGAAGAGATGAAAACTCCTTTCGCCAAGAAGATAAAGAGAAAACTTGGATCACAAATACACATCACCAATAGCAATATTCCCACTGGAAGGCTTTAGGTAAAATCTATACCAAGATAAGTCCAAGGAAGGAAATGATGGATTTAAAATACCTCCTTCTTGACAACATGTGAATCAAGAAACACGAAGGCGAATTGTCAAGAATGGCATAATACCACGTCAAGAGATAAGGTAGAAAGAATTGCATTTCGGAATGCAAGAAGAAGAAAACTTGAACTCCTCAAAACAAAACATGTGTTGAGCACCATGTTTAACTTTCAGTATAGCTTGGCGGTGATACGTCTCCAACGTATCTATAATTTTTGATTGTTCCATGCTATTATATATTCTGTTTTGGATCTTTAATGGGCTTTATTATACACTATTATATTATTTTTGGGACTAACCTATTAACCGGAGGCCCAGCCCAAATTGCTGTTTTTTGCCTATTTTAGTGTTTCGCAGAAAAGGAATATCAAACGGAGTCCAAACGGAATGAAACCTTCAGGAGCGTTATTTTTGGAACAAACATGATCCAGGGAACTTGGAGTGGACGTCAAGAAACAAACGAGGAGGCCACGAGGCAGGGAGGCGCGCCCCCCACCCTCGTGGGCCCCTCATGCCTCTCCTGACCGACTTACTCGCCTATATATACTCATATACCCTGAAAACACCGAGGAGCACCACGAAACCCTGTTTCCACCGTCGCAACCTTCTGTACCCGTGAGATCCCATCTTGGGGCCTTTTCCGGCGCTCCACCGGAGGGAGAATCGATCATAGAGGGCTTCTACATCAACACCATAGCCTCTCCGATGATGTGTGAGTAGTTTACCTCAGACCTTTGGGTCCATAGTTATTAGCTAGATGGCTTCTTCTCTCTCTTTGGATCTCAATACAAAGTTCTCCTCGATTCTCTTGGAGATCTATTCGATGCAATCTTATTTTGTGGTGTGTTTGTCGAGATCCCATGAATTGTGGGTGTATGATCAAGTTTATCTATGAACAATATTTGAATCTTCTCTGAATTTTTTATGTATGATGTGTTATCTTTGCAAGTCTCTTCGAATTATCAGTTTGGTTTGGCCTACTAGATTGATCTTTCTTGCAATGGGAGAAGTGCTTAGTTTTGGGTTCAATCTTGCGGTGTCCTTTCCCAGTGACAGCAGGGGCAGCAAGGCACGTATTGTATTATTGCCATCGAGGATAAAAAGATGGGGTTTATATCATATTGCTTGAGTTTATCCCTCTACATCATGTCATCTTGCTTAATGCGTTACTATGTTCCTTATGAACTTAATACTCTAGATGCATGTTGGATAGCGGTCGAAGTAGATGCAGGCAGGAGTCTGTCTACTTGTCGCGGACGTGATGCCTATATACATGATCATGCCTAGATATTCTCATAATTATTCGCTATTCTATCAATTGCTCGACAGTAATTCGTTCACCCATCGTAATAATTATGCTATCTTCAAGAAATAGTTGAGGATCGAACTCTATCTCAAAATAAAAATAGATGTGGAGAGAAGCCACTACTGAAACCTATGGCCCCCGGGTCTATTCTCTATCATATAAGTTTCCGATCTACTTTTATTTTGCAATCTTTACTTTCAATCTATATCATAAAATTACCAAAAATATTTATATTATCTCTATAAGATCTCACTCTTGGTAGTGGCCATGAAGGGATTGACAACACCTTTATCGTGTTGGTTGCAAGGTTCTTATTTGTTTGTGTAGGTGTGAGGCGACTTGCGTGTGGTCTCCTACTGGATTGATACCTTGGTTCTCAAAAACTGAGGGAAATACTTATGCTACTGTGCTGCATCACCCTTTCCTCTTCAAGGGAAAAACCCGACGCAAGCTCAAGAGGTAGCAGGCGGATCATAACTTCGAGAGAAATCTTGAAGAACAATTGAAGAATGAAATGAATCCTTGATGAACCACCACATAGAGCCTCCATGAAGAACTCCGGTAATAAAAGGATGATAAAAAGAAAAAGAAGTTGAAAACACAAGGTGAAACCTTGCAATGATTTAGATGGAGCTTCGCGACGAGATAATGCGGAAAACTTGGAACTCCGAAAGAAAGATGAACAACATATAACTGTGAAATTGATGTCACGGAAAACTCCGATAGAAAAGAATTAAACACTTGGATGAAACAAGAATAAGAATTATGTTATGCATATCCTTCACCAATTTAAATTGATGACAAGCAACGGATTTGGCATACTACTTATTCTCATAGAATGGATTAAGAGAGATATAGCGTAAACTTGAGAAGGTCTTCAACGAACCACCGGTAGGATTGAAACAACGAACAAATTGATATGATATCAAAAGAAGAGGAATCTTTAAAGAACCACCGTAAGAACTTGAAATGCACGAAGGAAAGAGAATGAATCACCAGGAAGAATTATAAATTGAACAAAGATACTTGAGGGAATTTAGATAAGAGAGCATGAAGAGATCACAAGCTGACTAGAGAATACTTGAACAAAACACCGGGCGAATATGGAGACGAACGAAGAGGCAAGAATTGAGACAAATTGCGGAAATGAAGTTGAAAGATGATAGTGCAGAAATCTTCTGAAATGATGGCCTTTGGATGAGCAAGAAACGAAACAACTCCTAAAATGCTCCAGATGGGTATGAAAAGATTTTCTCACAATCAAAAATAATTATGAGGATGGCATCAAGCTTGAACTACGCATCTTTTGAAGAACGGGTAAGGATTTAAGAGGAACTCTTCTTCGATCTTCAAAATCTAAGAATGACGACGAGAAACACCACCATGAATTGTTGAGGCACTCTGAAATATCTTCGATTTCTTATTTGGATTTCCCTAACCTATTTTCCCCGACCGTCTGATCTAGATCGGTGAGACCATAAGCCTCCTCCTCTATCTATAAATAGACCACCTACCTACCTGCCTAACCCTAAAACCTAGGAAGTTGTCCCATCCTCCTCATTCCGCCATAGCCACCCACTCAAAAATCTCTCAGGATCCATCCCCCAACACCAGCAGCCTCCGACCACCTCCTGGTTTTCAGCGCCACCCAAACAAATCACGACCAGCACCCGACCAGTAGGTCGCCAGCGCACCCGATGCCTCCTCCTTGCGCATGCCCGGCCGCGCCACCGGACCCTGCAAGTCGCCGTGCCCTGCCATCTCCGTCTCTCTCTTCTTCCTTTCCATGTGTTTCCCCTCTGAATGTTTTATCTTCTCTTCAGACAACAACACTATAGCTGCATCATGGGCATTTCACCAAGACTGTACTTGTTGTACTTATATCATGATGTTTGATATGACTTGTACTGACTTCTACATCATTGACCCTTGATCTGGTCAATGATCTTCCTTTCCCACTCCCTACACCCATACACTTCTCTCTTGTTATCTGAAATATCCGATGTTATTATTGATTAGTTGATGTCACTAATTTTTATACCAATGGACATGTCAATATGCAAGGAGTGGCTTAAAAAGAATGAAAAGAATGATGTAATGGCGCGTGTTGCTGGAACCATCTGTTTTCCAACAGGATGTCAGGAACTTGTGCAAATATATGAAGGCACAAAGTGTTAAAGTTGCTAAAGGGAGATGAGATTCAGGACATGGATACGACTGAGGGTGATGGTGCACCCGGGAATCAAGACAAGGGGCCTGAGAGCACACCACGGGAGCCGGCTAAAGGGCCGGCGTCGATGGGTATGGCAAATACATTCGCCAAGGAGGCGCCTTCTGCCACGACATGAACTCACTTCGGTTTGGCTCTTTTGGAGCGCAGTCTGCACCTAGTCGGTTATGGAGTAACCGAGTTGAGGCGGATGATCCAGAGGAACTCGAGTTACCGGCAGTGATGCCCCCTACTTTTGGTTCGCGTCCGTCTCCGAGTGTTGATTCCGGGCCACAACACCCGTCGAGCTGCGCGATACCATTGGTGTGTGGGCGGCGGTGGGCAGGAGGTCCGCAATCCCAGCCCACCCGTGGCGGTTCTTAGTCCTAGGGGGAGGGGCGTGGGCTGGAGGCCCGTCCTCTCACCTCAGGATAGTCCCAGGCGACACGACCAGGAGCGCGGGCAGGAGGCCCGCAAATCTCCTTCTCTGAAATCGTCTCCACGTCGCGCTGACGGCTTAGGGGAAATGAGACTGTTGAGCAGGTGGCTCCACGGTCTCCTTCTCCCACTCCTACAGCTGTGGGTACCCGCTTGACCACGCCTTGCCCCTCTTCACTGGAAGTTAGGAAAGGACATCAGAGCGGGGACCACACGCCTCGGGAGAGGACTACGGAGGAGCTCGTCGCTTTCGGTGGCATCTCGGATCCGGTCATGGCTGGCAGGCGTGTCAGTAGTCGGATCCAGGGACAACCAGATGCTGATGACCTGCAGCTAGCGCGCGCCAAGAGGGCGGCCATGCTTCGTGATGTCGAAGCAACTACAGGTATGTCTTTTGATAAGAGACGTTAAATTATGCATTTTACTGAGCATGAAATTACTGATAAGGCAAATGACTTAGGAGTTGTTTTGGGTTCAAATGAAAAAGAGATAGCGAAGTCTGTTAATGACATTTTAGATTTAGAAGCCGAGCGGGCATCTAAAATAATTCGGAACCTCGCATCAGTTAAACCAATGAATGACGATGACATGAACAATCTAGAAATTGTAGCCCTTGAAAGAATTTGTAATAATCTCTTACCTAGTGAGTAGGCCGAAGATGACGAGGGGTCAGAGAATATGGGCACTGTAGAGCCCATACTGATGGAGGGCGCTGTCCAGTATTCTGCCGATCCTACATTTCTGGAGGGTGCTGAGGAGAAGCCCAAGCGACCCTGGAAACGGAAAATCTATCCTACTTCGGCGGTGCGTAGAAGTGCTAGGGTCAAGCATTAGAAAAAAATTCCATGGTAACATATGAAAGGAATCTTTTGGAATAGCAGAGGGCTAGCTGACTTGGCTAAATGTAGGTTCCTGGCTGAGACAACGATAGAGCAACATTTAGGTTTTATTGAGCTTTTGGAAACACGACGAGATAACTTCACCTCACAGTTCCTTGGAACTCTTTTTGGTGGAATTGATTTTGATTGGCATGTCTTACCTCCTAGAGGAAGATCTGGTGGGATCTTGCTAGGGGTTCGGTGTGAAATACTCAAGGTGCTTAGTGTGGTCAGGGGAGATTTTACGGTCAAGTTTCGGGTGAGATCAAAATTGGATGGCTTCCGATGGTCTCTTGTGGCTGTATATGGCGCAGCACAACCCGAATTCAAACCATAATTTTTAGCCGACTTAGTGCGGATTTGTGGCGATGAATCTTTAGCAATCCTAGTTGGTGTGGACTTTAATATAATTCGGGGGAGAGAGGAAAAAAACAATGACAATTTTGATGGATGATGGTCTATGATGTTTAACATGATTATCGACAATCTTAATTTGAGAGAGATTGAGCTCACCGATAGACAATTTACTTGGGCCAATTCATTGCCCACTCTGGCTTATGAGAAGTTGGATAGGGTACCCGCCAGTGTGGAATGGGAACAAAAGTACCCTTTGGTGTCAGTTCACGCGATGCAGAGAGGCATCTCAGATCATACACCCCTTCTTGTAGACTCGGGAGAGGCTACACATGTCGCGAATAAGAACGCTTTCTCTTTCGAACTAGGTTGGTTCGAGAAAGAAAACTTTCCGGAGATCATTGCACGTGAATGGGCAAAACCTGTTAGCGGTAGAACTAGCATTGAGAGATGGCAAAATAAGATCAGACATCTGAGACAGTTTTTGCAAGGTTGGGCCAGAAATGAGAGTGGGATCTACAAACAAGAGAAAGAACGACTTACTCAATTAATTGAGATGCTAGATTTAAAGGCCGAAAGAAATCTCCTTATGATTAGTGAGCAACACTCCAAGTCCGAAGTTGAGCAAGGCTTACGCGCTCTTTTTAGAGAGGAAGAGCTCAAGTGGGCACTGATACGTCTCCAACGTATCTACTTTTCCAAACACTTTTGCCCTTGTTTTGGACTCTAACTTGCATGATTTGAATGAAACTAACCCGGACTAACGCTATTTTCAGCTGAACTGCCATGATGTTGTTTATTGTGCAGAAAACAAAAGTTCTTGGAATGACCTAAAAATCCACGGAGATAACTTTTGGAAAATATAAAAAATACTGGCAAAAGAGGAAGGCTAGGGGGCCCACACCCTGCCCACGAGGGTGGGGGGCACACCCCCTCCCACTGGGCGCGCCCCCTGTCTCGTGGGCCCCCTGATGCTCCACCGACCTCAACTCCAACTCCATATATTCCATTTCGCGGAGAAAAAAATCAGAGAGGAAGTTTCATCGCGTTTTATGATACGGAGCCGCCGCCAAGCCCTAATCTCTCTCGGGAGGGCTAATCTGGAGTCCGTTTGGGGCTCCATAGAGGGGGATTCGTCGCCGCGTCATCATCAACCATCCTACATCACCAATTTCATGATGCTCACCACCATGCATGAGTAATTCCATCGTAGGCTTGCTGGACGGTGATGGGTTGGATGAGATTTACCATGTAATCAAGGTAGTTTTGTTAGGGTTTGATCCCTAGTATCCACTATGTTCTGAGATTGATGTTGCTATGACTTTTCTATGCTTAATGCTTGTCACTAGGGCCCGAGTGCCATGATTTCAGATCTTAACCTATTATGTTTTCATGAATATATGTGAGTTCTTGATCCTATCTTGCAAGTCCATAGTCACCTATTATGTGTTATGATCCGACAACCCCAAAGTGACAATAATCGGGATACTTCTCGGTGATGACGGTAGGAGTTCATGTATTCACTATGTGTTAATGCTTTGGTCCGGTACTCTATTAAAAGGAGGCCTTAATATCCCTTAGTTTCCACTAGGACCCCGCTGCCACGGGAGGGTACGACAAAAGATGTCATGCAAGTTCTTTTCCATAAGCACGTATGACTATATTCAGAATACATGCCTTACATTGATGAACTGGAGCTAGTTCTGTGTCACCCTAAGTTATAACTATTACATGAGGAATCGCATCCGACGTAATTATCCATCACTGATCCAATGCCTACGAGCTTTTCACATATTGTGCTTCGCTTATTTACTTTTCCGTTGCTATTGTTACAATCATTACAAAACTAATATCTTTACTTTTGTCATTGTTACCATTACTATCATATTACTTTGCTACTAAATACCTTGCTGCAGATACTAAGTTATCCAGGTGTGGTTGAATTGACAACTCAACTACTAATACTTAAGAATATTCTTTGGCTCCCCTTGTGTCGAATCAATAAATTTGGGTTGAATACTCTACCCTCGAAAGCTGTTGCAATCCCCTACACTTGTGGGTTATCAAGACTAATTCCTGGCGCCATGGCCGGGGAGCATAGATCTATTCTTTGAGTCACTTGGGATTTATATCTGCTGATCACTATGAAGAACTTGAAAGACGCAAGAACTAAGATTTTTTACTCAACTACGAGGGGAGGTAAGGGACTGCCATCTAGCTGTGCACTAGATTCTCCTTCTGTTATGAGTAAGCTTCCGACACCTAAACTTGCTACTGCTATGAATTCTGATATGTCACATGTTATTGATGATGCCACTTCTGCTATGCATGATACTTATGATGAAACTACTTCTATGCTTGATACTACTGTGCCATTAGGTGAATATCTTGAAGAACAACTTGCTAGGGTTAGAGAGAATGAAATAATTGAAAATGAAATCATTGATGAAAGCGATGATGAAGGTTATCCCCCTAATTATGAATTACCTATTGTTCCTGAGGGTTATGTTATGGATGAAGAAGCTGCTAGAGCTATTTTTGCTTGCAATGATAGATATGATCTTAAGAAGTTATTAGCCAAATGGAAGCAGCAATCCCTTAATGCTAGAATGAAACCTGACCCTGCTTTTGCTACTTCACCTATCTGAATTACTGATAAGCATTATGAATTCTCTATTGATCCTAAGATAATTACTTTAGTTAAATCTGATCCTTTTTATGGCAATGAATCTGAAACCGTTGTGGCACATCTTACTAAGTTGAATGATATAGCCACCCTGTTTACTAATGATGAGAAGTCCCGCTATTATTATATCCTTAAGATATTTTCGTTCTCATTAAAGGGTGATGCTAAAACTTGGTTTAATTCTCTTGATCCTGGTTGTGTGCGTAGTCCCCATGATATGATTTATTACTTCTCTGCTAAATATTTCCCTGCTCATAAGAAACAAGCTGCCTTGCGGGAAATAAATAATTTTGTGCAAATCGAAGAAGAGAGTCTCCCACAAGCTTGGGGGAGGCTTCTCCGATTACTTAATGCTTTGCCTGATCATCGTCTCACTAGTAGAAAAGGGGGTATTGGTCCAGGCAGGTCAGCCCATTAGTCCCGGTTCAATCCAGAACCGGGATCAATGGGGGCATTGGACCCGGTTCGTGAGCCCCGGGGGCCGGCCGGGCCACGTGGGCCATTGGTCCCGGTTCGTCTGGACCTTTTGGTCCCGGTTGGTGGGACGAACCGGGACCAATGTGCCTTGGTCCTGGCCGACCACCATTGGTCCCAGTTGGTGGCCTGAACCGGGACCAAAGGCTTCTCTTTAGTCCTAGTTCAAGCCACGAACCAGGACCAATTAATTGCCTATATATACGCCCGTGAGCAGAGCACTCTTAGTGCTCTGTTTTTCGTGGCCGGCGAGGAGAGAGCTTTGTGGTGCTCTAGCTCACCTCCTATGCACACGAGGTGTTCGATGGAATGCCCGAGCCACACTACTTAAGCTTTCTCCTCTCCAAGCTCGATCTCCAAGCTCCATTTTCTTCAATATTTTTCTAGGTTTAGCGGTCCGTCACGTCCCGTCCCCGTCTTCACCGCCGTCGATCACCCGCGCCGATCTCGTCGCCGGCACCACCGTGGTGAGCCTCTTGTACTTATCTTCTTTCTGAAAGGAAAAAAATCCTACTTGTATGTTTATATATATAGATACTTGTATAATTTTCTTACTTCTATTATTGCATCTTATACAGTGCGATGGTTTTGGTATCCGCCCCCGTCGGCCCTCGTCCTGTCTATGATTCGGATGTGGTATATATTATCTTTTCATAACTATTGGTTCATCTATTGTTTATGACAATTATGCCGACCAACGTGACATAGATTTTATTTATCTAGGAGGTTGTTGAACCAGAAATTCCAACCGACCCTATTGTCGAGAGGTTAAATTTAGTTGAAGAAGAAAACAACTTCTTGAAGGAAAAAAATAGAAAAATTGAGGAGGAGAAGATGATATTGGAGTTGCATGTTGCGGATGTCGTGGATGATCACAAGATCAAGATGGATGCAATGTGCTTGAAGATTAGAAAGATTAGAAAATATGCCATTCATACCGAGGCTTGGTATCATTATGCCATTGGATCAGTTGTTACATTGGTTGCAATTATGATCGCATTTGTTTTCACATTGAAATGTTTTACATAGTTTCAATGTATGGTTTAATTAATTTAGATGCTTTGCAGAGCTTTATGTTGTTAGATGAGAACTATGTATGTACTTTGGTTTTAATGTGATGATGAACTTCTATTAATTTGGTCACTTAATTATCTATTCATGATGTTCTGTAATGATTTTTGACACACTTAATTATATATAATGCACGCAGATGAACCGGCAATGGATGTACGGTTCAAGACACACCTCCGAGTGCATTAAGGGCGTGCATGAATTTCTCGAAGTGGCTGAGGCAAACAAGCAGAATGGTTTTATGTGTTGTCCATGCCCTATATGTGGGAATACGAAGTCTTACTCTGACCGGAAAATCCTTCAAACCCACCTGCTTTACAAGGGTTCCATGCCACACTATAATGTTTGGACGAGGCACGGAGAAATAGGGGTAATGATGGAAGACGGCGAAGAAGAAAAGTACGATGACAACTATGTGCCCCCTGAATACGGTGATGCTACTGAAGATCAAGAGGAACCAGACGATGTGCACGATGATGCTGCAACAGGCGAAGCTGCTGAAGATCAAGAGGAACCAGACGATGTGCCCGATGATGATGATCTCCGCCGGGTCATTGTCGATGCAAGGACGCAATGTGAAAGTCAAAAGGAGAAGCTGAAGTTCGATCGCATGTTAGAGGACCACAAAAAAGGGTTGTACCCCAATTGCGAAGATGGCAACACAAAGCTCGGTACCGTACTAGATTTGCTGCAGTGGAAGGCAGAGAATGCTGTGCCTGACAAAGGATTTGAGAATCTACTAAAAATATTGAAGAAGAAGCTTCCAAAGGATAATGAATTGCCCGACAGTACATACGCAGCAAAGAAGGTCGTATGCCCTCTAGGATTGGAGGTGGAGAAGATACATGCATGCCCTAATGACTGCATCCTCTACCGCGGTGCGTACAAGGATCTAAACACATGCCCGGTATGCGGTGCATTACGGTATAAGATCAGACGAGATGACCCTGGTGATGTTGACGGCGAGCCCCCCAGGAAGAGGGTTCCTATGAAGGTGATGTGGTATGCTCCTATAATACCACGGTTGAAACGTCTGTTCAGAAACGGAGAGCATGCCAAGCTGATGCGATGGCACAGTGAGGACCGTAAGAAAGACAGGAAGTTGAGAGCATCCGCTAACGGGTCACAGTGGAGAAAAATCGAGAGAAAGTACGGGGATGAGTTTGCAAGTGACCCAAGGAACGTATGGTTTGCTTTAAGTGCGGATGGCATTAATCCTTTCGGGAAGCGGAGCAGCAATCACAGCACCTGGCCCATGACTCTATGTATGTATAACCTTCCTCCTTGGATGTGCATGAAGCGGAAGTTCATTATGATGCCAGTTCTCATCCAAGGCCCTAAGTAACCCGGCAACGACATTGATGTGTACCTAAGGCCATTAGTTGAAGAACTTTTACAGCTGTGGAATGGAAACGGTGTACGTACGTGGGATGAGCACAAACAGGAGGAATTTCACCTAAAGGCGTTCTTGTTCGTGACCATCAACGATTGGCCCGCTCTCAGTAACCTTTCAGGACAGACAAACAAGTGATACCACGCATGCACACACTGTTTACTTGACACCGATACTATATACCTGGTAAGCTGCAGGAAGAATGTGTACCTGGGCCATCGTCGATTTCTTCCGACCAACCATCAATGTCAAAAGAAAGGCAAGCATTTCAAAGGCGAGGCAGATCACCGGAGGAAGCCCGCCATGCGTACCAGTGATCACGTACTTGCTATGGTCAATGATTTACACATAATCTTTGGAAAGGGTCCCGGTGGACTAGCTGTTCCGAGTGACGCTGGGGGACACGCACCCATGTGGAAGAAGAAATCTATATTTTGGGACCAACCCTACTGGAAAGACCTAGAGGTCCGCTCTTCGATCGACATGATGCACGTGACGAAGAACCTTTGCGTGAACCTGCTAGGCTTCTTGGGCGTGTATGGGAAGACAAAAGATACAGCTGAGGCACGGGAGGACCTGCAACGTTCGCACGAAAAAGACGGCATGCCTCCAAAGCAGTATGAAGGTCCTGCCAGCTATGCTCTTACCAAAGAAGAGAAAGAGATCTTCTTTGAATGCCTGCTTAGTATGAAGGTCCCGACTGGCTTCTCGTCGAATATAAAAGGAATAATAAATATGTCAGAGAAAAAGTTTCAGATTCTAAAGTCTCATGACTTCCACGTGATTATGACGCAACTGCTTCCGGTTGCATTGAGGGGGCTTCTACCGGAAAACGTCCGATTAGCCATTGTGAAGCTATCTCCCTTCCTCAATGCAATCTCTCAAAAGGTGATCGATCCAGAAATCATACCAAGGCTAGGCAGTGATGTGGTGCAATGTCTTGTCAGTTTCGAGCTGGTGTTCCCACCATCCTTCTTCAATATCATGACGCGCATCCTAGTTCATCTAGTTGACGAGATTTTCATGTTGGGCCCCATATTTCTACACAATATGTACCCCTTTGAGAGGTTCATGGGAGTCCTAAAAAATATGTCTGTAACCGCGCTAGGCCAGAAGGAAGCATCTCCATGGGCCATCAAACAGAGGATGTCATCGGGTTTTGTGTTGACTTCATTCCTGGCCTTAAGAAGATAGGTCTCCCTCAATCGCGGTATGAGGGGAGACTGACTGGAAAAGGCACGCTTGGAAGGGACTCAATAATATGCAGGGACGGATATTCTTGGTCTCAAGCACGCTACACAGTTCTACAGAACTCTACCTTGGTGACCCCGGATGTCAATGAACACAAGAACAGTCTGCGCTCCAAACACCCGGAGCAGTGCGACGACTGGATTACATGTGAACACATCAGGACTTTTAGCAGTTGATTGGAAGCACGTCTCAGAGGTGACAACACTGTTTGTGATGACATGTACTTGTTGTCCAGGGGACCATCTTCGACTGTTACGATTTGCAAAGGATACGAGATAAATGGGAATACATTTTACACGATTGACCAAGATCAAAAGAGCACCAACCAAAACAGCGGTGTCCGCTTTGATGCAACAACCGAGAGGGGAAATGACACATATTATGGTTACATAGTGGACATATGGGAACTTGACTACGGACATGATTTTAAGGTCCCTTTGTTTAAGTGCAAATGGGTCAATCTGTCAGGAGGCGGGGTACAGGTAGACCGACAGTACGGAATGACAACAGTGGATCTGAAAAATCTTGGGTACACTGACGAACCGTTCGTCCTAGCCAATGATGTGGCACAGGTTATCTATGTGAAGGACATGTCTACCAGACCGAGAAAAAGAAAAGATAAGTAAGCGAATACATCATACGATGAGCCAAAGCGCCACATAGTTCTTTCAGGAAAAAGGGACATCGTGGGAGTGGAGGGCAAAACAGACATATATGAAGATTATGAAAAGTTTCATGAAATTCCTCCCTTCAAAGTCAAGGCTGACCCCAGCATCCTGATAAGCGACGAAGATTATCCATGGTTACGACGCAATAAGCAAATGACACAAGCGAAGAAAAAGTGAAGACTTTCTCCCACAACTATTATGATGATACCATGCCAACTTTGTAACACACGAGTATGATACCATTGTCCGTTTTGTACATGCACATGCTATGTGGGTGAATTTATGATATCATTCCAACTTTCAACTTTTTCATAGTTCATTTGAAATGTTTTAATGTCTTATGGTTCGGCCCTCGTAATAATTGAAAATAGCAACAATAAGTATTTTGTTGTAAGTAGAAACAAAATAAAATAAATAAAGCAAGAAAGAAAACAAAAAAACAAAAAAAGTGTTTTCGAATTTGAAAACTAATGGCACTAACAGAAAGTTTATAATTTTTCTAAAACTAAAAGCAAAAAGAATTAAAAAATACAGCAAAAAACAAAAGAAAATAAGTAATGCAGAAAACAAAACAAAAAAACTAGAAAATAATTAAAAATAGCAACAATAAGTATTTTGTTGTAAGTAGAAACAAAATAAAACAAATAAAGCAAGAAAGAAAACAAAAAAATGCCTCGTACTGGGCCCCCACGGCCTGAATACGACTAGAAACCCTACCATGGGCCAGGATTCAGGCCCGCAGTAGGCCCAGCAGGCCCATCAGGCCAAGCAGTAGCAAATACGCCCGCAAGCCTACGGTGGAGAGGAGCTCGAGAGGGGTGCGGCAGTGGGGCTTATAAACCACTGCGCACCCCTCTCAACTAGCGAGGTGGGACTAAACTTTGGCCCCGACGCTGGCAGCACAGGGTCCTTTGGTACCGGTTCGTGGCACCAACCGGTACCAATGCCCACCCTTTAGTCCCGGTTGGTGCCTCCAACCGGGACCAAAGGTCGCCGCTTCCCGCCCGTTGGGCTGCTGAAAAGAGGCCTTTGGTCCCGGTTGGTGGTACCAACCGGGACCACCAACCGGGACTAAAGGGGGCATTAGTCCCGGTTGGAGTCACGAACCGGGACTAATGCCCTTGCTATATATACAACACTTAGGAAAATTTGACGAACACATCGCCAGTTGCCCCCGGCCCGCCCAACGACGCGAGCTCATCGACGCTGCCAGGCTGCCCAGATCGACGCCGTCCGCGCGCCCCCGTCGTCGCCCCTGCCCCGTAGCCGCCAGTCGTTGCCCCGACGCCGCCCGCCGGCCGCCCGCGCCCGTCGTCGCCATCACCGTCGCCGTCGTCGCCGGCCACGCCCCTGCCCTTGCCCGCCGTGGTCGTCGCCGACGCCCTCGCCACCGCCGCCGTCGCCCTCGCCGGTCGCCCCCGTTGTGAGCCGCTGCCGTCGAGGCTCTGTGTTCAGTGCTTTTTTTCATACATACATGTGTATTTTTTGTTCATTGCATTTTTTCATATATATAATTAATGTATATATGTATGTGGTAGCTATATGATGAATGGATGTGGCTATATGTATGTATGAATATAATGTCCATAGCATTTTTTTGTTTATATATGTTTTTTCCTATATGTATTAATTTTTTATTTAGGTTGTTAGTAGATATTGATTTTAGGTTAGTGTAGAGGAAAAAGTAAAATAAGGAAAAGGAAGAAAAGAGGAAGAAGGAAGAAGGAAGAAGAAGAAGAAAAAGAATGAGAGGAAAAAGGAAAATAAGAAGAGGAAGAAGAGGAGAAGAAGAGGAGAAATAAATAAGAAGAAGAAAAAAGAAGAAAAAGAAGAGGAGAAGAAGAAAAAATAGAAAAAAAATTCTATTTTTTCTTCTTGTCCTTTATTCCTTTCTTCTTCTTCTTCCTTCTCTTCCTTCTTCCTCTTTTCTTCCTTTTCCTTAATTATTTTCCTTTCTCGAGGGAGAAGAAGAAAGAAAGGAATAGAGGATAAATAAATAAGAAGAACAAAAAAAGAAGAAAAGGAAGAGGAGAAGAAGAAAGGAATAGAGGAGAAGAAGAAAAAATAGAAAAATTCTATTTTTTCTTCTTCTCCTCTATTCCTTTCTTCTTCTCCTCTTTTTTTTCTTTTTTTTCTTCGATCTTCTCCTCTATTCCTTTCTTCTTCTCCTCTTTTTATCTCTTCTTCGTTTTCTTATGTTTTATCGGGTCTGTGGCCGTCAGGCTACTCGCCTTCGCCCTTGCCGCCCCCTTGAGATAACTTCGGCATGAGGGGCGGCCGATATATATACCCCCTCTCGCTCGACCAAAACTCTCGAGGCCACCCAAATTTACCAAGTTAAAAGAGCGTTGTCGTCGAGGCCACCCCAAACCCTTGAAGCGTTGTGTCGAGGCGATCCCAAACCCTAGAGAAGCAGCGTCGAGGCCACTAACATGATTCCTTATTGTGATTAGCTAGCTAGTTCTACGTTTGCCACTAATATATATCCATCTGTACCATGTTTGAATAGTAATTGACATGTTGTAAATATTTGGAAAAACTATGGAGCACTACCGAGACGAAGCAACATAAGCGATGTTGGGGGAGATGATCGCAGAAGGAACTGATGTTGTTGCGTCATTTTTCATCGACGCCGTTGGTGAGGAAGGACTGGGTGAAGAAGAGGGCTATGTTCATGATGGCTCCAGCCCATTAATGCCGGTACAAGAAGAGGGCTATGTTCATGATGGCTCCGGTGATGACCCAATGGAGGTACAAGAAGGAGACCGTGCTGACTGCTCCGGTGACAAAACCGAGTCCGGCCAGGTATATATATATTAGTTAAGCCTGTGCTGACTAGTTAATTGATGCATTCATTGTTTTGGTATATGTACACATATTAATTACTCTCGTCTTTCTTCCTTTTAATTTCTAGACCTCCGGATCGAGCACAACTTCGGTAAGGAGACGAGGCCCGAAGAAAAAGTTGAGCTCGGATGAAAGGTTTGAGATCATAGAAATCACGCCCGACGGCGAACCGATTGAACCCATCCGGACAAAGAACGCATTTTCTGCTCAGTGAGGGGTTCTTGTTAGGGACAAGATCCCAATCAGCATCCAGCAATGGTATAAGCCTAAGGACGACCCTGAGGTGTCTTATGTCAATGATATGCAGAAAGAATATCTTTGGACTCAGCTGAAGGCAAATTTCACCCTACCGCCAGAGGAGGATCCAGAGAAGCCAGTTAAAGAGCAATTAATCAAGTCCTGTGCTCTTAAGAAGATGGCAACCCTATTCAGGAGGTGGAGGAAAGAGTTGAACCATTTTGTCGAAAAAAAAGACACCAGAATTCATCGGCAAATATGAGAAGATCAAAGATCACTGGCCCGCATTTGTGGCCCACAAGACATCGGAAAAGAGTAAGAAGATGTCGGCGACGAGCAAGCAAAATGCTGCGAAGAAGAAGCTTCACCATCGCATGGGGTCAGGTGGCTACCTCAAAGCCCGGCCTAAGTGGTCCAAGGCTGAGAATGATCTGCTTGAAAAAGGGATCGAACCAAAGAGAATGAGATGGCCAGACTGTTGCCGGACTTGGTTCTTCGGGGCTGGCGGAACCTTGGACCCTGTATCAGGGATGTGCCATTGGACGGACGAGCAACTGGAAATACCAGTCAAGAACCTTCGGAAGTATATCAATGAAGCGCAGAAAGGGACGTTCGTACCAGACAGGGAGAAGGACGAGCTCACAATGGCCCTCGGGAATCCTGAGCACCCTGGACGGACACGAGGCACGCTAGGCTCCATTCCGTGGAAGGTTGGTTTTCCGGACGCAGGGGGTTACAAAACCCACGAGAGGAGGAAGAAACTGGAGCAGGGCCAACTGCAGGCGCTGCACGAAAGGGTAATGGGGCTAGAGGAATGAGAAGAGGAACGAGAAGCAGCAGATCATAGCGAACGACCTGCCGAAGCTTCCCCCGAAGCTACCCCGCCATCTCAGCGGAGAAGCAGCGTGGCTTCCACCGAGCTGCTTCAGCCGGAGCATGTCTTGACGGCTCCTGCCAGCTATCCCGTGGATGCTATCACGGAGTCTCAACATTGCCACATTATGGCGCGATGGATGAATTTGAAGGTCAAGGCGGCTGTTGGCTCTGTTTATCCTACTGGATCCAGAGCAACTTATCACTGTCGGCCGATTCCAGAAGGATATGCTAAGGTGATGGTGGATGAAATAACGGAGGGATTTGAGGACCTCGTGCTTGACCACCCTACTGGTGAAGGGGAGACTAGGCTGGGTTCTCCTCTGAAGACTCCATGCCTATGGCGGAAGGAGCTCATCAACCTTCCGAACTGGACGCCTCCGCCTCCTCCTCCTCCTCCGGTGAGTCAGGGCACTCCGCCTCCTCCACCGCCTCCTTCTCCGGCGAGTGACGATCAAGGCACGCGTGGCGGCACTCCGCCTCCTTCTCCGGCGCGTGGCGGCACTCCGCCTCCGTCTCCGCCTGCGCCGGCGCTCCCGAGCAGCCAGCAGCCTCCTCCTTCTCCGCCTCGCCAGCAAGGGCGGAAGAGACCCGCCGCCGCCCCGGCTGCTCCGGCGCGTCGTACTCCTTCTCCTCTGCCTCGTAAGCAAGCACAAAAGAAGACAGACGCCACAGCCGCTTCGTCTGCTCCGGCGTCTAGCAGCACAACCAGAGGCGGGAGGCAATACAGATACGGTCCATCTCTCAAGCCTCTAGAGAAGTTACCGTACGAGAGGACCGAGGAGGAAAACGATAGGATTGTGCGGACCCACGTGAAGGAGTTCTTTGAAGGGGTGAAAGCAAAGAGACATCCACCTCCGGAGGAGAAGGTAGATCCAGTGAAAGCAAAGCGCACTATCGATGCCCTGAGGAAACCACCAAAGTCTCCGCCGAGAACCAACTATGAGCGCATTACTGAACAGACATATCTCCAAGCCCAGCGGTCGGGAACTACTGTTAGTGCTAAAAGGTTAAAAGAACGAGCAAAGGGGAAAAAATTGCTCATCTCGGCGAACAAGCATAGCAATCGTGCCCCCCGCTCAATGTGTCTAATGCTCCGGGGACGGTGGCCGGTTATGGCAATCTTGCAGATTACCTGCCTGACGATCAACTTCCTGATTTCTTGGAGGTGGACGAACACAGATACGAGTACGGGAAGCCTCTCATCAAAGATGAAAAATCTCTGACAACAATGATGCAAAGATTCCATAATTGGTACATGGAAACCTGCAGAGAGTCTGGGGGTACGAATGCTTTGTATTTGAATATCAAAGAGGAGCACGACCTCGTTGCAAATGATCTATTGACTGTTCCATTTGATGAGTTCTTCGCGTTCTTCAATCAAAAGGCCCTCGATAAACTAATGGTCTTTTGCTACTGTCTGTAAGTACTATTTCTGTCATTAAGTCTCTATATATAGCTCGGCTCTTTCATTTCATGTATTTATAATTAATTATCCTCAATATATTATGCAGATTGAAGATCGTCGAGTGCAAAAAACAAGAAATTTATGATATTGGGTTCATTAACACAAATATCATAGATGAATTTCTGGTTAAAAAGGACGTCAAAGAGGCCGATGACAACTTGCTACGACCGTTGATCAAAAATCAAAACAAAGATACCATACTCTTTCCTTACATGGCAAGTGAGTGTTACTGTCGTGTGCATATTCGGTTTCCCTTATTACTCGAGCGAGGTTATAGTAATGTAATTGATGAGTTATGCATGCGTGCGTAGGTACCACTATATTCTTCTGGAGATTAAGCTTGAGCGTGGACTAGTAACCGTCTTAGACTCGAGACGGAAAGATCCCAAAACCTATGCAGACATGACTAAAATGCTCAGCAAGTAAGTTCAATCGATCATTATCGCACCATATCGGCAACTTTTTGTTCATTTCCTGATATCTCAAGTAATAAAATTATTTTCTTTGTCTTGCAGGGTTTGGAAACAGTTCACCGCAGAAGCTCCGGGACTGACGAAGGAGCTGCGATATACATACCCGAAAGTAAGTACTACTGGCTAGCTAGTTGCGCGCATCTCCCGTTGATTCTATAGCTATACTTTCATCAATACCATTTATAATGCTTCACTATCAGTTTGATTGACCTCTATTTCTCGTAAAGTGCTTGTGGCAGGAAGAAGGGAATGATTTCTGTGGATACTACGTGTGCGAGTTCATCCACACCGCGACTTTGAAAAACAAGCGGGGCTACTCTCAAAGACAATATGAAGTGCGTAAGCAATAATATTCACAATTTCATTTTATACACCATCATTTCTGTTGAGTTTCATTCATATATATATGTATTAATTAACCCCCTTCTTCAAATTAGACGTGGCAGATGCGGAATGAACTCCTAGAACTAGATCGCATGAAAGCAATTCAAGAGGAATTGGCGGGATTCTTTCTTAACCACGTCATCAATAAAGCCGGAGAATACCATGTGCAAATTGATTTCAATTGCTAGGGGTTTGTAATTAAGAGATCTTATACATATTGTACATGTACGTAGCCAGTAGCGTCGGATACATGATATACGAAAACTTGTTGTTCGGCCAATCTCTCGGAGAAGGAGAGGTCGATCGATCACTTCTCTCGGTATGCATGACGAACTTCTGTACTCAATGGTTCTCTCGATCACTTATGTATATATAGTACGTAGTGTCGACCAAGCACGGACATAAGAGAGGACACTTCTCTCTATTAATTAGCTAGCTAACTCAATATATGAAACACCTAAATTAACCCCCCAAAACCCCCAAACCCCCCCCCCTTCTTTCAAAAAAAAACAAAAACCCCAGCCACTGGAATGCTGACGCGTGGATGCCTTTTGGTCCTGGTTGGAGCCACCAACCGGGATCAAAGGCCCCCTGACTGGGCTCGGCGCACAGGGCCACATGGAGGCACATTGGTCCCGGCTCGTGTTTGAACCGGGACTAATGGGTGGAGGTATTAGTAGCGACCCATTAGTCCCGGTTCATGAACCGGGACTAAAGGCCCTTACGAACCGGGACTATTAGGTGTTTTTCTACTAGTGTCTTAAGAAAATGAAATACTTGATATCTTTTATAATGGACTAACCGATGCTTCCAAGGACTACTTGGATAGTTGTGCTGGTTGTGTTTTCAGGGAAAGAACAGTCGACCAAGCTGAATTGTTATTGAATAATATGTTGACAAATGAAAATAATTGGACTCTTCCTGAGCCAATGCCTGAGGCAATTCCTGAACCAATTGAGCCAACTCCTGAGCCTATTCCTAAACCTACTCCGAAGAAGAGAGGTGTTCAATTTCTCAGTCCTGAAGATATGCAAGAGGCAAAGAAATCAACAAAAGAAAAAGGTATTAAAGCTGAAGATGTTAAGAATTTACCTCCTACTGAGGAAATACATGGTCTTAATATACCGCCTATTGAAGAAACACATTGCCTTGATAACCCGACACAGGTAGTAAAGGTAAACTCTCTCTATAGATATGATAAGGTTGAAATTCCCTCTGCTAAATTCCATAGCTAGTGCTTAGATGAATTCGATGACTTTATGGCTAGACAAGAAAGTTTTAATGCTTATATTTGTAGGGAATTAAAGAATAATGCTTTCAAGATAGGACGCTTGAGTGATTATATGGCTAGAGTTAAAGGTGAACTTAAACTCATTAGCAAATATGCTTCTATGGTTACCACTCAAGCCGAGCAAGTACTTAAAGCCCAAAGTGATTTGCTCGATGAATTAAATAATAAACATGATTTTGCTGTTAGAGTGGCTACTAGAACTGGTAAAATGACTCGAGAACCTTTGTATCCTGAAGGCCACCCTAAGAGAATCGAGCAGGATTCTCAGAGAAATAATGTAGATGCACCTAGTCCTTCTAAAAAGAAGAAAAATAAAAATGATAGGACTTTGCATGCTTCTAGTGAACCTGTTGCAGACACACCTGAGAATCCCAATGATATTTCTATTTTCGATGCTGAAACACAATCAGGTGATGAACATGAACCTAATGATAATGTTAATAATGATGTTCATGTTGATGCTCAACCTAGCAATAATAATGATGTAGAGATTGAACCTGCAGTTGATCTTGATAACCCACAATCAAAGAATCAATGTTATGATAAAAGAGATTTTGTTGCTAGGAAACACGGTAGAGAAAGAGAACCATGGGTTCAGAAAGCCATGCCTTTTCCTCCTAAACCATCCAAGACAAAGGATGAGGAGGATTTTGAGCGCTTTGCTGAAATGATTAGACCTATCTTCTTACGTATGCGCTTAACTGATATGCTTAAATCAAACCCTTATGCTAAATATATGAAGGATATCATTACAAATAAAAGAAAGATATCAGAAGCTGAAATTTCCACCATGCTTGCTAATTATAATTTTAAGGTTGGAATACCAAAGAAACTCAGAGATCCATGAGTACCAACTATACCATGCTCCATTAAAAGAAATTATGTTAAAACTGCTTTATGTGATCTTGGAGTCGGTGTTAGTGTTATGCCTCTCTCTTTATATCATTGACTTGAATTGAATAAGTTGACACCTACTAAATATCTTTGCAAATGGCTGTTAAATCAACTGCTATACATGTCGGTATTTGTGAGGATGCGCCTGTTGTGGTTGCAAATGTCACTATCTTAACGGACTTTGTTATTCTTGATATTCCCTAGTATGATAGTATGTCAATTATCCTTGGTAGACCCTTTTTGAATATTGCAGGGGCTGGAATTGATTGCAACAAAGGCAATGTCACTTTTCATGTTAATGGTAATGAGCATATAGTACACTTTCCGAGGAAACAACCTCAAGTTCATAGCATCATTTATATTGGAAAAAGTCCAACTATCATTATTGGATGTTTTGAATTTCCTCTTCCTACTGTCAAGAAAAAGTATGATATTCTTATTGTTGGGGATGTTCATATCCCCGTTGAGGTAACTTAGTGCTATTCGAAATTTCTCCAGTTCCGTGTTATTCGGAATGAGTTTGTTAACAAGACTTGATCAATCTTGTTAGTGGATTCATTTTGATGATCATGAGATGGATGAAACTAGAAGGCACAACCTTCTGTATCCTCTTTTTACTTTCTGTTATTTAGAATAAATAAAGCAAAAATAGTTTTATCTGTCTGTTTTCTGAATTATCCATGCAATAAAAAATATCCCGAAAATAAAAGTGCTCGAAATGCCCTGCAAATTTATTATGATTTTTATGGATTATTTGAGGATTTTTGGCACTGAGAACATTGCAGGGGGGCAAGCACCTGGCCACGAGGGTGGAGGGCGCGCCGACACCCCCTGGGCACGCCCCCTATCTTGTGGGCCCACGATGGACCCCCTCCACTTATTCCTGCACCCACACACTCGATCTTCATCCAAAAAAATCTCCATCCATCTCAAGCACGAGTTCTAGCTTGTTTTGTTGTGATTTTCGATCTCCTTGCTCAAAGCTCCATTCACAAAACTGCTTTCGGAGATTGTTGCTTGGTATGTGACTCCTCCATTGGTCCAATTAGTTTTTGTTCTAATGCTTTATCCATTGCAAATTTTTGCTGCATAGGTGACCCTTCTCTTGAGCTTGCATGTCAAATTTATGAGGTCCCAAGTAATTTTAATGCATGATATAGGCTCTAGGCACTTGTGGGAGTAGTTGCTATCAATCTTGTTCAGTTTTATTCACTTTTATTTTGAAGTTACTAAAAAAATTCAGAAATATTACAGAATAAGAAATATGTTCAGGGAAATGTACCAAGGTGGTTCTTCAAGGAAGAAAGGACCCTGTCTCGCGATACGTGAGCTGGACGACAAACCACCAAGGGAAGCTGATGTGCGGCCTTGTGAATGGCCGTCAGAGCCGTTTATGGTCGTAGCGGGTATCAAGGATGAATTCGATGCATATGTGCGTAATACTGACCTTGAGGAATTCATGCAAGATAAGTGTCCGCAATACCAGTACTTAACTGATTCATTTGTGAGAAGGTTTAAATTTACTTCCTCGCGCAATTCTCAAAGTGTCCTGTTTGATATTTATGATAAATCATATACCATGGACCTAGAAGATTTTACTACTGCTTGCAAACTCCCGCAATGGGTAAGCGTAAATGAACCTAGTAAATCTGAATATAAAGACTTTCTTGCTAGTATCACTATGGGAGAATCTAGGGAACTAGCACAAGCTACCATAGGGAGCATTCATTTTCTTTCTATACATTATTTTGATCTCTTCATTGGTAGAAGCATTAATGGTAAAGATGAAGCATGTCACATGTGTGTTCCTAATCTTTGTCTTCTCAAGAGTGCTTTATTAGGTGATAAACAATACAACTTGGTGGCAATTGTTGCACGTAGGTTGCATCATAATGGTTTAGCTAGAGACTTTTTTGGAGGAACTTATGCAACCCGTGTGGCTAATTATCTTGAGATACCTATACATGAAAATGATACGGAGTTGCTTCCTGCTTATTTAGATCATAATGCTATGGTTAGTCATCATTTTCTTGATAGGATGAATAATTCCTTCAGTATCGACTAATCTTTGGCAGACGTCGTGCTGTCCATATTACTCTCCCTGCTCCTACCCTTTTTGATTATCAGGTGAATCAAAGATATGTTGTTACCAGGGAGGAGGCAAACGAGTACGAGAGAAGAGCGGAGGCAGCCAGCTGCCAGGCTGCAGCTCAGGAGGCAATGGCTGTTGCATCTTATTACGACCCCAGTTACAACTACGGATACCAGCCACGCGATCCATGGCATTAGACCAACTTAGGCCAAAAGCCTAAGCTTGGGGGAGTATGTATTTCTCACCGACTTTACATTCATGTTCACACACTATTCTGGTTGTAGGTGCTCATACTCTTTCATTGTATTATCCATGCTAGTTTAATTTCCTTTTTCTAGCTTTCTTCTTGTGTGTTTGATAAACCTTACGAAAAAACCAAAAAATTAGTTAGTTTAATTTCCATGCTTGTAGTAGTAATTAAAAAGAAAACCCAAAAATATTTCTTGTTCTTCTTTTGCTTGTTGGGAGATTTCCCGTGTAAATAGTTTTATTTCTTTTCTTTCCTTTGGGGGTCAAGAGTAGAAGACCATATTGAAAATGTTTAGTGGCTTTAATATGCATGATTGTTGATTTCATTTAGAGCCCATATTACCATGTCTTCTCTCTTGAATTGAATGCTTGCAGATTCCAGCTTAGTCCAGTGCACGTGCACTATTATTATTATACACACCGTTCGTCGTGCAAGTGAAAGGCAATGATGACGATGTATGGTGGACTGATTGAGATGAGAAAAGCTGGTATGAACTCGACCTCTCTTGTTTTTGTAAATATGATGAGTTCATCATTCCCGATTCAGCCTATTATGAAGTAGACATATTTGCAATGACATTTAGAGATTATAGTTGCTTATGCCATGCTTAATTAGCTATGAGTTATAATGGTTTACCTTGCGTGCCAACATGCTATTAAAATGATTGTGATGTGGTATGATGGGATGATATCCTCCTTTGAATAAATTAAGTGACTCGACTTGGCACATGTTCACGCATGTAGTTGAAACAGAATCAACATAGCCTTCACGATATTTATGTTCATGGTGGATTCTATCCTACTCATGCTTGCACCTGGTGTAAATTAATTTTAATGCGTGTTCATGACTGTTGTCGCTCTCTCAGTTGGTCACTTCTTAGTCTTTTGCTAGCCTTCACCTGTACTAAGCGGGAATACTACTTGTGCATCCAAATTCCTTAAACCCCAAAGTTATGTCATATGAGTCCACCATACCTTCCTATACACGGTATCTACCTGCCGTTCCAAGTAAATTGTATGTGCCAAACTCCAAACCTTCAAATTAAAATGATGTTTTGTATGCTCGAGCAGCTCATGTTTCAACTAGGGTTGTCTGTATCTTCCATGCTAGGTGGGTTATTCTCAAGAGGAGTGGACTCCGCTCCTCATTCACAAGAAAATGGCTAGTAACCTGCCCAGTCCCATGATCAAAAAGATCAAAGCAAATAAAAATAATTAAAACAAAACTCCCCCAGGGCTGTTGTTAGTTGGAGGCACTCGTTGTTTCGAGCAAGGCATGGATTGATGCTTGTTGGTGGTGGGGGAGTATAAACTTTTACCATTCTGTTTGGGAACCGCCTATAATGCATGTAGTATGGAAGATATCGCCATCTCATAGTTGTTGCATTGACAGTGAAAGTATGCCGCTCAAAATGTTATTCATCTCTATTTTAAAATCAAGCTATGGCACCTCTACAAATCCCTGCTTCCCTCTGCGAAGGGCCTATCTATTTACTTTTATGTTGAGTCATCATCTTCTTATTAAAAAGCACCCGCTGGAGAGCACACTGTCATTTGCATGCATTACTGTTAGTTTATATTGGGTATGACTTGACTGGATCTCTTCTACCATGAATTACAATGTTTAGTCAGTCCTTGATCTTTAAAGGTGCTCTACATTTATGTTTTGTGGTCTCAGAAAGGGCTAGCGAGATACCATCTTGTTATATTATATTATGATTGTTTTGAGAAAGTGTTGTCATCCGAGTTTTATTATTGTTGCTCGCTAGTTGATTATGCCATTGATATGAGTAAACATGAGACCTGAGTGTTATTGTGAATATGGTTAGTTCATAATCTTTGCTGAAACCTTGAATGTTGGCTTTACATATTTACAACAACAAGAGCAAACAGAGTTTGTAAAAGTTTTTCTTTATCACTTTCAGTTTATCAACTGAATTGCTTGAGGACAAGCAAAGGTTTAAGCTCGGGGGAGTTGATACGTCTCCAACGTATCTACTTTTCCAAATACTTTTGCCCTTGTTTTGGACTCTAACTTGCATGATTTGAATGAAACTAATCCGGACTGACGCTGTTTTCAGCTGAACTGCCATGATGTTGTTTATTGTGCAGAAAACAAAAGTTCTCGGAATGACCTGAACATCCACGGAGATAACTTTTGGAAAATATAAAAAATACTGGCAAAAGATGAAGGCCAGGGGGCCCACACCCTGTCCACGAGGGTGGGGGGCACACCCCCTCCCCTTGGGCGCGCCCCCTTGTCTCGTGGCCCCCCTGATGCTCCACCGACCTCAACTCCAACTCCATATATTCGTTTCACGGAGAAAAAAATCAGAGAGGAAGTTTCATCGTGTTTTACGATACGGAGCCGCCGCCAAGCCCTAATCTCTCTTGAGAGGGCTGATCTCGAGTCCGTTCGGGGCTCCAGAGAGGGGGATTTGTCGCCGTCATCATCATCAACCATCCTCCATCACCAATTTCATGATGCTCACCGCCGTGCATGAGTAATTCCATCGTAGGCTTGCTGGACGGTGATGGGTTGGATGAGATTTACCATGTAATCAAGGTAGTTTTGTTAGGGTTTGATCCCTAGTATCCACTATGTTCTGAGATTGATGTTGCTATGACTTTGCTATGCTTAATGCTTGTCACTAGGGCCCGAGTGCCATGATTTCAGATCTGAACCTATTATATTTTCATGAATATATGTGAGTTCTTGATCCTATCTTGCAAGTCTATAGTCACCTATTATGCGTTATGATCCGACAACCCCAAAGTGACAATAATCGGGATTCTTATCGGTGATGACCGTAGTTTGAGGACTTCATGTGTTCACTATGTGTTAATGCTTTGGTCCGGTACTCTATTAAAAGGAGGCCTTAATATCCCTTAGTTTCCACTAGGACCCCGCTGCCACGGGAGGGTAGGACAAAAGATGTCATGCAAGTTCTTTTCCATAAGCACGTATGACTATATTCGGAATACATACCTACATTACATTGATGAACTGGAGCTAGTTCTGTGTCACCCTATGTTATAACTATTACATGAGGAATCGCATCCGACATAATTATCCATCACTGATCCAATGCCTACGAGCTTTTCACATATTGTGCTTCGCTTATTTACTTTTCCGTTGCTATTGTTACAATCATTACAAAATGGCTATCTTTACTTTTTCCATTGTTACCATTACTATCATATTACTTTGCTACTAAATACCTTGCTGCAGATACTAAGTTATCCAGGTGTGGTTGAATTGACAACTCAACTGCTAATACTTAAGAATATTCTTTGGCTCCCCTTGTGTCGAATCAATAAATTTGGGTTGAATACTCTACCCTCGAAAGCTATTGTGATCCCCTACACTTGTGGGTTATCAGGCACTGCGTGCTAAAGTGCTTAAGGTTGTCCAAGGGGACGATAATACACAATTCTTCCAGATGGTTGCGAATGGTAAACATAGGAAGAAGAAAATTATACAGCTCGAACAGGACAATGGGACAATTCTGGGGCATGAGAATTTGAAAGCGTATATCTCTAATTACTATAAACAACTTTTTGGGCATCCGAAGCAAGCACGGTGGCCCTAGATGAATCTGTTTTTGGAGATATACCTCAACTACAGGTAGAGGAGAATGATATTCTATCCGCACCATTTACTGAGAAGGAGGTTTTGAATGCCATCTCACAAATGAAACCGAATAAAGCACCGGGACCAGATGGGTTTCTAGCTGAATTCTATAAGAAATGTTGGCATATTATTAAGGATGATCTTATGCCTATGTTTCAGGAAGTTTTTAGCGGCCATCTCGAGCTGTTTCATCTTAACTTTGGCCTGATTACGCTGTTACCCAAAAAGGAAGAAGCAGTTCGGATTGAACAATTTAGGCCAATATGTCTTCTTAATGTGAGTTTCAAAATTTTCACAAAGGTTGGTACCAATAGGTTGACACAAATTTCCCATTCAGTGGTACAACCGAGTCAGACAACATTCATGCCAGGGCGACACATACTTGAAGGGGTGGTCGTTTTGCATGAAACGCTTCAAGAAATCCATTCAAAGAAGCTAGATGGGGTTATCTTCAAAGTGGATTTTGAGAAGGCATATGATAAAGTTAAATGGCCTTTCCTTCAGCAGGCAATGCGCATGAAAGGATTTAGTGAGGCTTGGCGGAACCAAGTGGGTTCTCAAGTCCAGAATGGTAGTGTCGGAATCAAGATTAATGATGATATCGGTCATTACTTTCAGACACATAAGGGTTTGAGACAAGGAGATTACATGTCTCCTCTCTTAGTCAATATACTGGCGGATATGTTGGCCATTCTTATTGGCAGAGCCAAACAGCATGGTCAAGTGGAGGGTTTAGTTCCTCATTTGGTCGATGGAGGAGTCTCCATCTTGCAGTACGCTGACGACACTATCTTATTCATGGAACATGACATTACTAAAGCGCGCAATATGAAACTTATATTATGCCTCTTCGAACAATTGTCTGGATTAAAGATAAAGATTCACAAGAGTGAGTTGTTCTGCTTTGGGAAGGCCAAAGACGAACAAGACAAATATAGACAACTATTCGGGTGTGAATTAGGGTCGTTACCATTTAGTTATCTGGGCATACCAATTCACCACCGTAAGATGTGTAATAAAGAATGGAAGTGTATCGAAGATCAAATTGAGAAAAAGCTGAGCTGCTGGAAGGGCAAGCTTATGTCTTATGGAGGTCGGCTAGTGCTGATTAATTCGGTACTGACCAGTATGCCGATGTTCCTACTCTCTTTCTTCGAAATCCCGAAAGGGGTACGGAAGCGACTTGATTTCTTCAGATCTCATTTCTTCTGGCAGTCAGATGAGGCTGGAAGGAAATACCGACTGGCGCGATGGGACATCCTTTGCCGGCCAAAAGACCAGGGAGGTCTTGGTATTGAGAACTTAGAAATCAAGAATAAATGCCTTATGAGCAAGTGGCTCTACAGGTTGGAGACAGAGCCGGAGGGCATATGGGCACAACTTTTGCGCAATAAATATCTGCAGTCGAAAACGCTTGCCCAGGTTACCATGAGACCAACTGACTCACCATTCTGGAAAGGGCTTATGAGAACAAAGGATTTGTTCTTTCATAGGGTCAAATTCTTGGTTGGCAATGGGATGTCAACAAGATTTTGGGAGGATACGTGGTTAGGAGCGACACCCATGGCCATACAATATCCCACCCTTTATAATATTGTACAATGCAAGGAGGATTAAGTAGGCACCGTGTTCCAAACGATCCCCTTGAATATCTAGTTCAGGCGTGCGTTAGTTGGTGAACGATGGACTGCCTGGTTGCACTTGGTTCGGAGATTGATAGATGTTCAACTTTCCGATCAGTCGGATTCGATGCAATGGACACTAGCTAAAAATGGGGTTTTCATGGTGAAATCTTTTTATATGGATTTGATTAGTTCTGGCCCAATCTCGAGATTGTTGCATATTTGGAAGATTAAGGTTCCCTTGCGTATTAATTTTTTTATGTGGTTTGTCCATAAGCAAGTAATACTCACTAAGGACAACTTAATCAAGAGGCGATGGGTAGGTAATTCACATTGTTGTTTTTGTGATCATGATGAAACAATACAACACTTATTCCTTGAATGCCCTCTCGCTAAATTGCTTTGGAGAACTATTCATATTGCCTTCAACATTAATCCTCCAGTTGATATCGAATCTTTGTTTGGAACGTGGTTAGTTGGGGTTGAACATAATACTGCTACTCGTATTCGGATTTGAATATGTGCGCTTTTGTGGGCTATATGAAACTGTAGGAATGATTTGATTTTTAACAGACAACACATTTTAACTTTCTTGTAGGTTATTTTCAGATCTACCGCATGGATCCGTACGTGGTGCTTACTCACTCCTATGGACTCCAGGAGCCTTTTGGTTATTGGGTGCAACCAATGGGAGATGGTAGCACGGGTTATATTCAACCGGTTCGGATGGCGGTCACATAACAGGATAGGAGTCTAGGGAGCTTATCCTTTATTTTGCCTTACGGTTGTGATTATGAGCATGTACTTTTGTTTTCTTTGTTCTGCTCCGCTTGCGAGCTGTAATACCTTTATGACTTTGTGCTACTTCGAGACTTTTTAATAAGATGGCCGCATGCATCATTATGATGCAGAGGCCGGGGGCACACCTCCATTTCCAAAAAAAATGTTTACATTCTCAAATGAGAAAAATACTTGTTTCCAACAAATTGTTTTAGTATACAAATACATATATAGGACTTGGATGGGTTAGGCAAGTAACATAAGTGTTGAAGACCCTCCAAAAATATAGAAGTGCTTTAGGACAACAACGTGGGAAATGCAGGTTAGCAAACCTATTGACATTCTTCTTTCTACGACGACCTCATCAGCACCAAGATATTTAATCTGACCCAGACCTAGAACAATTTAATTACATAAAAAAGTAAATAATAAGAAGAGAATGAAAGTAGTAATTTGAAGTGCGAACAAATGATCATGGTCATGCATCATCCGAAGACAATGGTAGTCTTACTGATTTCAAGTTGCAATTGTATTGTACCTATCCCATATGATGTCGTTGGGCGAACTCCTTGCACTTTGGCGAACTAAATAACAGACTGAACGATGATACAAGTCGCACCATTCTAGACAATAACTTCACTGAACTTAACAAAGAACAGATGACATGGCATGAGATGACATAACACTACATTGTGAGCTAGCTTAACGATACAAAGGTGCCAATTATATGTGTTTCATATTCTCAAAGCTAGTCATCTGACATGTTGTTCATAAATCTAACAAACCATGCTAAACTCCTCAATAGTTGGTTAATCATTAGGATAAAATTATAGAATCATTTATATGATGTTAAGTACGGAATGGACCACATCTACCAGAGCTTTCGTACCAAAAAAATACATAAAATGCAACCAAATACAATGTTTTAGTAATATTACCATGCAGAAAACTGAACAGACCCAAAAACGTGATTATGTATATCATTGTTCGCAGCAGAGGTAGATACGTGGGTGGCAATGAGTGGATCCTAGTTATGGAGGACGTCGTTGGGAGATGGCCTTGAGCTGGCGAAACATCAGTCGCTACTGTTTTAACCCACCAGTACTTGCACCCCTCCCGCCTCTTCTTCGACTCCACTACGGACAATTTTGTCACTGCATTGGGTAACGGAACCTAGTATGCAAGGAGTAAACATCATTCTAAGAACACAAACTCATTGATTTGGAGGCTAAAAAGGGGATTATCTGAAGTAAATAGTTTCTCGGTTCTTCAACTTGCCTATTATTAATTGAAGTAATGATCTTTTGATTTGATTTCGTACCACTTCGTAACATTGATCTTGGACCAACAGGTACCCTTTTCCATAGCCAATCTGAAGTTTAGAACCAAAACCTAACTAGAAATAAACATATGCTATTTTATTATCAGATTTGGTGTCAATCTCTGCTGCCTTACATGATCCTAGACTCCTAGTTGAGGTCTTATCTCTCACTGCATCAATGCTTCCTCATGCATCTCCACTCTCCAGGGATGCCTCCTTCATCTTTAGTCCTCCATATTATTGCCCCCTATGGACAATAACAATAATTAATTATACAATGGTGTGAATGATGAACATATAAAAATTGTGTTTGTGCTAAATTGAGGGACGCCTGAGAGCACAGAACTTCCTTGCATGTTCCAATTTGTCTCGGGACAACTTTCAAATTTGATAAGCGATAAGAGCAGAGAGGCGCTGAGGAATGTCTCGCACTTGAGCAGCAGAACTGGTCCGGAGCAACGGTGGCCTGGAGACGAGGAATTGCATGGCAGCTTGATGCCGACGACCAATGTCGTGGTCGCGCACGCAACTGCTTAGCAAACACTAGTAGAAAAAGGGCCATTTGTCCCGGTTCGTAAGGCCCATCTGTCCCGGTTGGGGAACCGGGACTAAAGGGTCGTTACTAATACCCTAGGCCTTTAGTCCCGGTTCTTACATGAACCGGGACAGATGGGCCTCCACGTGGCCGCTGCGGCGAGCCCAGACAGGAGGGCCTTCGTACCCGGTTGGTGGCACCAACCGGGACCAAAAGGCATCCACGCGTCAGTAGCTGGCAGGAGCTGAGGTTTTTTTGGAAGGGGGTGGTTTAGGGGTTTTGGGGGTTAATTTTAGGTTGTTAGCTAGCTAATAGAGAGAAGTGTCCTCTCTTATCTTCATGCTACTGCGACTGCTATGCTTAAACATGACTTAGATTGAAGTGAAGGCAACATGTGGTGCATGTCGAAAGTAATACTAATCCTAACTTGATCATGTTTGGATTGTACTACTTTCGACATGCACCACATGCATGTTGCCTTCACTTCAATCCAATCCATGTTCATTTCACCCACTGATATATAATAACTCTTCATGCTTGCATCATGCATCATCATAATAACAAGTCCTACTAATCATCATCATACAACTTCTACTCGTTATTAATAACAAGTCATGCGATCATCATCCTCACAGTCATCGAACTAACCCTACTTAATTGTTCTTAGCACATGCTCATCAGTATTAGGTAGGACCTAAATACCCTCTTTAAGGTAAAATAGCATAAAACAATATAGACCCTAACTCTCCATTATGGAGAATGGAGATCATCATGTCTCCAATTCTTGCGCTTCGCTTCCTTTTGATTCCAAGAACCTCCTTACGATTGTCCATACATTTTTTCAATTCTTTGATTAGCATGTCTCCACTTCTTTTAGAAATCCGGTATGGACAGTTGAGATTCATAGAATGACCTGGATGTATGTTCAAAACATGAAGGCTACCATTCTGATACATCAAATAAGGCACACAATCCGTCGGGATTCTCTGTTGAAAAAAATAGTAATAACTTCATAGTAAGCAATGATGTACTAGTTTTAGAAGTATGCAAAAGATGCATGGATGTCGTAATAGTAAAAAATCTTATCAGGATATCTCCATGGTAGTTACTGTTGGAAATATGCCCTAGAGGAAATAATAAAATGGTTATTATTGTATTTCCTTGTTCATGATAATTGTCTATTATTCATGCTATAATTGTATTGACCGAAAACCGCAATACATGTGTGAATACATAGACCACAACATGTCCCTAGTGAGCCTCTAGTTGACTAGCTCGTTGATCAATAGATGGTCATGGTTTCCTGACCATGGACATTGGATGTCATTGATAATGGGATCACATCATTAGGAGAATGATGTGATGGACAAGACCCAATCCTAAGCATAGCACAAGATCGTGTAGTTCGTTTGCTAAAAGCTTTTCTAATGTCAAGTATCATTTACTTAGACCATGAGATTGTGCAACTCCCGGATACCGTAGGAATGCTTTGGGTGTGCCAAACGTCACAACGTAACTGGGTGGCTATAAAGTGCACTACGGGTATCTCTAAAAGTGTCTGTTGGGTTGGCACGAATCGAGACTGGGATTTGTCACTCCGTGAAACGGAGAGGTATCTCTGGGCCCACTCGGTAATTCATCATCATAATGATCTCAATGTGACTAAGTAGTTAGTCACGGGATTATGCATTATGGAACGAGTAAAGTGACTTGTCGGTACGAGATTGAACGAGGTATTGGGATACCGATGATCGAATCTCGGGCAAGTAACATACCGATTGACAAAGGGAATAGCATATGAGATTGCTTGAATCCTTGACATCGCGGTTCATCCGATGAGATCATCGTGGAACATGTGGGAGCTAACATGGGTATCCAGATCCCGCTGTTGGTTATTGACCGGAGAACGTCTCGGTCATGTCTGCATGGTTCCCGAACCCATAGGGTCTACACACTTAAGGTTCGGTGACGCTAGACTTGTTATGGGAAATAGTATGCGGTTACCGAAGGTTGTTCGGAGTCCCGGATAAGATCCCGGACATGACTACGAGCTCCGGAATGGTCCGGAGATGAAGATCGGTATTGGACGAAGGGTATTGGAGTCCGGAATTGTTCCGGGGGTACCAGGTGATGACCAGTGTGTCCGAAAGGGGTTTCGGAGGCCCCAGCAAGCATTGGGGGGGCCTTATGGGCCAAGGGGAGAGGGCACATCATCCCACTAAGGGGCTGAGCGCCCCTCCCACCCCATCTCACTTAACCAGGAGATGTGAGGGCGCCACTCCTAGGGCAGCCGCCCCTCCCGGCTTGGGGGGCAAGTTTCCTAGGGGGTGGGGGCGCCAAAACCCATCTAGGGTTTCCCCTATGGCCGCCGCCCCTCCCCTAGGGAACCCTAGGGCGCCTCCCCCTCCTCCCTTCCCCCTATATATAGTGAGGGAGAGAGAGGTCAGCCGCACCCTTCCCCTGGCGCAGCCCTCTCCCTCCTCCAACACTTCCTCTTCCTCCGTAGTGCTAGGCGAAGCCCTGCCGGAGAACCACGAGCTCCATCACCACCACGCCGTCGTGTTGTCGGAGTTCTCCCTCAACTTCTCATCTCCCCTTGCTGGATCAAGAAGGAGGAGACGTCCCCGGGCTGTACGTGTGTTGAACGCGGAGGCGCCATTGTTCGGTGCTTAGATCAGAATCAACCGTGATCTGAATCGCTACGAGTACGACTCCTTCATCCGCGTTCTTGTAACGCTTCCGCTTAGCTATCTTCAAGGGTATGAAGATCTTCAAGGGTATGAACATTGATCTTGGTGATGCATAGAAAATTTTGAATTTCTGCTACGTTCCCCAACAGTGGCATCATAATCTAGGTCTATCGCGTAGATTCGATGCACGAGTAGAACACAAGTTGTTGTGGGCGTTGATTTTGTTCAATATGCTTACCTTACTAGTCCTATCTTGTTTCGACGGTATTGTGGGATGAAACGGCCCGGACCGACCTTACACGTACACTTACGTGAGACAGGTTCCACCGACTGACATGCACTTGTTGCATAAGGTGGCTAGCGTGTGCCAGTCTCTCCCACTCTAGTCGGATCGGATTCAACGAAAAGGGTCATTACGAAGGGTAAATAGCAATTGACATATCACGTTGTGGTTTTGCGTAGGTAAGAAACGTTCTTGCTAGAAACCCATAGCAGCCACGTAAAACATGCAAACAACAATTAGAGGACGTCTAACTTGTTTTTGCAGGGTATGCTATGTGATGTGATATGGCCAAAAACAATGTGATGAATGATATGTGATGTATGAGATTGATCATGTTCTTGTAATAGGAATCACGACTTGCATGTCGATGAGTATGACAACCGGCAGGAGCCATAGGAGTTGTCTTAATTTATTGTATGACATGCGTGTCCTTGAATAACGCCATGTAATTACTTTACTTTATTGCTAACCGTTAGCCATAGTAGTAGAAGTAATAGTTGGTGAGACAACTTCATGGAGACACGATGATGGAGATCATGATGATGGAGATCATGGTGTCATGCCGGTGACGAAGGTGATCATGCCACGCCTCAAAGATGGAGATCAAAGGCGCAAAATGATATTGGACATATCATGTCACTTTATGATTTGCATGTGATGTTTGTCATGTTTACATCTTATTTGCTTAGAACGACGGTAGCATAAATAAGATGATCCCTCACTAAGATTTCAAGAAAGTGTTCCCCCTAACTGTGCACCGTTGCGAAAGTTCGTTGTTTTGAAGCACCACGTGATGATCGGGTGTGATAGATTCTAACGTTCACATACAATGGGTGTAAGCCAGATTTACACATGCGAAACACTTAGGTTGACTTGACGAGCCTAGCATGTACAGACATGGCCTCGGAACACAAGAGACCGAAAGGTCGAACATGAGTCGTATAGTAGATACAATTAAGATGAAGATGTTCACCGATGATGACTAGTCCGTCTCACGTGATGATCAGACACGGCCTAGTTGACTCGGATCATGTATCACTTAGATGACTAGATGGATGTCTATCTGAGTGGGAGTTCATCAAATAATGTGATTAGATGAACTTAATTATCATGAACATAGTCAAAAAGGTCTTTACAAATTATGTCGTAAGCTCGCGTTTTAGTTCTACTGTTTAGATATGTTCCTAGAGAAAATATAGTTGAAAGTTGATAGTAGCAATTATGCGGACTGTGTCTGTAAACTGAGGATTGTCCTCATTGCTGCGCAGAAGGCTTATGTCCTTAATGCACCGCTCGGTGTGCTGAACCTCGAACGTCGTCTGTGGATGTTGCGAACATCTGACATACACGTTTTGATGACTACATGATAGTTCAGTAATGTTAAACGGTTTAGAATTGTGGCGCCGAAGACGTTTTTGAAACGTCGCGGAACATATGAGATGTTCCAAGGGCTGAAATTGGGATTTCAAGGTCGTGCCCACGTCAAGAGGTATGAGACCTCCGACGAGTTTCTTAGCCTACAAACTAAGGGAGAAAAGCTCAATCGTTGAGCTTGTACTCAGATTGTCTGGGTACAACAATCACTTGAATCGAGTGGGAGTTAATCTTCCAGATGAGATAGTGATGTTTCTCCAAAGTCATTGCCACCAAGCTACTAGAGCTTCGTGATGAACTATAACATATCAGGGATAGATATGATGATCCTTGAAATATTCGCGATGTTTGACACCGCGAAAGTAGAAATCAAGAAGGAGCATCAATTGTTGATGGTTAGTGAAACCACTAGTTTCAAGAAGGGCAAGGGCAAGAAGGGATACTTCATGAAACGGCAAATCAGCTGCTGCTCTAGTGAAGAAACCCAAGGTTGAACCCAAACCCGAGACTAAGTGCTTCTGTAATAAGGGGAACGGTCACTGGAGCAGAATTACCCTAGATACTTGGTAGATAAGAAGGCAGGCAAGGTCGACAGAAGTATATTGGATATACATTATATTAATGTGTACTCTACTAGTACTCCTAGTAGCACCATGGTAATAGATACCGGTTCGGTTGCTAAGTGTTAGTAACTCGAAATAAAAGGCTACGGAATAAACGGAGACTAGCTAAAGGCGAGGTGACGATATGTGTTGGAAGTATTTCCAAGGTTGATGTGATCAAACATCGCACGCTCCCTCTACCATCGGGATCGGTGTTAAACCTAAATAATTGTTATTTGGTGTTTGCGTTGAGCATAGACATGATTGGATTATGTCTATCGCAATACGGTTATTCATTTAAGGAGAATAATGGTTACTCTGTTTATTTGAATAATACCTTCAATGGTCTTGCACCTAAAATGAATGGTTTATTGAATCTCGATCGTAGTGATACACATGTTCATGCCAAAAGATATAAGATAGTAATGATAGTACCACCTACTTGTGGCACTGCCATGTAAGTCATATTGGTATAAAACGCATGAAGAAGCTCCATGTTGATGGATCTTTGGACTCACTCGTTTTTTGAAAAGTTTGAGACATGCGAACCATGTCTATTGGTATGTACGCATGAAGAAACTCCATGCAGATGGATCGTTTGGACTCACTTGATTTTGAATCACTTGAGACATGCAAATCATACCACATGGGCAAGATGACTGAAAAGCCTCGTTTTCAGTAAGATGGAACAAGAAAGCAACTTGTTGGAAGTAACACATTTTGATGTGTGCAGTCCAATGAGTGCTGAGGCATGCAGTGGATATCGTTATGTTCTTACTTCACAGATGATTTGAGTAGATGTTGAGTATATTTACTTGATGAAACACAAGTCTAAATTATTGAAAGGTTCAAGTAATTTCAGAGTGAAGTTGAAGATCTTCGTGACAAGAGGATAAAATGTCTATGATATGATCATAGAGATGAATATCTGAGTTGCGAGTTTGGTACACAATTGAGACATTGTGGAAATTGTTTCACAACTAACACCGCATGGAACACCATAGTGTATGGTGTGTCCGAACATCATAGATGCACCCTATTGGATATGGGGCATACCATGATGTCTCTTATCGAATTACCACTATCGTTCATGGGTTAGGCATTAGAGACAACCGCATTCACTTTAAATAGGGCACCACGTAATTCCGTTGAGATGACACCGTATGAACTATGGTTTAGAGAAACCTAAGCTATCGTTTCTTGAAAGTTTGGGGCTGCGACGCTTATGTGAAAAAGTTTCATCCTGATAAGATCGAACCTAAAGCGGATAAATACATCTTCATAGGACACCCAAAACAGTTGGGTATACCTCCTATTTCAGATCCGGAAGCAAAAGTGATTGTTTCTAGAAATGGGTCCTTTCTCGAGGAAAGGTTTCTCTTGAAAGAATTGAGTGGGAGGATGGTGGAGACTTGATGAGGTTGTTGAACCATCACTTCAACTAGTGTGTAGCAGGGCACAAGAAGTTGTTCCTGTGGCACCTACACCAATTGAAGTAGAAGATTATGATAGTGATCATGAAACTTCGGATCAAGTCACTACCAAACCTCGTAGGTCGACAAGGATGCGTACTGCTTCAGAGTGGTATGTAATCCTGTCTTGGAGGTCATGTTGTTAGACAACAATGAACCTACGAGCTATGGAGAAGCGATGGTGGGCCCGGATTCCGATGAATGGCTCGAGGCCATAAAATCCGAGAGAGGATCCATGTATGAAAACATAGTGTAGACTTTGGCAGAACTACTTGATGGTCGTAAGGCTGTTGAGTACAGATGGATTTTAAAAGGAAGACAGACAATGATGGTAAGTGTCACCATTAAGAAAGCTCGACTTGTCGTTAAGATGTTTACCGACAAATTCAAGGAGTTGACCTGCGATGAGACTTTCTCACTCGTAGCGATGCTAAAGAGTCTGTTGGAATTATATTAGCAGTTACTGCATGATTTATGAAATCTTGCAGATAGGATGTCAAAACATTGTTTCCTCGATGATATTCTTGAGGAAAGGTTGTATGTGATACAACCAAAAGGTTTTGTCAATCCTAAAAGATGCTAACAAGTATGCAAAGCTCTAGCAATCCTTCTAAGGACTGGAATAAGCATCTCGGAGTTGGAATATACGCTTTGATGAGATAATCAAAGATTTTGGGTTTATACAAAGTTTATGAGAAACTTGTATTTCCAAAGAAGTGAGTGGGAGCACTATAGAATTTCTGATGAGTATATGTTATTAACATATTGTTGATCAGAAATGATGTAGAATTTCTGGACAGCATATAGGGTTATTTGAAAAGTGTTTTTCAATGGAAAACCTGGATTAAGCTACTTGAACATTGAGCATCAAGATCTATAAGGATAGATCAAAAACGCTTAATAGTACTTTCAAATAAATACATACCGTGACAAGATTTTGAAGGAGTTCAAAATAGATCGGCAAAGAAGGAGTTCTTGGCTGTGTTATAAGGTGTGAATATTGAGTAAGGCTCAAGACATGACCACGGCAGAAGAGAGAGAAAGGATGAAGGTCGTCCCCTATGCTTCAGACGTAGGCTCTATAGTATGCTATGATGTGTACCGCACCTGAAGTGTGCCTTGTCATGAGTCAGTCAAGGGGTACAAGAGTGATCCAGGAATAGATCACAGGACAGCGGTCAAACTTATCCTTAGTAACTAGTGGACTAAGGAATTTTTTCAATTATGGAGGTGGTAAAAGAGTTCGTCGTAAAGGGTTACGCCGATGCAAACTTTGACACTAATCCGGATTATTCTGAGTAGTAAACTGGATTCGTATAGTAGAACCGTTATTTGGAATAGCTCCAAATAGAGCGTGGTAGCTGCATCTAGGAGATGACATAGAGATTTGCAAAGCACACACGGATCTGAAAGGTTCAGATCCGTTGACTAATAACCTCTCTCACAAGCGAGATATGATCAAACCCCATGGGTGTCGATTCATTACAATCACATAGTGATGTGAACTAGATTATTGACTCTAGTGCAAGTGGGAGACTGTTGGAAATATGCCCTAGAGGCAATAATAAAATGGTTCTTATTGTATTGCCTTGTTCATGATAATTGTCTATTATTCATGCTATAATTGTATTGACCAGAAACCACAATACATGTGTGAATACATAGACCACAACATGTCCCTAGTGAGCCTCTAGTTGACTAGCTCGTTGATCAACAGATGGTCATGGTTTCCTGACCATGGACATTGGATGTCATTGATAACGGGATCACATCATTAGGAGAATGATGTGATGGAGAAGACCCAATCCTAAGCATAGCACAAGATCATGTAGTTCGTTTGCTAAAAGCTTTTCTAATGTCAAGTATCATTTCCTTAGACCATGAGATTGTGCAACTCCCAGATACCGTAGGAATGCTTTGGGTGTGCCAAACGTCACAACATAACTGGGTGGCTATAAAGGTGCACTACGGGTATCTCTCAAAGTGTCTGTTGGGTTGGCACGAAACGAGACTGGGATTTGTCACTCCGTGAGACGGAGAGGTATCTCTGGGCCCACTCGGTAATGCATCATCATAATGAGCTCAATGTGACTAAGTAGTTATTCACGGGATCATGCATTACAGAACAAATAAAGTGACTTGCCGGTAACGAGATTGAACGAGGTATTGGGATACCAACGATCGAATCTCGGGCAAGTAACATACCGATTGACAAAGGGAATTGCATACGGGATTGCTTGAATCCTTGACATCGCGGTTCAGTTGATGAGATCATCGTGGAACATGTGGGAGCCAACATGGGTATCCAGATCCCGCTGTCGGTTATTGACCGGAGAACGTCTCGGTCATGTCTGCATTGTTCCCGAACGAGTAGGGTCTACACACTTAAGGTTCGGTGATGCTAGAGTTGTTATGGAAAATAGTATGTGGTTACCGAAGGTTGTTCGGAGTCCAGGATGAGATCCCGGACATGACGACGAGCTCCGGAATGGTCCGGAGGTGAAGATCGGTATATTGGACGAAGGGTATTGGAGTCCGGAATTGTTCCAGGGGTACCAGGTGATGACCAGCGTGTCCGAAAGGGGGGGCTAATGGGCCAAGGGGAGAGGGCACATCAGCCCACTAAGGGGCTGAGCGCCCCTCCCACCCCATCTCACTTAACCGGGAGATATGGGGGCGCCACCCCTAGGGCAGCCGCCCCTCCCGGCTTGGGGGGCAAGTTTCCTAGGGGGTGGGGCGCCAAAACCCATCTAGGGTTTCCCCTATGGCCGCCGCCCCTCCCCTAGGGAACCCTAGGGAGCCTCCCCCTCCTCCCTTCCCCCTATATATAGTGAGGGAGAGAGAGGGCAGCCGCACCCTTCCCCTGGCGCAGCCCTCTCCCTCCTCCAACACTTCCTCTTCCTTTGTAGTGCTTGGCGAAGCCCTGCCGGAGAACCACGAGCTCCATCACCACCACGCCGTCGTGTTGTCGGAGTTCTCCCTCAACTTCTCCTCTCCCCTTGCTGGATCAAGAAGTAGGAGACGTCCCCGGGCTGTATGTGTGTTGAATGCGGAGGCACCATTGTTCGGTGCTTAGATCGGAATCAACCGTGATCTGAATCGCTACGAGTACGACTCCTTCATCCGCGTTCTTTTAACGCTTCCGCTTAGCGATCTTCAAGGGTATGAAGATGATCATCCTCTCTCTTTCTCATTGCTAGAATCTCTATAGATTGATCTTGGTGATGCGTAGAAAATTTTGAATTTCTGCTACGTTCCCCAACAGTTACCGTAGTTCAACACATGCCCTAGTGGCACGTATTCACCATAATGTTGAGGAGTTTGATTGTAGATATTGTAATTCTCAAGATCAGTACAAAATGCGATCAGATGATTTTTCTCCTGATAAGTTAATTCGGAGCCATCGGTGTAGTGGGTTTTGTCTACCATCTTCCGCACATTCTTTGAAGAATGAAAATAAGTTGTCAATGGAAATAAGCTGTCAACTATTTTGAAATAAACAATATAAATTAGTTAATAACTATGTTTGAGAAACTCACATAGCGGTAGAACTGGAAGCGTATCAACAAGGACCCAAATGTCCATATTGTCTTGGTCGATGTCAGGGTCACCAAGATCCATGGTCACAAGCATACCCTCATAAAAACCATACATCTTGCAAAGTGCTTCCCAATTTTTGCAACCAAAATGGGTTACGCTCTCAGAATTATACAGATTTACTTCAAAATCCATACCATGATGAGTCCTTAGGTGAATTTTCTTTGTTTCGAAATTTTCATGGTCTTCAAAATCCATCCTCTCCAAGAGATAGCCTCTTGCATGGCATGGGATAAGCTACTCGAATTGTAAAAGATGAAAATTACACGTTGAAATAGTTGAAGTCATGCTTAATTACAAAAAAAACACTTGTCGTCATTGCGTACCATTTCAACATCGAAGGTCTCCTCCAGCTTAATGCTGAAGCGCCGATCTTCGTCCAGGTGAGGCATGTCGCACAGACCTCGATTGTCGTGGCACTAGCTGCACTCCCCCGGGAGACTTTCGTCGTCCGATGACGACATTTCCTACGTCCAGGTGAGGATGCGGGATAGGCATCGTCGATGTCGATGTGGGAATAATTGCTTGAACTAAAAAAATAAACTAGTTCTATTAATTTTCTTGCTAAAAATAAACTACTTCTATAGTAAATTAAAGTAGTTTTATTAAATCAACTAGTTCAACTACTAAGCACTTACTATAAATAAAATAAAGTAGTACTTACTAAAAATAAACTACTTCTATAGTAAAATAAAGTAGTTTTATTAAACCAACTAATTCGACTACTAAGCACTTACTATAAATAAAATAAAGTAGTACTTACTAAAATAAACTACTTCTATAGTAAAATAAAGTAGTTTTATTAAATCAACTAGTTCAACTACTAAGCACTTACTACAAAAAATAAAGTAGTACTTACTAAAAATAAACTAGTTTAACTAGTTCTATTATTTATCGACCCCCCCCCCTCCTCATGTCGAAGTTATCGGGGACGGGGTATATCGACAATGACATACCCGATAAAAAATAAGAAGATGAAGAAGAAGAAGAAAAATAGGAGAATAAGAAAGGAATAGAGGAGAAGATCGAAGAAAAAAAAAGAGGAGAAGAAGAAAGGAATAGAGGAGAAGAAGAATTTTTCTTTTTCTCCTCTATTCCTTTCTTCTTCTCCTCATTTTTTTTCTTATTTTTTCCTCTTCTTATTTATTTCTCCACTTCTTCCTCTCCTCTTCTTCTCCTTCTTCTTCTCCTTCTTCCTCTTCTTATTTTCCTTTTTCCTATCCTTCTTTTTCTTCTTCTTCCTTCTTCCTTCTTCCTCTTTTCCTCCTTTTCATTATTTTACTTTTCCCTCTCCGATGCACATATATATATGAACATATACATAAATTGACAAAAAAATCTATGAACAAAAAAAATCATACATCAATGCATACATATCCATGGATCATACATACATCTGCATATATATACATATACATACAACATCCATATATACATACATCAATATGAACAAAAAAGTGTATAAAAAATCAACAAAGAGCAGGACGGGGCGGCGGCGGCGACGCGCGGCAAAGCAGAGCAAGTCGGGGAGGTGGCGGCGGCGCGCGGCAAGCAGAGAAGGCAGGGGGCGGCGGCGCGGGGCCGGGAAGGGAGGGCTCACTGTGGGGCGGCGACGACGAGGCGTGGTAGAGGGCGACGACGAGGCGCGGTAGAGGGCGGCGACGGCGTGAGGTCGGGGCAGAGGGCAGCGATGTCGGGGCAGGGGTGGGGCGCGGTCCCAGTTCGTGCCACCAACCGGGACGAATGCACCCCTTTAGTCCCGGTTGGTGCCACCAACCGGGACCAAAGGTCTCTTTTCAGCAGCCCAAAGGGCGGGAGGCAGAGACCTTTGGTCCCGGTTGGTGGCACCAACCGGGACTAAAGGGTGGGCATTGGTTCCGGTCGGTGCAATGAAGCGGTACCAATGCACACCTTTAGTCCCGGTTGGTGGCACCAACCGGGACTAAAGGCCTTGTGTTGCCCGCATCGCGGCACGAAAGTTTAATCCCACCTCGCTAGTTGAGGTAGCTCGAGAGTGGTTTATAAGCCCCACTCCCGCTGCCCTCTCGAGCTCCTCTCAAATGCAGGCTTACGGGCCTAAATGCATTGTCTCTGCCTGTGGGCCTACTGGGCCTTCTACGAGCCTGAATCCTGGCCCATGGGTGGGTTTCTAGTCGTATTCAGGCCGTGGTGGCCCGGTAGGTGGCATTTTTTTATTTTCCATTTTTTTTGTTTTTTTGTTGCTTTATTTTTTATTTTGTTTCTACTTACAACAAAATACTTACAGTTGCTATTTTTATTTATTTTATTAAGGTTTATTTATTTTATTTTATTATTATTTATTTTATTTTATTTTATTTTGTTTCTACTTATTTATTTTATAAAAAGTTTATTTTATTTTGTTTCTACTTATTTATTTTATTTTATTTTATTTTGTTTCTACTTATTTATTTTATTTTGTTTCTACTTATTTACAAAAGTTTATTTTGTTTATACTTTTTTATTTTATTTTATTTTTTTCTTTTTGTACTTATTTTATGAAAATTCTTTTTGCTTTTAATGTTTTGAACAGAAAATACTTTGATAATCTTAGTTGCATAAATTCTATATAATTTTAGTTTCAATAATACTAGAGGTTTATAAAAGCTTTTTAGTTGATTTCTTTAGTACCGGTTCTAATGTTGTTACAAAGGCATTTCATTTGGTACCGGTTCTAAGGTTGGGGCCACACGAGCACCTTTAGTACCGGTTCGTGGCATGAACCGGTAAAGAGTTTTTTAGTTGATTCTTTCTGCAGCTGTTTTTTAGTCCCTTCTCGCTAAGCGAGAGGCACTCGCAGCTGTTTATAAGCCCTGAGTGCAACATTCAAAACATTCAAAGCATTTTCTGATGCACTCGCAGTGGTTTTAGTCCCACCTTTAATAACTTATTACAACTCCGGACTTCTTGTGTGTTCAAAACGGATAATCTGTTTCGAGATATCAGTGTTTCATACGGAAACTCGTTTGTTACAACATGCATTTCAAATGGACTACGAAAAGGTTGAAAGTTGGCATGGTATCATCATAATAGTTGTGGAGAGGAAGTCTTCACTTTTTCTTCGCTTGTGTCCTTTCCTTATTGCGCCGTAACCATGGATAATCTTCATCGTTTATCAGGATGCTTGGGTCAGCCTTGACTTTGAAGGGAGGAATTTCATGAAACTTTTCATAATCTTCAGACATGTCTGTCTTGCCCTCCACTCCCACGATTTCCCTTTTTCCTGAAAGAACTATGTGGTGCTTTGGATCATCGTATTATGTACTTGCTTCCTTATCTTTTCTTTTTCTCGGTTTGGTAGACATGTCCTTCACATAGATAACCTGTGCCACATCATTGGCTAGGACGAACGGTTCGTCAGTGTACCCAAGATTGTTCAGATCCACTGTTGTCATTCCGTACTGTGGGTCTACCTGTACCCCGCCTCCTGACAGATTAACCCATTTGCACTGAAACAAAGGGACCTTAAAATCATGTCCGTAGTCAAGTTCCCATATGTCCACTATGTAACCATAATATGTGTCCTTTCCCCTCTTGGTTGCTGCATCAAAGCGGACACCGTTGTTTTGGTTGGTGCTCTTTTGATCTTGGGCGATCGTGTAAAATGTATTCCCATTTATCTCATATCCTTTGTAAGTCAATACAGTCGAAGATGGACCCCCGGACAACGAGTATAGCTCATCACAAACAGTGTTGTCACCTCTAAGACGTGTTTCCAACCAACTGCTGAAAGTCCTAATATGTTCACATGTAATCCAGTCGTCACACTGCTCCGGGTGTTCGGAGCGCAGACTGTTCTTGTGTTCATCGACCTATGGGGTCACCAAGGTAGAGTTCTGTACAACTGTGTAGTGTACTTGAGACCAAGAATGCCCGTCCCTGCATATTATCGAGTCCCCTCCAAGCGTGCCTTTTCCACTCAGTCTCCCGTCATACCGCAATTTAGGGAGACCTATCTTCTTAAGGCCAGGAATGAAGTCAACACAAAACCCAATGACATCCTCTATTTGATGGCCCATGGAGATGCTTCCTTCTGGCCTAGCGCAGTTACAGATATATTTCTTTAGGACTCCCATGAACCTCTCAAAGGGGAACATATTGTGTAGAAATACGGGGCCAGAATGACAATCTCGTCGACTAGATGAATTAGGACGTGCGTCGTGATATTGAAGAAGGATGGTGGGAACACTAGCTCGAAACTGACAAGACATTGCGCCACATCACTCCTTAGCCTTGGTATGATTTCTGGATCGATCACCTTCTGAGAGATTGCATTGAGGAATGCACATAGCTTCACAATGGCTAATCAGACATTTTCTGGTAGAAGCCCCCTCAATGCAACCGGAAGCAGTTGCGTGATAATCACGTGGCAGTCATGAGACTTTAGGTTCTAGAACTTTTTCTCTGGCATATTTATTATTCCCTTTATATTCTTCGAGAAGTCAGTCGGGACCTTCATACTGAGCAAGCATTCAAAGAAGATTTCCTTCTCTTCTTTGGTAAGAGCGTAGCTAGCAGGACCTTCATACTGCTTTAGAGGCATGCCGTCTTTTTCGTGCAAATGTTGCAGGTCCTCCCGTGCCTCAGGTGTATCTTTTGTCTTCCCATACATGCCCAAGAAGCCTAGCAGGTTCACGCAAAGGTTCTTCGTCACGTGCATCATGTCAATTGAAGAGCAGACCTCTAGGTCTTTCCAGTAGGGTAGGTCCCAAAATATAGATTTCTTCTTCCACACGGGTGCGTGTCCCTCGGCGTCATTTGGAACAGCTAGTCCGCCGGGACCCTTTCCAAAGATTACGTGTAAATCATTGACCATAGCAAGTACGTCATCACCGGTACGCATGGCGGGCTTCTTCCGGTGATCTACCTCGCCTTTGAAATGCTTGCCTTTCTTTCGACATTGATGGTTGGTCGGAAGAAATCGACGATGGCCCAGGTACACAATCTTCCTGCATTTTTCCAGGTATATACTTTCGGTGTCAGCTAAACAGTGCGTGCATGCATGGTATCCCTTGTTTGTCTGTCCTGAAAGGTTACTGAGAGCGGGCCAATCATTGATGGTTATAAACAGCAACGCGTGCAGGTTAAATTCCTCTTGTTTGTGCTCATCCCACGCACGTACACCGTTTTCATTCCACAGCTGTAAAAGTTCTTCAACTAATGGCCTTAGGTACACATCAATGTCGTTGTCGGGTTGCTTAGGGCCTTGGATGGGAACTGGCATAATGAACTTCCGCTTCATGCACATCCAAGGAGGAAGGTTATACATACATAGAGTCATGGGCCAGGTGCTATGATTGCTGCTCTGCTTCCCGAAAGGATTAATGCCATCCGCGCTTAAAGCAAACCATACGTTCCTTGGGTCACCTACAAACTCAGTCCGGTACTTTCTCTCGATTTTTCTCCACTGCGACCCATCAGCGGGTGCTCTAAACTTCCCGTCTTCCTTACGGTCCTCACTGTGCCATCGCATCAACTTGGCATGCTCTTTGTTTCTAAACAGTCATTTCAACTATGGTATTATAGGAGCATACCACATCACCTTTGCAGGAACCCTCTTCCTGCGGGGCTCGCCGTCAACATCACCAGGGTCACCTCGTCTGATCTTATACCGCAATGCACCGCATACCGGGCATGCGTTCAAATCCTCGTATGCATCGCGGTAGAGGATGCAGTCATTAGGGCATGCATGTATCTTTTGCACCTCCAATCCTAGAGAGCATACGACCTTCTTTGTTGCGTACGTACTGTCGGGCAATTCGTTATCCTTTGGAAGCTTCTTCTTCAATATTTTCAGTAGCTTCTCAAATCATTTGTCAGGCACAGCATTCTCTGTCTTCCACTGCAGCAATTCCAGTACGGTACCGAGCTTTGTGTTGCCATCTTCGCAATTGGTGTACAACCCTTTTTTGTGATCCTCGAACATACGATCGAACTTCAGCTTCTCCTTTTGACTTTCGTATTGTGTCCTTGCATCGACAATGACCCGGCGGAGATCATCATCATCGGGCACATCGTCTGGTTCCTCTTTATCTTCAGCAGCTTCCCCCGTTGCAGCATCACCGTATTCAGGGGGCACATAGTTGTCATCGTCCTCTTCTTCTTTGTTGTCTTCCATCATAACCCCTATTTCTTCGTGCTTCGTCCAAACATTATAATGTGGCATGAAACCCTTATAAAGCAGGTGGGTGTGAAGGATTTTCTGGTCAGAGTAAGACCTCGTATTCCCACAGTTAGGGCATGGACAACACATAAAACCATTCTGCTTGTTTGCCTCAGCCACTTCGAAAAAATTATGCACGCCCTTAATGTACTCGGAGGTGTGTCTGTCACCGTACATCCATTGTCGGTTCATCTGCGTGCATTATATATAATTATGTGTGTCAAAAGTAAGAAAATTAGACAAGTATATATCTAAAGTAAGAATTTTGTTTATTTCAGAAAGAAGATAAGAACAAGAGGCTCACCACGGTGGTGCCAGCGACGAGATCGGTGCGGGCAATCGACGGCGGTGAAGACGGGGACAGGGCGTGATGGACCGCTAAACCTAGACAAATCGCGGGAAAAATGTACTCGGAGGTGTGTCTGTCACCGTACATCCATTGTCGGTTTATCTGTGTGCATTATATATAATTATGTGTGTCAAAAGTAAGAAAATTAGACAAGTATATATCTAAAGTAAGAATTTTGTTTCTTTCAGAAAGAAGATAAGAACAAGAGGCTCACCACGGTGGTGCCAGCAACGAGATCGGTGCGGGCAATCGACGGCGGTGAAGACGGGGACGGGGCGTGACGGACCGCTAAACCTAGACAAATCTCGGGAAAAATGGAGCTCGGAGGTCGAGCTTCGAGAGGAGAAAGCTTAACTAGTGTGGCTCGGGCATTTCATCGAACACCTCATGTGCATAGGAGGTGAGCTAGAGCACCCAAATGCCCTCCCCTCGCCGGCCAGCAAAAAACAGAGCACTGTGGAGTGCTCTGCTCGCCGGTTATGGGGTATATATAGGCAACTCATTTGTATCGGTTCGTGGCTGGAACCGGGACTAAAGTCCATCCTTCTGTCCCGGTTCGTGGCTCGAACCGGGACCAATGGATGTGGGCTAGGAGCGAGGCCCATTGGTCCCAGTTCGTGCCTAGAACCGGGACAAATGGGTCCAGACGAACCGGGACCAATGCCCATGAGGCCCCGACCGGCCCCCTGGGATCACGAACCGGGACGAATGCCCCCCATGGGTCCCGGTTCATGAATTAACCGGGACTAATGGGATGGCCAGGCCCGAATCAAAGCCCTTTTTTCTACTAGTAAAAACAATCCCAGTGCCAAGCTCCAAAATGAAATCAAACGAGCACAGCTAGTATGAACATCACCTGTACACACAAATTTTGGTATGAGAGGATATGTAATTGCTTCGCACAAAATGAATCATACATGAAATGAAAATAAATAGAAGGAACCTTACCAAAGCATGATGCCCAATCGGCACCAGAAGCTAGGGAGGATGAGCGAAGAATGTGGGAGGAACAATATATAGACTTACCACTCCTTCCACTTCGCAGGCGGATCAACCATCATTACCCACGCCCCCCCACCACCCCCCCTCCCCCCCACCCCCCCACTTCGCATGCGGATCGACCGCGCCGGCTGGATCGGTCGACCCTTTTTCATCCTCATCCTGCGAGTCCGCTAGTTCCCCTCATCGGCTGGATCGGCTCCCGTCGCGCGTATCGGCTAAACCGCGTGGGGCTGGATCCAGTCGTGCGCCTCCTCGCTCGCCTTGGCTGGCTTTGCTAGCGCTCGATCTCTCGCCTGCTTTGTCCCCCTCGAGCGCATCCTCTGATCAAGTCCCTCGTATCCCGTCGACCGCTTTCTTTTTGAGTAATTTGAGGAAATGCCACACTTTTCCTGGGACTTTGCTCCTATAGCACGCCTTTTTTTTATTGGACTAAATAGCACACTTTTCATTGGTAGCTGGATAAAACACCACATATTGAACGGCAAAGTATGACGTCTGGGCTTGGGCATGAGAAATTAGGAAAAGCTCAATATGTGGTGTTCTGTCCAGCTAACAATGAAAAGTGTGCTATTTAGTCCAGTAAAAAAGAAAGGTGTGCTATAGAAGCAAAGTCCCAAAAAAAGTGTGGCATTTCCTCAAATTGCTCCTTCTTTTTTTACATAGAAGGGACAGCTGAAGCGAGCCAGAGACAGATTGGAGTGGTTAAATGGGCTGCCTCAAGCGGCCCAATTAACCATAGGCATTGGTTTTTTCTTCCAGAGTAGCAGCCCTTAAGGACATTTGGGCCATGATGCTACAAAAGTTCGGCCGAGACGCTACATAAGTAGATCTGACAGTCAGGAATGATTAAATCAGCAAAACGGACGGCCACAAAGCCTAATGGCGTGACAAAGCTTGGTTTAGGCTCAGTTTTACTATCTTTATTAATTGGCTTGCTAAGGAAACTCAAGTGTCTGCGTGCTGACATGAAAGGTGTTCTTATAACAGTGCCGAATGGGAAAGGGAGCCTGGCATCCTTGGAGGAGCTACATTTGAGTACTGTTGACAAGTCTTCTATCATCGTGAAAGAGCTCAGCGGGCTGACAGAGCTCTTGCACAGGTGTGGACGAGTGCTGGAAGAAAACATTTATAGAATCTATGCAATCTGCAAAAATTACAAATCCTACGACCAAACTTTCGCTTCACCGAGGAGCAAATTATGGCGTTTGCACTGGTTCCCTATGACTACTGGAAAGGCTATAAACCCTCTCGGCAACTCCGTGATTTGGCCATAATGGGCAGTTTCAGCAGGTTGCCGGCGTGGATTAATTCCATGTTTCTTCCGAACCTCTCCATCCTAACCATAGACGTGGATTATTTGGGCAAGCAGGACGTGGTAAACCTTGGGAGTTTGCCAGAGCTTACTGTCCTTGGAGGGAATTGCGTTCTGGAGGGCATGGAATTCCCTAATGGTGCGTTCCCCAAGTTGAGGAGTTGCAGTTGGAAGATGTCTGCGCCATTCTGGTTTCTGCAAGGATCTATGGAGAGCCTTGAAGACATTTGTATTGGAGTGTGTGCCTGGCAGGATGCCAGCACTGGTTTTGACTTTATTGGTAGCCTAGGGAACCTCCCTTCGCTTAAGAGAGTGGTCGCTTACATCGACTGCAATCTTGCCTATGCTTCCGATGTTGAAAAGGTGAACGCAGCAGTGAGGCAAGCAATCGACACCCATCCCAACCATTCTATCCTTGATCCCGTGAAAAGGGCTTGTGCGGCTTTGACAAGACTATGACGCAGGATTGATTCAAGGTTGTATACACATGAGAGCTTGAGGTCGACAGGGCGTGGAGGTAGCACGTACAACCACCATGGAGTCATGTTGAAGGTCACTGGTGGAAAAAAGGCCTTTGGTCGCGGTTCGCAACTGCCATTAGTCGCGGTTGCGCAACCGCGACCAAATAAGCGCGACTAAAGCCCCCCACCTTTAGTCGCGGCTGCTTAAGAACCGCGACTAACGGCCCGTCCACGTGGGCGCCAGGCGGCCGTCGGGGCGGAGGACCTTTAGTCGCGGTTCTTCTGGCCAACCGCGACTAAAGGCCGCCACAGGTTTAGGGTTTTAGCCCCCCCCCCCTAAACCTGTTTTCTGTTTAATTTGTATTGTTTTATTTCTTTTGTGCTTTATTTTAATTTTGAAGGAGTTTCATATATTCTACGGTACTACATACATGCATATGAATGTACAATTTCAAATAAATTTGAAATTAGAACCAAAAAGAATTCAAGAGGAATATACAATATATATTCAATATCATCGGATGACCATATACAATTTTGAACAAGTTTCCATACATGATTTAATGCATATAAAGTTCTACGTCCTCGTAATAGTGTTCTCCTTTAGGATGGAGGACTTCCCTGCTGAACCATCCAGCTAGTTCCTCTTGAAGTGGTCGGAAGCGAGCTTCTGGACTAAGCATCCACCGGAGGTTATTCCTTTGAGCATTGGTATCACTCGGAACCCGCTCAGAGGTGTATCTCCGGATCATCTCACAGACATAGTATCCACATAGATTGGTCTCCGGTGGCTGAATATCCCCAGCATTCTTAGCCTTTAACATTTTGAATTCTAGCTCTTTTTTGAATTCACCGACCTTTGTATCTACGAACCGTCTCCAAACCCTACGAGGCAAAGAAAATTAAATGAACAAGAGAGTTATTAGTTACTTGATATTAGGAAATGAACGAAATAGGCCGATCGATATAGAGCGCAAATGAATGAAAATAATTACTTCTGCAGCATTCTTCTCATGCCGCCCCAAAGCTTTGGATCCATATTCACAGAGTCGTGGACGAGACATTCTCAGGTGTTAACTTTAATTACTAGCAGAATCCAGTGGAACCTGCGGACACGATACATGCACAGTACGTCATGCATAACTCATCGATTAGCCGGCCACATACCATGCATGGAGTAAACAAAAGAGAATGTGCTCAAGACAGAAACACTCACTCAAAATGGTAAGGAAATAAAATATCACTTTTGAGTTCCTGCTTTGTAAGAAACTGCCACAGGTCTGCCTCTACGTCGGCGGGGTGACGCTCCAACACATGTCCATTAACGATGTGTGGGTCAATGAACCCAACATCATGGATGTTCCTTACTCTGCATTCCTTAATCTTCATTCTGCATGTATAATAGCGGACACAACAATATAGTTAGGACATATATATAGTGCAGGCAATATGAACGAGATGGGGTAGAAATTAATAAATCACTTACAGAACGTAGCAACTGATGATAGATTTATCGAGCTCGCGCAGATTGAAAAGCTGGAACAATTCACTCAGTTCAATTTGTACATAGTAATGTTTGAAGTGATGCTCATGTCTAACTTCCGCATAAATATATTCTTTGGCGTTTTTATTTTTATGTAACCCTTGTACCATTTCAGCAGACCTTTCATTTGTGGAGGTAGATCCTTTTCCTGCGCAGGCTCGACGAGAGGCCCATTCTTGACATATGTAATTACTACCTCCTTCACTGGCGCCTCATCAAGGCCTAACAGTTCACGAAGAGTAATACCTAAGTTGGCCGCTTGTTCTCTGGCACTCGTTACAGTCAATCCCTGTGCTGCCGCAGCTTGTATGATCTCGGGGGCATCCGGACAGAAGGCTTCCACTATAAGCGGGGCAATCGATTGTTTACTTTGTTCCCCGAGCTGGGCAACTTGTTTCCCGCTTTTTTTACTTTCGGCCTTCTCCCGCTCTTTGTTCTCCTTGAACATGAGTGCCTGCCTGCGAAGTTCACGTGCATAGTCGTTAGGCAGATTCTTCGCGGCTTGGGACGGTGTGCTCAAAAATGACTTAGCCCACTTCTTTTGCTCATCAGAAAATACTGGCTTGGGCTCGGGCTCTCTTTTCTTCTTGCAGTCCGCCTTCCATTTCTCCAAATCAGCAGCCGCGGCCGCGTCGACTTCCTCGGCACTACGTTCCCAAGGCCTTGTGGGGAGAGGCTTAAGTGATGGCTCCGGTACCTTTGTGGTCTTAGGTACATAAGGGTCCGGGTTAATAATCCAGGACTGCTTCTGCTTCTTTGCCGGAGGTGGATTGGGGGGCGGCGTCTGATCACCCACCGAACGAGGACTGGGGGGCGGCGGCTGATCACCCGCCGGACGTTGTGGACTGGGGGGCGGCGTCGGCTGACGTGACGGAGGTGTAGGTGAACCGCCACCACCACCACCACCACCACCACCGCCACCGCCACCACCACCACCGTAGGGGGGTGGACTTGTTGTCCTTGGCGCCTCGCCTGGAAACTTGATAAACTTCTTTTGCCATAGAATGAAATGGCGCTTGACATCTCCAAGTCTTTTCTCCCCTTCAGGTGTAGCAATGTCAATCTCCAGGTCCTCAAACCCTTGGACTATGTCCTCCACCGTGACACAAGCATAGCCATCTTGAATGGGGTTGTTGTGGTGGAGTGCTCCAGGTAAACATGGTAAAGCACTGCCGATGGCTACCTTCATGGACATGTTCCCGATAGGATAATACAGATGACATTCTTTCATCTCCTTTATATCGTCCACGGGGTAGCGAGGAGGCTCCGGTGAAGTAATTTCGACCACCAGAGGCTCCGGTGCAGTAATTTCGACCACCAGAGGCTCCGGTGCAGTAATTTCGATCGTCGGTGCATCTGCACCAGCCGGTGGGGCCTCCGTGGAAGCCACGCTGCTTCTCCGCTGCTGGCTTCCGAGATCCGCTGGATGATCTTCATGCTGCACCCGAGCTGCATCTCTTTCGGCTACTAGTACACTCATGGTTTTCTTCATCACATCCATTTCCGATGCCAACCGCGCCACAACATCTGCTTCCCGATCCATCTTTCTCTTACGGCTTCTGTAACCGTACGGGTCATTGTTCTGGGGGAACCCTATTTTCCACGGAATGTGCCCCATGCCTCGTACACGTCCTCCGTGTTCAGGATTCCCGAGGGCTTTTGTCAGCGCGTCGTTCTCTCTGTTGAACTTGATCTTCCCCTGTTGAGCATCCCTCATTGCGTTAATAAGGGCTTGGGTGGGTTTAATTAATTTGCCCCGGTAAACACACTCCCCTGTCTCCGGGTTCAGCGTTCCCCCATGCCCGTACCACCAGCTTTTGGCCCTTGGGTCCCATCCCTCCGTACCTGGACGGATTCCTCGCGCCCTCAGCTCGTTCTCCATCTTCTCCAACCTAGGCACCCAAATGCGATACCCTCCTGGCCCCATAACATGATTGTACTCCTTCTTAGCCGTATTTTCCTTATTTTTTTCGATATTTGAATGAACTGCTCCGATTTCTTTTGCTTCACAAATTCTGGCCAATCATGTTTCAGTTTCTCATATTGTCCTTTGAAATCCGGAGTCTTGTTCTGCTTGACAAAGTCATGGGCTAGATTTTGCTTGAATTTCCGGAATGCGTCGGCCATCTTATGAAGAGCGAACTGTTTGACTAGCCTCCTCCTCTCCTTGTTTTCCTCAATCTTGTTACCCTCCTCATCGAATTTGTTGTATTCCGGAGGTAGAACGAAATGTTCCATAAGCTTCTTGAAGCAATCTTTTTTTGTTCTCTTATCGACAAAAGTGAAACCATCAATTCGTGCCTTCTTTGGCTCATTCCACTCCTGGACGGTGATCGAGACGTTGTCTCTAACAATGGCTCCGCATTGGCTGACAAACTTGGTGGCGTTCTTGCGGGGCTCCAGCGGCCTGCCGGTTGCACTGTCAACAACCTCGATGGTGCATGTTTCTCCTTGTTTCATCGTCTTGGTTGCGCCACGCTTTGACGACGTACTCGATTGTTTCGACGATCCGGCCGAGGGCTAAAATAAGAAAGAGTCGCGCGCGTTAGTACACACATATTTATTCAAATCAGTTAGTTTGTATCACCAGAGGCTCAATGTATATATATACCTCGGCGCCGGAGGTGGTTGCTACTTCCATTTGAAGATCGTCGTTTATCGACGTTTGTTCGGCATCATCTTGCTGACGGCGCCCTTCATCTTCACCGTCAAGGTTCAGATAAGAAGAGATATCATCTTCTTCTTCTCCGGTCGGCACATATAGAATATCGCCGTTTATGATGCCGAACATATGTGCTTCACCGTCCGGATCATAGTTGTCCATAATCGGGTCAGCTCTATCGTCCGCCATTATGTCAGTCCTGAAAACATGTAGTAAAAACAAATTCATTAAGTGAAGAAGGGGGGCGGTGGCGGTGGCGGTGGCGAAAGGGCGGTGGCGAAAGGAGGGGGCGATGAAGGGGTGGGAGAGGGTGTCGCGGTAGAGCGCGAGAGGGGAGGCGAGGACAACACATTTATAACCCTCGCCGTCCCCTCTCGATCCCTAAAAAAACACCGCGCGCATCGCCGCCCCCCTCGCCGCCCCTCTCCGTTTAAAAATTATTCGTGTATTTCAAAAAATTGATTTTATTAGACACAAAAAATTCTTTCACGTATTTTCACGTATTTAATTTTAAAAATTCTTTCTTTTTTTCTTCTTCCTTTTTTTTCTTCTTCCTTTTTTTCTTCTGTTGTTTTCTTCCTTTTTCTTTTTTTTCTTCCTTTTTCCTTTTTCATTAAATGTTTTCTCAACCAACTGCCGAAAGTCTCCATGTGGGCCTTCCTAATCCAGGATTCAGGCTTCCCCGGGTTGTCCGAGCGTAAAATATTCTTGTGTTTCTCAAAGTACGGAGCCACCAAGCTGGAATTGGTCAGTACAGTGTGGTGTGCTTCAGTCAGAGAATGGCCGTCCATACATATCGTTGATTTCCTTCCGATCGTGCCTTTTCCACTTAGTCTCCCCTCGTGCCGCGATCGAGGAAGACCAATCGGCTTAAGGTCAGGAACAAAGTCAACACAAAACTCAATTACCTCCTCATTTCCATAGCCCTTGGCGATGCTTCCTTCTGGCCTAGCACGGTTATGAACATATTTCTTTAATACTCCCATGAACCTCTCGAAGGGGAACATATTGTGTAGAAATACAGGACCGAGAACGAAAATCTCTTCGACTAGGTGAACCAGGAGGTGCGTCATAATATTGAAGAAGGATGGCGGGAACACCAACTCGAAACTGACAAGACATTGGATCACATCGTTCTGTAACCGTGGTAGAACTTCTGGATTGATTACCTTCTGAGAGATTGCATTGAGGAATGCACATAGCTTCACAATGGCTACTCGAACATTTTCCGGCAGGAGCCCCCTCAAAGCAATCGGAAGCAATTGTGTCATAATCACGTGGCAGTCGTGAGACTTCAGGTTTTGGAACTTTTTCTCCGCCATGTTTATTATTCCCTTTATATTGGACGAGAATCCAGACGGGACCTTCATACTGCTCAGGCATTCAAAAAAGATGACCTTCTCTTCTTTGGTCAGAGCGTAGCTGGCACGACCTTGAAACCATTCCGGATGCCGGTCATCAGGGTCTTTCAAACGTTGCTGGTCTTGCCGTGCTTCCTTTGTATCATTTGTCTTCCCATACACGCCCAAGAAGCTTAGGAGGTTCACGCAAATATTCTTCGTAACGTGCATCACGTCGATTGCAGAGCGGACATCTAGGACTTTCCAATATTCTAGCTCCCAGAATATAGATTTCTTCTTCCACATGGCTGCGTGCCCGTCAGCTCCCTTCGGAACTGATTGTCCGCCAGGACCCTTTCCAAAGATGACTTTCAAATCCTTGACCATATCAAATACCTCAGCACCAGTGCGTTCCGCAGGCTTCGGCCGGTGATCTGCCTTGCCGTTGTAATGCTTGCCTTTCTTTCTTACTGGATGAATTTTCGGAAGAAATCGACGATGCCCAAGGTACACGTTCTTCTTACAATTTGGCAAATGTACACTTTCAGTCTCATGTAAGCAGTGCGTGCATGCATTGTATCCCTTATTTGACAGTCCCGAAAGGTTACTAAGAGCAGGCCAATCGTTGATGGTTACGAAAAGCAACGCTCGTAGGTCAAATTCCTCTTGTTTGTGCTCATCCCACACACGGACACCACCCCACAGCTGTAAAAGTTCATCAACTAATGGCCTTAGGTACACATCGATATCGTTGCCGGGTTGCTTCGGACCTTGGATGAGCACTGGCATCATAATGAACTTCCGCTTCATGCACAACCAAGGAGGAAGGTTGTAGATGCATAGAGTCACGGGCCAGGTGCTATGGCTGGAGCTCTGCTCGCCAAAAGGATTCATGCCATCCGTACTTAGAGCAAATCTTATGTTCCTTGCGTCAGCTGCAAAATCTTTGAACCATCTGTCGATCTTTCTCCATTGCGTTCCATCTGCGGTGTGTCTCAACTCCCCGTCCGACTTACGGTCCTCTTTGTGCCATCGCAACAACTTGGCATGCTCTTTGTTCCTGAATAGACGTTTCAACCGTGGTATTATAGGAGCATACCACATCACCTTGGCGGGAACCCTCTTCCTGGGTTTCTGGCCCTCAACATCGTCACCAGGGTCATCGCCTCTGATCTTATAACGCAATGCAGTGCATACCGGGCATTCATTCAAATTCTCGTATTCACCGCGGTAGAGGATGCAGTCGTTGATGCATGCATGTATCTTCAGAACCTCTAAACCTAGAGGGCAGACAACCTTCTTTGCTTCGTACGTACTGGCGGGCAACTCGTTATCCTTTGGAAACATATTCTTCAACATTTTCAGCAAGTTTTCAAATGCCGAGTCAACTACACCTGCCTCTGCCTTCCATTTCAGCAAATCCAGTGTGCAGCCCAGCTTTTTCAGACCATCATCGCATCCGGGGTACAGCGCCTTTCTGTGATCCTCTAACATGCGATCCAAATTCTCCCTCTCCTTTTCAGTTTCGCAGCGTCTCCGTGCATCAGCAATGGTCCGACCAAGATCATCAACGGGATCATCACGTGCCTCTTCTTCACCTTCCCCTTCACCTTCAGCATCCTCCATGAAAGTATCACCGAAATGAGCAAGATAGCTTTCATCGATGAAATCATCCCCTTCTTCATCTTCTTCCATTATAACCCCTCTTTCTCCATGCTTGGTCCAACAATTATAGCTTGGCATGAAACCGTGCCGAAGCAGATGCATGTGAACATCTCTTGAGGAAGAGTAACCCTTCTGATTCTTACAGATAACACATGGACAGATAACAAAACCCCCCTGCTTGTTCGCATTAGCCACTACGAGGAAATCTTTCAAACCCGTAGTGAACTCGCCGGAGAGTCGGTTACTGTACATCCATTGCCGATTCATCTGCATTATTATAATATAAAATATATAATTAACCATCATGCATTTGTTAAACTAACTAGCTACAAACAATATAAATTAAACAATGAACTGCACACATGCATATTTTATCAATGACACATCAAAGGTTCATCAAGTTGCTAACCGCGATCGAGGAGTGTGGCTCCAACACTTCATGTCATGTTTGTTTCATGCTCTTGGGGCATTTCATCAAACACCTTATGTGCATAAGAGGAACCAAAAGCAAACCTACACCCACTTGTGAAGAGAATGGCTCCAAATGGCTAAGTGTTGGCTGCTGGATGGGTATATATAGGGGAGAGGCTTTAGTTGCGGTTGGCCTGGCAAACCGTGACTAAAGGTGCCCGAAGGCCTTTAGTCGCGGTTGTCCTGGCCAACCGCGACTAAAGACCCTCACGTGCGCCAGCTGGCCACCGAGCGCCCTGGGCCCAGGCCTTTGGTCGCGGTTCACCTCCAGAACCGCGACTAAAGGTCCCATTAGTCGCGGTTCCTACAGCTTCGCGACTTATGGGGCTGGACGGAAGCCTGTTTTTCCACCAGTGGGTGTAGCTGGAGTCCGGCGGAAGACTTCACTCTGTGCTGATGGAGGGGCTACGACATAAGAATTTGGAGAGTTGAAGCCTATTTTAGCGGGAAGGCGAGAGACACGTGGTTCAGACTGGGTACCAGTGGTCTGATGGAGACGTGATACTCGGCATCGGTCGGTGATGATCGGTGGTTCTCTGCAGTGGGGGTTGAGACAGTGTGGGCTAGCTACCCGGGAGACTCGACCAGGACAGCAGAGGCTCGACGCGGTAATAGCGGCGAGGCACGCGGTAAGCATGGGACACAGCGACAGGCCAAGGCACTGGTGGTCAGACATGTGGTCAGACAAATTATGCAGGGGGTGCTAAAGCAGTGTTGACGATCTATCGAGGACCAAGCAATCACACAAGCACGACACCGAGATTTGTTAACGAGGTTCACCATCATGGCTACATCCCCGGGGCATGACTACGGGCGCTCCTCCCCATGACACCGCTACAATACCGCACCCCGGCCGCCCGGGCGCCGGCAAACGCCGCCGGCTCCCCCGCGTGCACATGCTATTATGTTGGTATAGGTTACATCGTGTGTCTACGCCAGCAATATATGAGAGGCCTAGGATACAAGTGTTTCCTATTAGGACACAACTCCTACCCTATCTACACACAGTCCAAAACCAAGTCCAACTGTAACCTACCTTGTACAATACTCCCTCCGTCCGGGTTTATTAGGCCTAAAGACAACTTCTCTTAGACCAAGACACATAGTAATTTGCTCACATTAATTCTTCCATTCCACTCCCAATGCACTCTCTCACATGCATGCAGCCAATGAAAAAGCACACATGAAGTGTATTAACTTTTCAGCTATGGCACCAACAACAATAGCTTTCAATACAACCAATGAAATGGTTGCATGCATGCACCTTTCCAACGCGGTGCCTTATAAAATGGGACATGCTTGTGATGCTGAGAGGACTAATAAATCCGGACGGAGGAAGTAATATTCAACACAACTTTAACATTTTTAATAAGGTTATTTTTGGAGGAAATAATTATCATGCACCTCCTGCCACTAATCCACCACCACTTTGTCCAGTTTTGAGCGGGAATACGAGACGCGAGACATGAAACGCCAAATTCGTAGGTGTTTAATGTTACATATAGTGAACTGTTGAAAATTATCCTTCCTGTTGGTTAAGCGGAGGCACAGTTGTGTGGACTCTTGTGCCCGTCGGATTCAGCATCCGGAATGGACATGAGAGACTATCATGCTGACACGCTGGGCCGAAACACAAGAACCAGATCCTGGAGGCACTGTGGGTCAAAGTTGTCTGCTAGGAAGTGCGGGCTCCCAAAAGAGAGCGTCGCGCCTTCAATTCCACACCAACACTATTAGGGAAAAGCTTATAGGGAGATGCTTACTAATAGTGTGGATTTATATCCCTCGCTACTGCTACTTACTAGTAGCGCGGGTTTTTACCTCTCGCTAAGTTGATAGTAGTAGCACGGGTTTTTACCCCTCGCTACTACTAAGTGATTTCCACCGTGCCTCCCGAGACCAGCCGTAGTAGTAGCGTGCGTTTATAACCCACGCTACTACTAAGTTGATACTCCCTCTGTAAACTAATATAAGAGTGTTTAGATGACTAAAATAGTGATCTAAATGCTCTTATATTAGTTTACGGAGGGAGTAGTAGTAGAGCGGGTTATATATAAACCCCACACTACTATTAAATGGTCTCCACCATGCACCCCGGGGCATGCCATAGTAGTAGCCTGGGTATAAACTCAGCGCTACTATTATCAACCCACCGACATGTATAAACATAGCGCACGGAGGCCCAATCCCAGACCCACACACTCTCCCGATTTCACTTCTCCCTCCCACCTGTGATGCCCTTCCTCGCCCACCGCAACTGCCGGTCTCGCACCTCGACGTCTCCCTCAAATTCGGTGACCTCCTCTTCCACTGTAGCCCCTCCTTCCTCCTCCTCCTCCTCCTCCTCCTCCTCCTCCTCCTCCGATGCTGGAAGGAGAGGAAGAACAAATAGAGCGCCGCCCATGACGATGGCCAGATCTCTGATGGACGCAACCCATGGCGTCATCTAGGGTTTCGGCTCCAACTCCGGCGGCCACCGGTGAGTTGCTGCACCTACTCCTCTCTATTGTGACACCCTCGATTCAATCGTACACTAATCATACACGCAAATGTGTACGATCAAGATCAATGACTCACGGGAAGATATTACAACACAACTCTAAACACAAATTAAAATAATATAAGCTTTATCTACTATATCTAAATAGGAGCACCCCACTACCTGATTTCTCCGCGCTCTCGTGCGTCCACGTCATCATAATTCTTTTCAGCCGTTCGATCGACCACATATGGCTCAGATCTGCAGTGCAAGTGTTGATCCCCCGTGCTGGACGACCCTCTCGTAATCCCTTTGACTCCAGCGCCTCCTCGCCTCGCAAGAACGCCAGAACCAGGCCTTTCCGCTTCAACTTCCCGAATTTATTATGCATGGGCCTCTTCTCCTTCCATCCCCTGCCGATGTTCCAATCCCCCGATCTCCCCATCACAACACCTGTCGAGGGTCTCCTTCCGTTGAGGAGACAAATTGGAGCCCTGTCCGCCACCTCTGCGCATCACCGCGGCCACCGCGAGGGGGCTGCTTCTTCTTCTTCCCACAACACCACACCTCTGTGCATCACGGGTGGATCTCCACCACATCCCCTTTGGTGAGGCGCTTGCTGTGGATCAGTGGATGTGGACTTGCAGGCGCTCCTCCATGCCGCCGACGGTGAGCTGTCCCACCTGAACTGCGCGGACGGAGTGTCCAACACCATGCTATTTGTCATCAGCATCCGGCTGCGAGGCGAAGGTGGAGACGACCCATTGCCTTTCGCAAGAAAAAGGCCATGGTACCGGCTCCTACTTCCTCTCCTTCCTCCTATTAGGATTGTTCAGTAAGAAATTAGTTCATTGACTGAAAGCTAGGTTATATGTTATCTGTAAATGTTTTATTTTGTAGTTAAGATCAGACGGTGACGCTCGGGACATTCAACCATCGGCAAGAGCGTTATACACATAAGGCTGAAGAATATACCACTCCAACTGGTATCTTTGCAACGGGTTCGTATTCTGCTAAATCAAAGATAATAAGGGCATTTGTCAGATATAAAATTCTTTTTATAAGGAGATGGTGTGCAGTTATTTTGTTCCTGTGAATCTATCTTATACGGAAGTATGTATGCATGTGTGAATTTTATTTGCAGTTTCTGGACGCTGATGGGAAAGTGTACGTAGACATGAGGTACTCCTTTGTGAATAGGAAGGACTCGAGAGGAGTAGCCTAATTAAGAAGAGCCAGTAGTACTACTTTTGGTTATACAGTGTACGATATGTATGGCTAGCTGGCTGTAAGGATGGTACTAATCCACGGTCTGATGAGCTTGACTCAAGTAGATCTCTGAATCCTATTAGCTTGAAACATCTGAATTTGCATGTTATTCTCTCTGAACAATTAACCTGCCTGGCTCAGTTATCACACAGTGCGCTCTGTCCTCTCCGTTGCACTGGTGAGTGGCAAGTAAGCAGATCGCCATCCCTTTACACAAGATCCAGCCATCGTCTGCCTGTATGTGCTGCTGCTTATGTAAAATTTGATTAGTATTTGGCTATTTGTTTTTATTTGAGTAGTAATACCAATATCTTTGGGCTGCATTAGTCTACTAAAATTAAGTCACCCACTCTTATGTTGTTTGTGCAGATCTTTGTTTTGTGAAATTCAAACAGGCTGCAACTGAGGGTTGACCCATGTAATAATCCCATCTCCCTCATGTTTTTCCTACATATATTATTTTTAGTCTTTTTTACTATCTGATTTAAAGACTATTGTTGATCATGTAAGAAAGCTAAAAATATTTCACTAACATGATTAGTGTAACCATACATGTTAATATACATAAAAAAGTTAGACGTGTGCTTCTAACTCATTGTCAAGTTGTTTTATACACAGGAAAACCAGAAAATCAAAGACAGGGTAGGCAATATCCAAGGAGCAAACTAACAAACATTCAAGTAATCTGTTGGCGAGAGCCTTATTTGGGTTTGTGTTTCTCACGTAACAAGCTATCTTAATTATCTACCAAGTTTGTATTATGTCCTGGTTGAATTTCTCGGCTAGAATTTATTGCAGTATAATTGGTTTTGTCCTATTTAGATAATACTCCATCCATTCAATAATATAAGATTTTTTAGACATTGAATATGGAGTACGCACGAACTGAAATGAGTGATCAAACACACCAAAATGCGTCTATAAATTTCTGAATCAGAAAAAGGTTGGAACATTTTATATTTGTGAATGGAAGAAGTATTATATTCAACCTTGGAGTTGCGACAATGACACATTACCAATTCCATTTGTTTTCACATTAAGGGGCTCTATATGATTGTTCCAGCTGTCATCAACAACCACGAGCTAGCCATTTTAATTCTATATTGTCATGTGCTATATTTTTCATTTTAATCAATTTCTAACCATAATTTGCCGTAGCAACGCGCGGGGTATCATCTAGTATTACAAGTCAAGGGCCTCGAGGGCTCGAATACATAAGCTCGAATACAAACGAGTCAGCGGAAGCAACAATATCTGAGTACAGACATAAGTTAGACAAGTTTGCCTTAAGAAGGCTAGCACAAAAGCAACATTGATCGAAAAGGCAAGGCCTCCTGCCTGGGAGCCTCCTAACTACTCTTGGTCGCCGGCGGCCTCCACGTAGTAGTAGGCGCCCTTGGTGTAGTAGTAATCGTCGGTGGTGACATCTGACTCCTGGACTCTGTCATCTGGTTGCGTCATCCGAGAAGAATGGAAAAGGGTAAAAAGAGGGAGCAAAAAAACCGTGAGTACTCATCCAAAGTACTCGCAAGCAAGGATCTACACTACATATGCATCGGTGTCAATGAAATGGGTAGTATCTGTGGACTGAACTGCAGAATGCCAGAAGAGAAGGGGAAAGCCTAGCCTATCAAAGACTAGCATCTTCAAGCAGCTTCAAGCATCTTGGAGCATCAGGGAGATAAGAGTAGCATAAAGTAATGTAGTAGTAGTGTCATCAACCTCACCCAGAGATCCTTCCTCGACTCCCTGCGAGAATATCCCAGAGCCATACTATCCATTTCTCATATTCATTTCTCATCTCAATTATCCAGTTCTAGTTGTATTCATCGGGATACAACTCCGAGTGTCCGTTACAGTAGGACAGGCTATCGATAGATGTTTTCTTCCCTGCAGGGGTGCACCAACTTACCCACCACGCTCGATTAACTCCGGCCGAACACACTTTACTGGGTCATGCCCGAACTCGGCCAAACAATACGCCGCAACCTGACCTAGGCTTAATAGAGAGGTCAAGCACGCCGGACTAAACCTATGCCCCCAGGGGTCTTGGGCCATCGCCCCAGGAACTCCTGCACATTGTGTGGGCAGCCGGTGAGCAGACCTAGCTACCTCCTTAAAAGGCAGGTGCTTACCAGTCCAACCCAGCGCGCGCCGCTCAGTCGCATGACGTCTATCAAGTTTCGGCTGATGCATACGACACAGAACGTCCATACTATGTCCACGTGATGGTTAGTGCTATCAGGCCAGAGGCCCATCGGATCAAATATCCAAATCGTAGTGGATTAGGAGCACGCGGTAACGAGCAGAGACTCATGATCGATGTGACCCCATCGCCCCGTCTCGAGAACTTGAGGCAAGGGCTAAGAATGCCCGGCCATGCCTCGTAATTATCTCGCGGGCACCTTCCAGGTCAACCCGACCCCACATCACTCACAATTAAGCTCGTGCGGGTACCCCTCAGGGCCGACCTGTCTTTGGTAACATGGTTCAGTGTAAAGTCATAGTAACCATAGTAATTGTGTGTCCAACGCCAAGGGGAACCCTGAGGAACCACCTTCGTTGGATTAAACTCGATGTAATCATCAAGGTGAAGTAAGAGGAACCACCCTCAAGGTTCACACTTGAGGGGTTGCACGACAGAGGCGTATCGGAAGTGGTTAAGACGGAATCACCCTCGATGACCACGATCGAATAGCTACACTACAGGGTTAACATCAGAAGTGCTGATGAGGTCTCACCCCCGGCACTCGATAGTAACCCAGTAGTGTCGAGCAACTAAGGGGAAAGTGATGTGCAGTGCTGGGGCCTGGTCTTCGATCCCATTGATCGGGTCTTCGATGATGAAGCGGCGGCAACAAGGACAAGGTGGGGGTCACTGATGGATCACTAACCAACCTATACTAAGCAGTTTAGGATAAGAAGGTAAGGTACAACAACAGATACAAAAGCAGGCTATGCATCAGAATAGGAGCAAACAATTACAGTAGCAAAATCTAATGCAAGCATGAGAGAACAGAATGGGTGATATCGGGATGATCAAAGGGAGGGCTTGCCTGGAAGCTCTGCTGAAAGAGAAGAAGGGTCGTTGTCGACGTAGTCGACCACAGGGGCGGCATCGGTCTCGGGGTCTACCGGAGAGAAGAGGGGAAAGAAACAATAAATATAAAGCAAACAAAGCATCACAAAGCATAACATGGCAATATGATGAGCCGGGTGCGACCTAACATATGGCTACACGATAAAGGTGAAGGGGGAAATCAACCGGGAATGTTTTCCCGGTTCCGGACCTGTGTAGACAGATGACCGGAGGGGGAATGTTCCATGTTTAGATAGTTAGAGGCATCTGACAGGTAAACGGACCGCGTACCCGGATTTGTCTCGTTTTTGTGAGCAACTTTTATGTAGAAAACATTTTCACCCGAGTTACGGATTAATTTCTATGAATTTTAAAAGATTTAAATATTTCCTGGAATTATTATTAACTAAAAAAGATAATACTGCATCAGCATAACGTCATCCTGACATCAGCAGTCAACCAGCAAGTTGACTGGTCAAGCTGACGCCAGGCACCCACCTGTCACAGTAATCTAATTAGCTAATTAGGCACTAGACCCACCGATCATTGGGGCCTTAGGCTAAACTAATTAATCTAACTAACTTAATTTAACTATTATTATTTGTTATTTTAAAATCTTTTTTTAACAAAACAGGGGTGTGGTCCTTGTGGTCATAGCCACAGGGCTAGCCATCGTGGAGGGTTAGCGGGCGCCGGATCACGCGTGGGCACCCGGCGCCTGTGCCCGGGCATGGTCAGGCTGATGGGGAGCGACGGGGCGCCAGCGCAGGGGGTCGAGGGCGCGGTGGCCCTGGGCGGAGGCGGACGCAGGGGGCGGTGGCACGCGGGCGCGGGTGAGGCTGCGGCCGGGCGCCGGCCAGCGTGGTAGTGTGCGAGCGGGCGTGCGGTGGCACGGCGAGTGCGGCAGCACGCCAGAGCGGTGGGAGGCGGCGCGGTGAGCGGCGCCAGGGCAGCAGAAGAAAGAGGTGGGGCGAGGCTCGCGAGCAGAGGCGGTTGCGGGGACGCGGTCAGCGAGCGGGCACCAGCAGCAGAGTTGCAGACGGAGGCGGCAACAGCAGCGTGTTGGCAGGAGTGAGCTGCGGGCGCGGGCACCTAAGGCGGTGGCAGCGAGCGCGCTGCGGGAGAGCAAGAGCGGGACGGGCACGGGGCCCTGGCGGGCGCGGCTAGGCGAAGTGAGCGTACGAGACCGCGGGGAGCATGGCTGCGTGCTCGGGCAAGCTCGTCGGTGAGGATGGCCACGAGTACGGGCACGATGATGGCGATGGGTACGGCCACGGCAGGAACGACAGTTATGAGCGCGGACAGAAGCAGGGTAGTTAGGGGAGAGGGAGAGGAGCTCACCTGGGGGACGCACGATGGTCCGGTGGAGGTTTAGGAGCTGCATAGCTCGCTGTAGACGGAGAAGACGCCTAGGTCGAAGGAGAACGGCGGTGGTCGAAGGAGGAAGACGGAGCCGTTAGCATCGGTGCTTCCCAACTCCAGCAGAGGGCACCAGAAGACGAGGCGGAGGCCAGCGGGGTCCATGGACACGAGCTACGAACGCTTAGATGACGGCGGGCGCGGTAGCGTAGCAACGATGGCGACTGGCGCATCGGCGAGAGGCGGATCTGGAGGGGGAGGTGGAGAAGGAGGGAGCGAGGGGACCGGTGAATCTGGGAGGCGAGGAGGCAAGTGGGGAGGGGTGGGATCGAGGGGTCGGGGCGTGGCGCCCTTATCCCCTCCCGGCGTCGGCGTCGGCGAGGTGGTCCGGTTGACCAAGCCCCTGTAGCGACCTGGTCGCATGAACAGGGGAGAGAGGAGGGTTCGGTGAGGATGGGCCGGTCTTTAGTTAGGTGGGCTAATAAGCCCAGTAGCTTAGGTCCTCCTCCTTTTCTTTTCTGTTTTCAATTTTCTCTTTTCCTTTTGCATTTTCTTTTTGTACCAAATGAGTTTTATTTTGCATAAAACTTGGCACATAAATATAACACAATATATTGAGATGGAAACAAAAAATATGGGGTCAAAAGGAGTTGTCTAACCATTTTTGGAAACTAAAAAGGCCCGTTTAATTGCTGCTGGAACAAAATTTAATTCCCAGGGGCATTTTGGGAATTCAAAAGAGGTTGGTTCCAACATGAAAAATATCCAGGGATTATCTTCCACCCTTTGAACATTTTAGTTTGCATGTTAGAGAAATTTGAATTTTGGACTTTAGTTTGATCTTGAATTTGAATTGTGATTTGGATCAAGTGAAGATTAGCAACAGTAACATGATGACGTGGCACCATTAACATGACACTGGGGGTGTTACATCTATCTCTCTCTTCCTCTTCTAATCCTTGTCTCTTTTTTTTAGTAGCAGCAAAGGAGAGGTGTGGAGAAGAGTTGGATGGGGAAGCACCATCACCATGGACGACTTCATCCCCTCCAGGATCAGCATCGACCATGAATGAAGAGAACGATGACGCCTAGCTAGCAGCAGCAGCCATGGCTGGAATTTATTTTTTTAATTCCTAATTAGTTAGCAATAGTGAAGGTCCCAGCCCACGCTACTACTAGTTAGTAGTAGCGCGGGTAGTATCCACGCTACTACTAACGGATATAGTAGTAGCGCGGATGACACCCGCACTACTACTACCAGTTAGCTATAGTGTTGTATCAGTAGCGCGGGCACCCGCGCTACTGATATACCTAAAACTCGCGCTACTGCTAGGCTTTTCCCTGGTAGTGCAATGTTGGTGGCAATGATGTTGAGCGTAAGATACTATTACATTAAAGTTACTCATAGACTAAGGTAACTAAATAGGCAAATAGTAGGAAATTTATCGCACCTGTCCAAATATGTTAAAAAATAGTTTTGTGAAGGACCGAGAGGTTTTAAGTAATCTATTTGAGTAACTCACGGACTAATGTAATCAACCTATATATATATGGTCCATGGATTTAGGTTTTAAGCAGTGTTTCTAGTATAAATGAAAGCTTCATGTGCACTTAGAATTTAGTATATTTATTAAAAACTCTATGAATTTTGCCTTTAAGAAATTTTTTAAGAGACTAGACATATTATTATCGCTTCCAAACATAACTCTATTACTCCAGGATACGAAGTTCTCAATTGTTAAATGAAAGCTTCAAGTGCAGTTGACATAGTAAATATCCATCGAAGTTCTATACGACGATGCAAATCTTGCAATTGCAGAAGCCGAAGACCACACCATCGCACCAATACTGCGTGATTTTATAATACCAACGATGTTGGCAATGATAGAGGCATTCAGACTTTATACACAATGTCATCCTGTCGCGCTTAATCTCACAGTTCTCTGTGCATCTCAAATATATTAAGGGTTAGACCATAATAGTGAGACATCAATTGTGACAACATACCATGTCAAACTATTGCATAATTGGTAACAAGTATTATCCCTCCATGGCATAGAAACAATGTGCTTCAACATCATATTTAAGAAAACTTCCAGTTATCCCATAAGAAACCTACTTCAGAAGAACAAAAGCTAGAACATACCTACAGTCATACTGCTTCCTAACAACACAAGCATCACCATAAAACAAGCAATGGCACGCCGTTTTTCCATCCTTGAATTCCACACCCGACGAGGCGCAAGGAACGATATATAATGTCAAATGGATAAGGAACGAAGTATCTCATCTATAAGACTTACAAGAAAATAAAGTTGCATCCAACAGATATCATGACCACGTATCGGCAGGTGGTCCCCACTAAGGCTAAAGGGATAGAGGATCACAAATGGATATGGTCCAGCAAGCCATCTATAGACCTCAAAAAGGGACATAATGAAATGCATGCAAGAGATAACATGACCAAAGAAAAACCAATTGTCTTGACTTGCAGTTAATCTATTATATTTGAAAAGTACTCCCTCTGTCCTATAATATAAGAACGTTTTTGGCACTACACTAGTGTCAAAAACGTTCTTATATTATGGGACGGAGGGAGTACTAGTCACCAAGTGTACAAAAAAAATTATTTAGTGCTGGGCCAAATTGTTGTTGGGACCACATGCCATGCTGGAGAGGATACCGTGGCCCCAGCGGATACCTGTGAATGTCACCCTTTATTTATTTATTATCGAAAATTAGCCAAAAAGAATCCATGCACTTTCTGTCATGGGTGTTACGACTCAGTAAATTTCACATGTAAAATTCATCCCAGTTGTAGATATCTCTGGTGGGCTGATGAGTTGTTCCTTCCACGAACGCATCTACCTCTGATTGTTACTCCTAGAGGATTTATAGAATGATGATAGTAGTATGCCACACATATCCTGATTTTTTGTCGGTAAAGCTTCTTTTCCAAACTGGTTTGGATGAGGCGGTGTTGAGTATCGTGATTAGTTAGGAAATATGAGATGGACTAAGATTTGTTCTGACTAGTCTTGTACTTCAAATTGATCATGTACTCCTATATATACGCCCACGAGCCTCAAGGAATAAACAATCATTCTAATAGGTTTTCTCTCTCTCGCTGATCAATTGGTCGGTGATCTTTTTTTGTTCTTTGATATAAGATCGAATTGAGTTGCCCGTCCACCGTTGTCTCACCCTGCATCTCTACTCCAACATTGGGCCATGGCCTCCACAACTAGGGGAGGGCATTTGGTAGAAACCAAAAATTCGGTTTATACTATTCGGTTAATTTTCAAATTTGGTTTACAAAAGTAGAAAATGAAATTAACAACCAAAAATGGCTAACCAAAATTTCAGTTAACTGCAAATTTGGTTCGGTTTTCAGTTTAAACAGAATATATACTTTGTTGCTTACAAGCTTACAACTCAGCTGTGATCAAACTCGTTTGTGCACCCCCACCCTCTTCTATAACTGAGCATGTTGTCCCTTGAGAGTACCTACACGATGTGGGACTAAACAAAGTCGTTGCACACCACCGGCTCTCAGAAGTAGGGTTTTTTTAGACAAAGAAGTAGTGGTATTAGTTATTCCGTTTGAGGCTTTGGCCATGCAATTGGTAAAAGGCCCATACCTAGAACGCAAAAGGTTGGCTTAGCTCAGACTAGGTCGTCTGTACGGGCAAACCCTATTTGGCGCTGCACGCGTCCATTAATGTGTATTTTGCAAACGGGCCCCTGCAGCGCCCCGCGCTAGGCCGACCCATTCTAACATTTTCCTCTATTTTTTGAAAAAGTCAATAAATGGCTTAGCTCACACTGGGTCGTCTGTATGGGCGAACCCTATTTGGCGATGCAGACACCCATTAATGTGTATCTATAATACCTAAATAGTTCATCCCCACTATCCTATTTCTTTTAACATGCAAGCTATCCACATCATCATCAGTGCCACATCAGCGTTTAGTTAGAGGATTACATGTGGGACCAACCACACTAGAAAACAGCCATGTTGGCTTCAGTTAATGCGGGTAGGACCGGCGAGAGACCGGTGAGAGAGGCTGCCCACGCACGTCTATTTCCATCTGTGGCGATTCCCATCGCATCCTTCCCAACAGAGCGCCTCACCAGTTCCCCACGGCAGCGGATTCCCCTTCATCTTCGTCTTCTCCAATCTCCATCAAATCCCACTACACATTTACTCTGCCGATTCAGTTGCTCTTACAATCTGGTAGTATTTCTATCCGGAGCGCTTGCGATTTGTTAAGGTAAGTGATGGCGAGGGCGTGCCCCCTTGCAACGAGATCCGCACGCGGTCGTCCGAGCAGTGCTCCGGCTTCCCCGACGTAGGGGCCCCCGCCTTGGAAGAAGAGGGCCTCGTGGCGGATGCCACTGCGCCGACATCGACCCCAACCACTATCGGCGTTTACCTTGCCGTCGTGTGTCGGGTGCCTCGACAGAAGGCCGTGAAGGCTTCCCGTGGAGCTGCTAACCCTTCTCGGTGCCGCTCAACTTCCCCACCACGCATCCGCTGGGCTCTCGCCTGGATGGACGCTCTTCCCGGCAACTCAACCATGGAGGACGTCGCGCCGGGGAGGTCTCCAGCCGGTGGAAGTTTTTCTTTTCGGCCTCGAAGGGTTGGGCTGGTGGTGACATCGGGTAGGGCCTCCATTGGCATTGATAACCATGACTTGCAGGAGTGCTAGATCGACGCACGCAGGTGCCGCCTCGACTGATACAGAGACGACATTGACTGCGGCAATGGTGGCCCTTCCTGGCAAGTGACGTTCTACTGCAGCAATGGTGCCTTTTTTGTTTTGGGGCAAGCTGACCTCATGCATCTGCACAGGAAGTTTGGCTCCTTTCTACCAGCGATGGATTTGCAAGGTTCAGTACCTGTTCTTCAGTACATATTTGGTATTCTGTCTTCAAAAAAAATCTTTTTCAAAAGAGATCACACGAACCGTACAGGCGTACACACCCACTGCTTTATGCCTTCTGCCTTCTATATTTAACAGCCTACTTCTGAAGAAACAACAACCTCTCTCATCTATAGCTTTTGTTGCAGGTATTCAGTAATTGATGTTTGGCGCTTCCTCTCCTAATAATATCCGAGATGGTACTTCACTTCCTCTTCCCGTGATCTCAGGTGGTGCGTGTTGTACGACAACCAAGTAGTCATCTTGGTCGGCCCGATCACTGCATATGCATACTCTGCAGATTTTTGTCTCCTACTGGTATATTCTTCCCAAGTTCCCCTCCATTGCTAATTCTGCATTTTTGTTTGCTTCATTCAAATCTGAATTAATATTTCTTTGGTTGGATATGTAAACTTGCATTCTATACAAGTACCCTGTGTACTGTGTGTTTGGGGCTACCTTTCTAGAGATCGTCACTGTTGTTAGAGATTTCACCAGAATACAATCCATTTGGTTGCTGACGGATAACTTTTCAACATCATTGGCCTGCTTAATATGTGATATCTTTAGTGTGAGCTTTACTTATATGAATTTTGTTTTTTCATGAATGGAAAATTTGATAATGAAACATTTCTTTTTCATCAGGTCACCTGCAGAAGATTATAACCGTTTCACATGCCCTCTCTTTGCATACTTTGAGGGCATAACCACTTGAATTATCGTGTAGTTTCTTTTCAGCAGTAGTATGTACAATTTCAATAATCTCAATTTTGTTTAAAAGAAGTTCAAAACTATCAAATAAACCGTGAGAGCATAATGGCGCAGGCTTTGCCCAGTGATGTCAGATCCATTTCGTGTCTACTATTTGTTTCCTTGACTACAAATTCAGAGTTCATTTGAATTCTTGTGACCGGTCTTTGTGTAAGAGCTAACATTACCGCATCTGTCGCCGACACCACACACCACTTACAGTCTCCTCCAAGCATGGCATCAATGGCATGCCTGCCTGATCCCACAACCGTTGTTTCCTCTCCGATGACTTTCTAATTAATCTGAAAATCAGTTTTTGTTCCCTGCTCATGCTACAACTTGGACCATGGCATCTTCTGACATGGATGTACTCCGATTTTGGTTCTCAAGAATTTACTAATTGATGCTTATTCTATACATTTCTATTTTTAAAAATGTTGATTCAAGGTTTATAGGTTTCCTAATGATGTGTGGTAAGAAGTCTGCTATGAACCAAATTTGGAATTCTTGAGAAGGTACATATGTTTCTCTCCTTTTTAACATTTATAATATTTGTCACCTACCTGTAGCTATTTCTGCTTGCTCTAACCAGTTATACGTCTGCAATGATTTGTCCAAGTTAATTCCCTCTATCTTATTCCGTCAACTAGATCATACAGGGGTTCAAACAGGTTTTTGAAATGGCTATTTTTATACTGATAGTAACTCAAGTATAGCACCTATTGTAGTACAGTTATGTTATAGCAGATATAAGTAGAAGTTGTTTGATTTCAGGTGACGATTCCCCTTTCCCCAATACTTACTGATAGTATATTGCTTTTTTCGTTCCATATCGCAGTATTGAGACTAAATTGGAGAGAGAGAACAAACTTTTATACACTTGGTAATGTTGGTCATCCGAAGGCTTCAGGAATACTCCCTCAGTTCCATAATTATATATGTATTATTGAATGGAGGGAGTATCATTTAGTGACTGGGAAAATCTATTGATGCGTGTACATAATATCAACAAATGTTACTTACTCATTTTATTGTCATGTAATACAAGCATTTGTGAATGTGCTGTATCTAACTGTGATCTATTTTGCACCAACATCTACAAACATCTAAATGGCTGAGAGGATGTAATGTAACTGAAACCTTTAGCCTAACTTGAAGCATGGACATAAAAGATCATTTTTTATTAGCCACTTTTTTTGCGGGTGAGCCACATTTTTTGGATGAGCTGAATTATTCTCAATGTTCGAAACACCATTTGATGCACTGATAACACAACATGGTGCTTCTGCTTTATTACATTATTTTCTTTCACATGTATATCATGTAGTTGGCATTTATTCCTTACAAATTATTTGTTCAAACTTCCCGCAGCAACGCGCGGGGCATCATCTAGTTTTGCAAACGGGCGCCTGCAGCGCCCAGCGCGGCGCTGGGCTGACCCATTCTAATACTTTCCTATGTTTTTGGAAAACGTCAATAAATGCTGGCACTAGAGTTCGAACCCGCAGCCCCTCCATTGCACCCACTACGGTATAACCACCAGGTCACCACCGCGCTAGTGCAAAGATAGTTAGTTTTTCTTCTTTTATGTGTCATTCAGTTCCGTTTATTCTTTTTATTTTTAATTTTTTTTCTCATTCTTTTTAGTTTTCTTTAATGCATGTTTTTTATAATTTGTGAGCCTTTTACCTAAATATATGAAGTTTTTCTATCAATTTCTGAATTTTTTTTCAAATTTGATCATTTTTTAAAATTGGTGATGTTGCAAAATTTCGCTGAACTTTTTTCAAATTGGATGAACTTTCTCTGAATTTTGAATAACTTTTTTCAATTTTAATGAACTTTTCTCAAATTCATTGAGCTTTTTTTTTCATTTTATGAACTTTTCAAATTCAATGAATTCTTTTTCCAAAATCCACAATGGTTTTTCAAATTCTTAATGAACTCTTTTTAAAGAACAATGAACTTTTTTTCAAAATAGATGAACTTTTTCAAAACGGATGAACTTTTTTAAAAAATGAATATTTATTTTTTGAAAATGATGAACTGTTTTAAAAACTGATGAACTATTTTTCAAAATCGATGAACTTTTTATAAATCGATTAATTTTTCTAGTTCATGAAAATACTTTGAATTCGTGAACCTTTTTTTAGTTCGTGGTTTGTTTTTTAGTCTGTGAATTTTCAGATTTTTTCAAAATCATGTTTTTCTAATTTATATATGCAGTAAATAGTATGGTTATACTTACGTCTTAAACAGATCGCGCCTTGATAATTCACTAGAGCCTGTTTGGTATAGTGGTTGGCAACCGCATTGCAGGTGGACGACGTGACATCGAATCCTCACGGGAGCTAAATTTTTACTGTATGAAATCAATTTTTCTTTCGGTTATAGGTTTCATACCGAACCGAGCAATTTAATTTCGGTTATCATAAGGGAAAACCGAATTTCACTGTACCAACAGCAAAAACCAAAAAATTGGTTTTTCCGGTTCTGTATCGCTTTGGCATTTTGTTGGTTGGTTTTTGTGCCCACCCTTATCCACAACTCTCATCCATCCAGATCGGTTGTTGCATCCTTGAAGGAAATATGCCCTAGACGCAATAATAAAGTTTTTATTTTATATTTTCTTATTCATGATAAAGGTTTATTATTCATGCTAGAATTCTATTGATCGGAAACTTAAATATATGTGTGAATACATAAACAAATACTGTGTCCCTAGCAAGCCTCTACTAGACTAGCTCGTTCATGAAAGATGGTTAAAATTTCCTAACCATAGACATTTGTTGTCATTTGATAATGGGATTATATCATTAGAAGAACGATGTGATGGATAAGACCCATCCGTTAGCTTAGCATATTGATCTTTCAGTTTACTGCTATTGATTTCTTTATGTTAAATACATATTCCTTCGACTATGAAATTATGCAACTCCCAGATACCGGAGGAATACATTGTGTGCTATCAAACATCACAACATAGCTAGATGATCATAAAGATGCTCTACTGGTATCTCCGAAGGTGTTTGTTGAGTTGGCATAGATCAAGATTAGGATTTGTCACTCCGAGTATCGGAGAGGTATCTCTGGGCCCTCTTGGAAATACACATCATAAGCTTGTAAGCAAACGATTAAGGAGTTAGTCATGAGATGATGTATTATGGAACGAGTAAATAGACTTGCCGGTAACGAGATCGAACTAGGTATGAAGATACCGACGATCGAATCTCGGGCAACTAGCATACCGATGGACAAAGGGAATTACGTATGTTTTCATAACAGTTTGACCGATAAAGATCTTCATAGAATATGTAGGAGCCAATATGGGCATCCAGGTTCCGCTATTGGTTATTGACCGGAGAGGTGTCTCGGTCATGTCTACATAGTTCTCGAACCCGTAGGGTTCGCATGCTTAACGTTCGTTGACGATATAGTGTTATATGAGTTATATGATTTGGTGACTGAATGTTGTTCGGAGTCCCGGATGAGATCACAGACATGACGAGGTAAAGATTGATATATATGACGATGGTATTCGGACACCGAAAGTGTTCCGGAGGGTACCGGGTACATATGAGATCACCGGAAGGGGTTTCGGGCACCGCCGGCAAAAGATATGGGCCTTATGGGCCAAGAGGGGAAACACACCAGCCACAAGGGGCTGGTGCGCGGCCAAAGGTGGAGAAGGAAAGGGAAAGGAGGAAAGGCAAGTGTGGAATAGGATCCCACTTCCTTCTCTCCCCCCCCCCCTCTTTCCTTCCCCTCCGACAAATATGGCAGGGGGGCGCGCCACTTGGGAGCACCCAAAGTAGGATTCGGCCTACTGGGGGTGACCTCCTGGCTGCTCCCGCGGGCGTCCCTGGTTATTTGCGGTGTGGCTGGCCGCTTAAGCCTCATCCATGCACATATAGGTACATGCACCCATTTACCGTCCTGGACGAGGACGTATTGGACTTCGAGGGCTGGATTCGCTCTGCATCACCGCCGCATCCAGGGTACAGCGCCGGCCGCCAACGTCCTGTTCTCGAGTACAGCGCACTCTTAATCGATCCGGTAACGAGCTACATCGGCGTGGTCTCTTTGGACTGCAGCATTGCCACTCCATGGTTCTCGCCATGGCAGCACCAACCGATGTGTTGCCGCTGCGTCGCCCTTTTGGGTCGTAGTGTCGTGGCTCGTGGTTCAAAGCCATCCCATGGTCCTCCGCTTCAGGCCGTCCCCGTGCTTTTACTGACCCTCACGTCGCCCCATTGGCTCGTAGCCAGCGCAGCACACGGTCTTTGTCATCGCCCCGTGGTTCTCCCTGCGGCTGCACTGACCTGCTGGTCTCACTGCGTCACCCTCGTGCTTGCAGCAACCCTCGCACTGTTGTAGGACCGTAGCGAGCGTGGCACTCGGTCCCTGCTGCTGTCCTGAGGTCGTCCCCACCATCATCCCAACCCACGCGTTGCCGCAGCGTTGCCCTTTCGGGCTGTAGTGCCACGGCACGTGGTCCACTTTTCCGTCCACATGCATCGACTTCTGTGTGGCATGCGCCACTCCGTCTTCCTTGACGCGAGAACGCCATCGTCTGTGCTGGTTTTTTGTCACGCTGTTGGGTTCTTCGTCGCCTACTTCGAGCACCGCCGCCTCTCTCCTAACCTAGCCAAGCCGCTGCCGCTCTGCTTTTGCCTGGATCGCTGATGCCGAAACAAACGAGCTCGTCGCCAATGACCGGAGAAGATTCCACCTAGATCGCTGCTCCAACATGTGCCAACTAAATTTCCACTTTCCACGAACTAATGGTCTAAATTTTTTTGCATCTTGTTTTTTGGAAATATATGAATGGATCTCGTAAATCATGTATTTACCATGAACTGTCTAATTAATAGCATATACACATTGTTTTTAGTTGATTATTAAAAACATACACACTAGAGGACCAAGTTCAGAGCAGATGCCAGAACTAACCCTGTTCTTCCCTAATGTCACATTACTTCTCTGGGATTTGATGAAAATATAATGTAGAATCGCGATCATAGATCATTTCATGCAAAATTAACTTTAATGCACAGTAACTACTACTACGTCTCACGATTTTGACATTTGTGTTGTGTCAAAAAACATCTTATATTATGAGAAGGTGGGAGTAAAATTTTGTTTGACAAATGGATGGGTGCAGGGACGTAATCCATCATAGTCATGGTTATTTGAATAATGGAGATAACCATAAGCTCCAAACAAACCTTCATAAATTACTTTATATTTCTTTCTTTATTTATGAGAGAAAAGAGGGCCCCTCACCCCTCCGATTACATATACAGAAACTATGGTCTTGGATGCAAACTATATCTGCTAGATCCAGATAGAAGGTCCAAAGACTAACGACTAGGACATATTAGGCACACTTTGGCCAAACATATACACACTCAAGCGAACTTGCAAACATCACAAAACACGGAAACTTCATTACAAACCAAGGGAGGAACAAAGCAAAGCAAAAGATCTTCAGAGCGAAGCTGGAGAAATGCCTTGGCAGCAGTGCTGCAACTGTTGCCGGGTTTTTCTTTGCCTACTTTGAGCACCTTGCCGTGCTCCTAACCTAGACGCCGCTGCCACCACTCTTCTTTCCGGTCCACGGCGTCTACCTCGACACCAGCCACCCCGACTCGGCATCGACCATGGCGCCCCTTGCACAGCTACACCACCCTACGCTCTTGGTTACCTTGACATCAACACAAAGGGCTAACACATTGCTTGAGCAACCTCGTCGGTTTCCACTCCAACCACGACTCCCGTGATGCATCGACCTTGTTATTCTTCAGTCTCAACGTCCGCATCGCTACATTGTGATTGCGAGGATGTTGAGTATCGTGATTATTAGAAAACATAGGATAGACTAGGAATAATTCTACATTATCTTGTAATCCAAGAAGATCATGTACTCCCATATATATGCCCACGAGGCTCAAGCAATGCATCAACAATTCCACCAATTCCCCTCTATACCTTCTACATGGAGAAATGCCTTGGCAGCAGTGTTGCAACCTGAAGAACACCCTGACAAATTCTCAGCACACCAGGCCTCCAACCTAGTGAAGCTCTAAAAATCTCACTTGCTATTTGTTCTATTAGTCCTGTTCCCCACCTCAGCGCCTCTGAAGAAATATCATCACGCGTGCTGCAGACAAGGATTAAAGTGGCACTCCACTCACCCAACCCAATCTAGTTGTGAGGTCATATCGTCTTTAACTTGGTACTCTATGGATGGCTTTTCTTTTCATCTATACATACGATTCAATCGGTAGGTTAGGTGTACATATGAATATAGGACTGGTCTTTTTTTTCTTCTAGAACATTGCATGTATACCAACAAGCAACTGATGGTGATTGGTGTATGAAATGTCTTTTCTTTTCATCTATACATACGATTCAATCGGTAGGCTAGGTATAAAGTCATGCTACTGCCCAACTAGATGCAAGCATGCATATGTATATAGGACTGGTCTTTTATTCTTCTAGAGCATTGGATGTATACCAACAAGCAACTGATCGTGATTGGTGTATGAAATGTGAAAGTTACAGCTACAACCGAAATGAGTGCACTGTGCACGGCGTGCACTGATCGTGATTATTAGAAACCGCGTACTTAAAGGTGCACCCCTGTCGCTTTCCGATATTGTCAAAAAAGCTTCGGTGCTAGGCTTCTTTGATTCAAAGGGGTTATAATGAAATTCTGGAGGAGTTTAATCCTTAGAAAATTTTCCTGTACTGAGTCAGAATAGCAATTCATAGAAAAACAAATCATAGGACTCATTTGCACTGGATTGATCCGTAAATAAAAAATCATCCACGCAAACCTCTTGTTTAGAATCATATGACTTTCCGTTGTACAGCAAAACATCCTACGGGCTTTTTTTATCAAGAACTTTATTCTTACACCTCAAAATTTTCTATGAAAAAGGTGTAGTGTGTTCATACCAAATTTTAACAAAATATAATCGGAAAATAAATTTTCATATGTAGTTTACACAAAGGGAAAAACGACAAATACATAATTCAAAATAGGCTTATTTCTATCGCATTTGGACTGGAATATTATTTTCTGTGTAGCCTACAAATCATTGTATGGCTTAATTAAACTTCTTGGATACGCAGATAACATGTATATGTTTTTACATGATTTTTCGTATTTTTTAAAAGTGGTATTTTTTCGCACATAGAGGAAAAAAAGAGAAAAGGATCCTAATCCTAGGGTTAATCAATTTTAGCTAGTTGATGGGAAAATACGAATTAATGGTAATTCGCTTAGAGCGATTTAGTTCGGGGAAAGGGGAAGAGTAAGAAAAATGAGATACAAATTCCATGCTCACAGCCCATCTGCTACCCTGCTATCGGTTCAACGGAATTACTGAAAGTGATAAGGTTGTTCACAACTTGGGCGATTGTATGCTTCTGCATGCTGCTCTCCTACGATCAACTGAAAAGTGCCACATCTATCTGGACGAAAACTACTCCAACTTTTCTAAACTACTTTTTCATATGGTTGGCTGCCAGTTGGAGCACTAAGCGGAGGCGTGCAGTCCCGCGTCTCCAAAAGGCAAAGCTAACAAGCCTAGTCAGAGTTGGAATAAATAGCGTACATGCTTGTCTAGTTTTGATTGGTTGAATTCGCTTATAAATAGGAAGATCAAGGCGCATGCACTTGCAAGTATGTAGCAACACAAGCTTAGCCATGACGATGAGGAAGCGCCCCTCCTTGTCCTCCCTTCTCGTAGCAGCGCTGCTGCTTATGCTTCTTCCATTGTTTGCTCTTGCTGCAGGGAGGCACAACCTGATCACTAGAGACCCCCGATACGACCCATACGCGAACCCAAATCCAGAACCACTACCAGGAAAACAACCAGATCCAAACCCTCAACCATTACCAAACCCACAACCACTGCCCGGACCACGACCGGACCCAAACCCGCAACCACTACCCGAGCCTAAACCTGACCCAAAACCACTGCCAGAGCCACAACCTGATCCAAACGCTCAACCATTACCAGGACCGCATCCTGACCCAAATCCACAACCACTGCCAGAGCCACGACCTGATCCAAACGCTCAACCATTACCAGGACCGCATCCTGACCCAAATCCACAACCATTGTCAGGTCGAATCCCACAACCGTTCATCGGCCCACAGTCAAGCCTGAACCGGCAGCCACGACCAGACCCACGGTCAAATGAATACCCTCATCCATTAGCAGGATCACAGCCCGATCCCAATCCACAACCATTACCAGACCCAAACCCGAAACCATTGCCGAACCAACAACCAAACCCAAACCCTCAGCCATTACCAGGACCGCAGCCTGATCCAAACCCACAACCATTACCAGACCCAAACCCAAAACCATTGCCGAACCCACAGCCAAACCCAAATCCTCACCCATTACCAGGACCGCAGCCTGATCCAAACCCACAACCATTACCAGACCCAAACCCGAAACCATTGCCGAACCCACAGCCAAACTCAAACCCTCAACCATTACCAGGACCGCAGCCTGATCCAAACCCGAAACCATTGCCAGACCCACAGCCAAACCCAAACCCTCGGCCATTACCAGGACCGCAGCCTGATCCAAACCCACAACCATTACCAAACTCAAACCCTCAACCATTACCAGGACCGCAGCCTGATCCAAACCCGAAACCATTGCCAGACCCACAGCCAAACCCAAACCCTCGGCCATTACCAGGACCGCAGCCTGATCCAAACCCACAACCATTACCAAACCCAAACCCACAACCACTGCCAGGCCCACAGCCGGACCCGAATGCACAGCCAAAACCACCACTTGGGACACAAGCAGAAAAGGAAAATGTGGAGCAAACATCCTAGAGGAGCCGCTAGGATGAGATGTTCGTGTACTACGACCGCGCCAGATATAGTACACTCATGACTTATAATGCCAGCTGGATGAAATAAGTGGCGTGTTGTACCCACCACCATCAAGTCATTCCATGCTATATAATGTCAAGATCAATCAAGATTAGGGTATGATGCCCATGTAAATCTTGTGATTGTCCTGACTTACTTTTCTAGCTTTGTATGTGTGTGCTGGTTGTACTATGATTTGTGTGATGATATATATTAAAATTTCTACTTTGTACCTTTAGTTTTATCATTTTTTTACATGAATTGTGTGGAAAGGATTTACCACAAGCTTCAAGTTTGTGCTAGTAAGAAAGGTGGAAACTTATTTACAGGGTAAATCCTAGCGCAAGTTTAAACTTAAGAGTGAACAAATCATGGCGCAAATTTGTAACGTGAAGGGAAACATTTCATAAAATGAAAGTTTGAGGTATAAAGTGGCTAGGCTTCTAGTTTGGGTCAAATGGTTATTAGCTACATATATTACACTTAGATTTTTTAGTTTACGGAGAATATTCGCACAGATTACTTTGGGCTTATCTTGCCCAAAAAAGAATTGTTTTCTCTATAGGTAAGGCAGTATTTGGTCTAGTGGGGGTTTGCACGCTTGTTGCTACGGGGCAAAGGCTTGCCTTGATTATGCCATCAACGATGACGTGGCGGTTGCTGGTGTCCTTATTCCTTCTTGGAGGATCGTCGTGCAGCTCTTCGATCTTGCCCACCCTCGGGATGTCTTTGAGTGAAAGCTTAAGGCCCCTGTTGTGGGGTCGGGCAACATTGTCGTTTCTGCATCGCTCCCCACTTAGGGCGCCGTCTTGAAGATTTATTCCCCTCCGCACTTTTCCTGGGTTGGATGAGCATATTATCACGGTTGGATGGTGCCCAGCCGACGATGCGAGTGGTCGGTGTTGGGACTCGGTGGCGACGACGATGGTGGCGAGTGGAGCTAGGTCGTGCCTGGCCCTTCTGAAGTTGACAGTTGGGTGCGCCAATGGGTACGCCTATGCTTGTTTCAACAAAGAAGGTGGAGCTGCGTACGGAGGGGAGGGGGGCTGCGACAACGATGACTCCATGAAAGTGGTTTCAGTGGACGGTGCTCTCCAGAGGTTGCACTCGACTAGCTAGGTCGGTTGGAGGCTTGCAATTTTCTCGAGTGAAGTTCATCAGCAAAACCCGAGCTGCCAAGTTGTTGACGTTTGTGGCCGATTGTTTGGCAATGGCCGAGACGGTTCTCGTGTATCGTTCGGAGGGAACTTGACATGTCACCCATGCCACAGTCAAAGTCAGCTTGCTTGATCAGAGGTGATTTTTGTTGATTGAGAGGAGGATATATATATAACATAGTTTTCTTTTTCTTTCGAGGAGGATAACTTCCTTTTTTTTTTCCTTTCGAGGATAGCCTTAGCTTTTTACCTTGAGCAATTAGGATAACCTAGATTACTTTTTGTTGATTGAGTCATTTTTTCGACAAAGGGTGGATTTTATTGACTCATGAATCATGATGACGCATCAAAGGATACAAAACACAATGAGCACACACCCGGTCTCTGCAAGTTAGGATGTACACAGCCAATATCAACTCACACATAAACACGCCGACAACTAGCAAAGTCATATTAGATCAAAGCTATGCGTAGGTGAGGAAAAAAAAGTTCCAAAGTTGATTGAGTCATTGAGAGGAGGATAACATAGTTTTCATTCATCGCTTGGTATTACTTGGGCCCAGTAGCATATGGAGTCATTTCTCATTTGTCCTCACGCGTCCGCACCGAGCGCTCAATACAATCGAGTTCTGCATGTCTCAATCACTTGTGCAGCCGAGGCCGGCCGGCGGTGATGCCGATGTCCGTAGAACTCGATTCAAAGTCTCCGCTGATCTCTCTATTGCATCCACTCCACTTCCCAACACGTACGCACTCTATCCCACTCCTCGCCGGACGGCCATGGCGGTGATGCCGATGCCCACGCCCCGATCTCTCATCCTCCTCCTCCTCCTCGCCAGCCCCATCTTCATCCTCCTCTCCCACCCCTCCTCCGCCTCTGTCTCCCACCCAGACCTCATCCTGCCCAAGGTGGTCAACGACATCGAGGCCCACGTGGTCGTCCTCACCGCCGCCAACTTCTCCTCCATCTTCGCCGTCCGCCGCCATGTCGTGGTCGACTTCTATGCACCCTGGTGTTACTGGTCCCGCAAACTCGCGCCCGAGTATGCCGCGACCGCGTCGCACCTGGCCGACAAGGGGCTCGATGTCGCACTCGCCAAGGTCGACGCCACCCAGGAACGTCAGCTCGCGCGCGCTCACGGCGTCGAGGGATACCCCACCGTCCTCTTCTTCGTGGATGGCATGCCCAAGCACTACCCCTACTACGGCGAGAGGACCAAGTAAGAGCATCTCTAGCCGATCCTTCAAAAATAGAGGAGTAAACCACTGAGTAAAGTTAGTGGAGTAAAATAAAGGACGCGAGGAGCCGAAGGTTTTTTGTTTCTTCTTATGCATCGCCGCCGCTTCGGCAAGGGCCGTCGCTGCCACCGTCAGCTTCCTAGCATGTTTGGCACCGCCAGGAGTAGACGAAGGGTAGCCGACCGATGCTGGACAGGCAGTGGCCACCCCGCTGACTTTGGTACCAGCAGGGGCAGCCGGTGTGGTAGACCGGACGGGATTTTCTATGCCTAATCGGTGCGGGCGGCGGCGATGCGCCGGTGGGGTCGTGGAAGGGTCTTGAGAACCCATTCTGGCCGTGGCAACGGTCATGGGCGGTCATGGTGGCGTGTGGGGATCCAGCAGCGGAAAGTATCGCGCCAGGCGGAGGAAGAAACGGGTGGGATGGGGGGATTTTACTTGGCCGGGCGGGGGATAAGTATATTTAGGCGCCGTGGGACAAAATTTCGGTGGAGTAATTTTTTTACTACTCTAACCGATTTAGGACTTCGGCTAGGTGTGGTTTAGAAGAGTAAAACTAAAATTTTACTACTTCTCTATAGAATTTTAAGGGATCGGGTAGTGATGCTCTAAGTGAGTAGGAGAGAAAATACTTCTTCATTCCACTCGCTGTCTGCTGCTGTAGCTTCATTGTTGTGATTTTTCCATTGCTGCAGGGACGCCATGGTCGTTTGGGTATCCCAGAGGCTGGTCCCTGAGGTGCAGAACGTCAGCACCATCTACGAAGCCGAGAAGATCATCACCGGCCACAGCGTGGCTGTGCTCGCCTTCCTCGACTCCCTCTCGGTATGTTCCAATCCCTGTAAAGTCTACCAACAGCAACCATGTGTTAACCAAAACTGATTACTCTTATCAACAAACATATATATAATACAGTCAATCGAGTTTAAATCATTGATTACTCAATCAACAAATGATATATATAGGGTGCTCACAGTGATGAGCTTGCTGCTGCCTCAACGCTGGAAGATAACAGCAGCTTGTACCGGGCTATCAACTTCTACCAGACTACCAGTCCTGATGTAGCCAAGCTGTTCCACGTTGACCCGAAAGCAAAGCGCCCCTCACTAGTCATGCTCAAGAAACAGGAGGAGGTCAAGTTGACCGTATATGGTATCTTCTCTAACTTGCTTTACCTTTCAGCAGCAACCCCTTTGCTTTTTCCATTTCTATGTACTGAGTTGGGGTTTGACTTAAAATTGGATAATTAATAATGTAATGTGTGTCTTGCAGATGGCGAGTTCAGAGCGTCTCCGATTGCTGAGTTTGTTTCGGCCAACAAAATCCCAGTGATCACATACCACCATCACACAGGAAGCCGCCCCTCCGATATTTGATAATCCGATCAAGAAGGAAGCAAGTCCCGTTGTATGCCATGGGTCATTTTTTATATTTATATGTATCGATGGAATTGACGAATTGAGTTGAACCGAATGGAAATGCTTGTTTATATGGATGCAATGCAACGAACCCAAAGCAGCGGCAATGAAGTTGGTAGAGCAGGGTAGGGTACTCCATTGAGGTGCACACAGTGGCGGTTCAAGGAATTGCACACTGGGGCGAGTCAGAAAATAGAACTAAGCAACCGGCCATGCATTGTAAATGAACCTCGTTAATAGTTATATACATTGTAAGAATGTGATTAGGTTGTAAAATATTTCCCTAATAGACCGAACATACAACAAATAAATTGAGTTAGGAATAGATTAATCTTTAGTTAGAAGTTTTGTTGAAAACCACAAATAAAATTGCTGTTAATTGCTTGCGCTCGACACGTAGGGGTCCATACATGAAGTACTAGCTAGCTCCTAAGTGTGGTATATGTCGGTGTACTTTGAAACCGAGCCCTCGATCACGCACAAATACTCTGACTCAATGGCATGGCTCTCTGGCAGAATCAATAGGGCGGTTAACACCATGGAAGCAACCTCACTTGAGCAGTTTCTCCTAGTTGTCGTCGGCCAAGCGGCGGCAAGGGCCCGTTGGGTGCAAATAAATCGCGTCCAATTCTCTTCTGGCATAAAATACGGGCAATGCAATGTGCATGTACATGTAACTGAATACCAGTGCCAAAGTAGATCATTATCGGAATACAGTTACAACGTAATGAGTTGATGACGAGGGATACAAGCACGGTTTTCATGAGTAAAAGTGGGGGATATTATGATTTTATGACCATGGATTGTCTGTTCAGTGCCAAAAACATGAATACTTTTATGTTTCAACATTCGTCTTTTTAATTGATAAGATATTTCTTCAAGAGATTGGGTGCAATATAATTCCGCCGGGTCAATGTAGCTCTGTAGAATGCTTGAATGATGTCGCACGCTCACCAGCACTGCAACTTATTCAATGCTTGATGCTTACTAGATGATTTTCTTCCTTTTCTTTCATGTTGGATGAACCCGTCTAGCCAATACGACAATGACTGGGTAGTGCAACCTAAGAAAGGGGTCCGAAAAAGCTTCGAAAGGCAGGAATGAAGCGGTATATCTTGGGAGAGGACTAAGGCAATCACAATGCATGGGTGATGTGAATTCAACCTTCACGTCATCCTTGTACATGTATAAATTCAGTCGACAAGGCACCGAGAGAAGATCGGCTTCTCATCTGCATGAAGGAATGAGTACCAAGAGAATGCTCGCATACTGGAATCAATCTTTCCACGAGAGGAAAACAGCCTTTTTGATTATTCTTTTTTTAAGTGGAATCTCCTCGTGATGACATAGTATATATCTGGACTTTTTTGTATATAGTATAAAAAAGACAGAAGATACAAAGTCATTGCATGCACGCGCTGTCAATGTTCTCTTATAGAACTATGTCTCATAAGCAGTGGCCGAGCTACGGTTAAGGGAGCCGCCTGCACACAAAAAATAACATGATGGAGCAGCCTTCAAAGAATGGTCATTTTACACATAAGATCAAGGTGTCGGTCCTGCTACCACAGTTAATATTCCTTTTTCTTAATAAAGCAATGTTAATATTATTATTTTTGCAGGTCAATGTTAATATTCTTGATGGACTTAGAAGCGAGACCTCCCATTTGACGCTTTAGTTTAGGCTACACACAGGTGATCCGAGTGGACCGGCCCAGTAAGACGTACAAACCTGTTTCTGTAGCGATGGCGGTCCAGTAGCAAAATTTTTGGTTTATTCGTGCTTCAGTTTTTTGGTTATGTCTTTTCATGAAAGCACAAAAAGAACGTGTATTTCAAAATGTTCAGCGCCTATTTAAAGAAATGTTTACTATAGTTTTAAAAAATAACATGAATTTTCAAAAATGGTTGATGTATATTACAAAATGTTCATCATATACTAAACAAGTTTCGGTGTATATTGAAAAGATGGTCATGGTGTACTGCAAAATTTCAGGATGCACCCACCGGTCCGGCGCACACTCAGAGGCCACCGCCGCCATCTGTCACCAATCCATCTTCAGAGCTGTACTGATGCATCTACCTTGCCCGGTCTAGCTGACGTCGACGCCTCCACGACGCCAGACAGCGTTACCCTCCTGCGCGAGTCCATCATCGCACATCAGACGCCTAATCTCCAGGGCGCCATGCCATCGAGATATGTCACCATCAATGTGCATGTTGAAGCACCGCTCCGCCGAAGACGTCGTCCACTGGTCCCTCGAGCCCATGTACACCTCCAAGAATGACGCCCCCAAGGGGGAAATGACAGAAGTGCGCCGCCGTCTTCTGATCTGCCGATCTAAGGTTTCCCCCAGAGGTAGCAGATAGTGGTCTCGAACTTTTCCACGGTGATGCCTTCAAGAAGGGAACGACACTGTAGAGCGACGCGGTCGCCAGCTTTGGCATCTAGCCAACAGCAGGTTTTCTCCCAAATCTGTTCGAAGAACTCCATCCAACTTATTGTGCACGGATCGCCGCCTTCTCTATTGGAGACTAGACCAAAAGGATCCAGCCGCCACCGTCAGATCCATGCAGCCAGCACCGGGAGATGACGATAGTCTCCTGGACCGGATCTAGCACGAACTGGAGAAGATCGAGTCGGAGACGATGATACTCCTGGATCTCCGGCAGACCAGCGAAGAGCCGCCGGCACCACCGCGTCTAGATCGCCGCCACGCTGGAACACCGCACCCGTCGCGCCGTCCGGTAGTCACCAGATCCGGGACGAGTCGGAACCGGTCAGACCAACGGGCACACCGCCACCCAGCCATGGGGTCGCCGCCCCGGCCACCGCCGCTCCCTGTGCATCCGGCCGATTCTGACCGGCACCACTACAGGCGCCGCCGCTGGGACGCCACACCGCTGTGGGCTGAAGTGGGGGCTGCACCTCCGCGAATCTGGGCGCCCGCGCCACCCATGGATCCGGGGGAGAGGGGAGAGGCCCTCCGCCATCGCGTCGCACGCATAGGCTTAGCCCGGCGCCGACTACCAGCGGCGGCGGAGGGGAGGACGGGCGCAGGGAGGGTCGCTGGCGGGGGAGGTTGGCTCCCCCCATGTCACCCGCGAGGGGGGCGACGCGAGAGGCGAGAGACGAGAGATGAGCTGCGTGTCTACGTGTGTGTGCGCTTGTCTACGTGTAACTATATATGTTGACAGCTGCTCAAAAAACTACGACATTTTTTTAAAACATAACTAGGACATTTTCAAGCACACTTGAGCCAAATATATAAGAACTACAGGGAACTTGCAACCATCACAAAACACGGGAACTTCATTACAAACCAACAGAGAAACAAAGCAAAGCAAAAGATCTTCCAAGCAAAGCTGGAGAAATGCCTTGGCAGCAGTGCTGCAACCTGAAGAACACCTTGATAAGTTCTCAGCACGCCAGGCCTCAAAACTTGTGAAGCTCTAAAATTCTCACTTGCTATTTGTTCTATCAGTCTTGTTCCCCACTTCAGTGCCTCTGAAGAAATATCATCACGCGTGCTGCAGACAAGGATTAAAGTGGCACTCCACCCACCCAACCCAATCTAGTTATGAGGTCATATCGTCTTCAACTTCGTACTCTATGGATGTCTTTTGTTTTTCATCTATACATACAATTCAATTGGTAGGTAAGTTGGTACTCTATGGATGTCTTTTCTTTTTCATCTATACATACGATTCAATCGGTAGGTAACTTGTTACTCTATGGATGTCTTTTCTTTTTCTTCTATACATACGATTCAATCGGTACGTAACTTGGTACTCTAAGGATGTCATTTCTTTTTCATCTATACATACGATTCAATCGGTAGGTAACTTGGTACTCTATGGATGTCTTTTCTTTTTCATCTTACATACGGTTCAATCGGTAGGTAGCTTGGTACTCTACGGATGTCCTTTCTTTTTCAACTATACATATGATTCAATCGGTAGGTTAGGTAAAGTCATGCTACTGCCCAACTAGATACAAGCATGCATTTGTATATAGGAGTACGTTTTGTTTTATTCTAGAGCATTGGATGTACACCAACAAGCAACTGATCGTGATTGGTGTATGAAATGTGAAAGTTACAGCTACAACCGAAATGAGTGCACTGTGCACTAGGCGTAATGATTAGAAACCGCGTACTTAAAGTGCATCACTGTCCAATAGAGGTTTTAAATGAATTTTGGAGGAATATAATTAATCCTTAGAAAATTTTCCTGTATGCGCCGTTTTGAGTCACAGAATAGCAATTCATAGAAAAAAATTATAGGACTCACTTGCACTAGATTTTTTTGAAAAGGGATGGTATGTTAATACAAAATTTCAACAAAATATACTTGAAGAATATATTTTTCTTATAAAGTCTATACAAAGGAAAAATATATACTTCCACAAAATTTCAACAAATATATTTGATCGCGATTCGTGTAAGTATGTATATACTTTATTCTAGAACATTGCAAGCATTGATCTCGTGTATGATATGTGAAAGTTAGAGGCATATCGGAAATGAGTGCACTGTGCACTGCGTGCATGCCACATTAAAATTACTAGATGATACCCCGCACGTTGTTGCGGGAATGTTTGCAATACATTCAGTTAGAATTGGTTGTATGAAACATGAATTTTTAGAGTTATAACATGAGAACTAAAGCTAAAAATAAGTATGATTTGTGGTGTTTGATTATTGTATAATGTAAATATCCTAATAGAATGTAAATTCTCATGCATGTTTGCATGTCAAAGTGGCTTTTTATTATGCATGATTGCATTTTGTGGTGGACCTTTCTTCTTGCATGTTGAATGATGAGGTGGCATACTTGCATGTTGGGAGAAATAGGCTAGTGGGGGCTAGCTATTTAGATATAGAAGATTAGAAACCGCACGGTTAAAGGTACATTATATCCATGCTAGATACACCTTTCTTTAACATTATTATTATAAATCTCGGTCACAATCATCCCTAGTAGAACACAATGATCCTCAAGGAAGTACAACTTTTGATTCAAAGGATCCGTAATGGAATTTTTCGGAGGAATCTAATCCTTAGAAAGTTTTTTACACATAGGGAAAAATACATAGTTTAAAAATAGGCTTATTTTTGCTACATTTGGGCTGGAATTTTCTTTAGCCTGCAAATCATCATATTACCGAATTAAACTTTTTAGATATGTAAATAACATATGTTTATACGTGATTTTTCTTATTTTTTAAAAAATAGTATTTTTCGCACTATTTACAGATTCCATACTCACAACCATTGTCGGTTCAACATAATTATTAAAAGTGATCAGGTTGTTCACAACTTGGGTGACTGTATGCTTTTGCATGTTGCTCTCGTACGGTCAACTGAAAAATGCCACATCTATCCGGAAGAAAACTACTCTCACTTTTCCAAATGATTTTTTATTGTGGTTGGCTGCCGGTTGGAGCACTAAGGGCATCTTCAATGGTTGTAAGATAGTTGTTGGTAGACTTTGCCACATAGAATTTCTGATGATGTGTCATGGAATAAATGAGGAAAGAGAGGAAGCTTGTATGTACATGAACCAACACCCCTTGCACAAGCTCCAATGTAGAATGAGAGAGCACCTTATTTATTATCTCACATCCTATTGGGCAAACTAGATACAACCCATTGGAGATGTTGTATGTTAAGGTGTTGGTTGATGACATGGCATACTTTACCAACAAGTTAACATACAAACTGTTGGAGATGCCCTAAGCAGAGGCGTGCAGTCCCGCGTCTTCAAAAAGGCAAAGCTAACAAGCCCAATCAGAGTTGGAGAAAACACGTACATGCTTATCCAGTATTGATTGGCTGAATTCGCTTATAAATAGGACGATCGAGGCGTACGCACTTTCAAGTACGTAGCAACACAAGATTAGCCATGACGATGAGGAAGCGCCCCTGCTTGTCCTCCCTTCTCGTAGCACCGCTGTTGCTTATGCTTCTTCCAGCGTTTTCTCTTGCTGCAGGGAGGCACAACCTGATCAGTAGAGACCCTTAGTATGACCCACAGGTTAATCCAAATCCAGAACCACTACCAAGAAAGCAGCCAAATGCAAACCCTCAACCATTACTAGATCCACAACCACTACCGGGACCACAACCTGACCCAAACCCACAACCACTACCCGAGCCTAAACCTAACCCACAACCACTGCCAGGGCCACAACCTGATCCAAACGCACGACCATTACCAGGACCACATCCCGACCCAAATCCACAACAATTGCCAGGCCAAAACCCACGGCCAACCCAAACCCTCAACCATTACCAGGACCGCAGCCTGATCCAAATCCACAACCATTCCACAACCATTACCAGACCCAAACCCGAAATCATTGCCAGACCCACAGCCAAACCCAAACCCTTAGCCATTACCAGGATCGCAGCTTGATTGAAACCCATAGCCAGTACCAGACCCAAACCCAAAATCATTGCCGAACCCACAGCCAAACCCAAATCCTCAACCATTACCAAGACCACAGCCTGATCCAAACCCACAACCATTACCAGACCCAAACTCGAAGCCATTGTCGGACCCACAGCCAAACCCAGACCATCAGCCATTACTAGGACCGCAACCTGATCCAAACCCACAACCATTGCCAAACCCAAATCCACAACCACTGCCAGGTCCACTGCCAGACCCGGTTGCACAACCAAAACCACCACTTGGGACACAAGCAAAAAAAGGAAATGGGGAATCAAACATCCAAGAGGAACCGTTGGCATGAATGTTCGGATACATAAAGCGTGCCAGATATAATATAGTCATTACTTATGTTGCCGGTTGGATTAAATCAGTGGTATGTTGTAACCCACCACCATCAAGTCATGCCATGCTATATAATGTCAAGATCAGTAAAGATTATGGCATGAAGCCCATGTAAATTTATTGATTGTTCTTATTAATTTTTTGGCTTGTACAAAGTATGATTGTATGTGTGCACTGGTTGTACTATGACTGTGTGATGATATATATTAAACTTTCTACTTTGTACCTTTAGTTTTATCATTTTTGACAGGGATTATGCGGAAAGGATTTACCCCAAGCTTTACATTTGTGCCAATAAGAAAGGTGGAAACTTATTTACAGGGTAGATCTTAGCGTAAATTTAAACTTAAGAGTGAATAAAGCATTGAGCAGATTTATAACATGAGGGGGGGGGGGTGTCACAAAATGGAAGTTTGAGGCATAAAGTGGCTAGGATTCTAATTTTGGCATGCATTTGCCACAAGTTAAGAATTAAGTGGCAAAATCTTGATTAACTGTATATATTACATTTAAAATTTGAATTTATGGAGAATATTTACACAAACTACTTTGGGCTTATCTCGCCCAAAAAAGAACTACGTGTTCTATAGATAAGGCAGTATTTGGTCTATTCTCCCCATGCAAGTCTTGCTTCAAGTACTCCATCCATTCCAAGAAAAATTAAACTTTTTCCATTGTCAAACTACACTAACTTTAACAAAGTTTGCTGAAAATTTTATCAACTTCTAGAAGTGCCTCTCATCCTCCCTTGTCATAGCAATGCTGCTTTTTGCGAAAAGGATTCAGATCTATTATAAAGGTTCACCAGAAGTATAGAGCATCCCCAACATAATAAAAATCACATCGACGTCCCTAGACCATCGAACAATCAGTACCACGACCAGGACGAGCCGCTGTCATCGCTCACCTACCGGAGTCGGCCTGACCTCGATGACGCCCGGGAAGTCTTCGTGCTCAAGCCTCTAAGGCTCTTGTGACCTTCCTTCATTCCTTCTGCTACTCTAGAATGTGAATCATGTCGATAAGGCCGAGAGAGAAAGAACCATGGCCGCACACTGGCATCCTAGCTTATCGCTAACATGGTTCCTAAGGAACCGCGTTTCAGAAAATGGCAAGATGTACGTGGACAGTACCACATATATGAGTTTGCCAAAGTGCTCAATATTACAGCAAGCAAGAAACAAAATTGGGACTTGCGTAGTGGATTTTTTTGGTTTTTCTGTTTGGACTTTGGAGGATAGCCTTCGGTTTTTTTTTTCCTTGGAGCAAATAGGAGAAGCTAGCTACTCATTGCATTCATCACCAGACGAGGCCGGCCGGCCGGCCGGCGGTGATGCCGATGTCCGTAGAACACTACTCAAAGTCCTCAAAGTCTCCGCTGATCTCTCTATTGCATTTGCATCCATTGCACTTCCCAACACGCACTCATAGTCATAGCCGGCCAGCCATGGCGACGATGCTGATGCCATCGCCCCGATCTCTCGTCCTTCTCCTCCTCCTCGCCACCCCCTTCTTCGTCCTCCTCCCCCACCCCTCCTCCGCCTCATCCCCCGCCTCCCTCCAAGAGTACACCGAGGAGGTCAACGAGGCCCACGTGGTCGTCCTCACCGCGGCCAACTTCTCCTCCTTCCTCGACGTCCGCCGCCATGTCGTGGTGGACTTGTATGCACCCTGGTGTTACTGGTCCCGCAAGCTCGCCCCGGAGTACGCCGCGGCCGCGTCGCACCTGGCCGACAAGGGGCTCGACGTCGCGCTCGCCAAGGTCGACGCCACCCAGGACCGTCAGCTTGCGCGCGCCCACGGCGTCGACGGATACCCCACCGTCCTCTTCTTCATCGACGGCGTGCCCAGGGACTACTCCTACTACGGCGACAGGACCAAGTAAGTAGTGATTCTTCTTCATTCCCCTGTCCGGCTGCTGCTCTCGAATCATCGTTGCGATTTTTCCATTGCTGGAGGGACGCCATGGCCATGGTTGCTTGGATATCCCAGAGGCTGGATCCTGCTGTGCAGAACGTCACCACCATCGGCGAGGCCGAGAAGATCATCAACGGCCACGGCGTGGCCGTGCTCGCCTTCCTCAACTCCCTCTCGGTACGTTCCAATCCCAGCAAAGTCTACCAACCAACCAAATTGCTGCGATTGCACCACACATGTGGCCCATAATTGATTAGTCTATCAACAAATGCTATATATAGGGTGTTCACAGTGATGAGCTTGCCGCTGCCTCAAGGCTGGAAGATGTCAACAGCTTGTACCGGGCTGTCAACTTCTACCAGACCACCAATCTTGATGTAGCAAAGCTTTTCCACGTTGACCCAGAAGCAAAGCGCCCATCACTAGTCCTGCTCAACAAACAGGAGGAGACGTTCATCCTATATGGTATCGTCTCTAACTTGCTTTCCATTTCTATGTACTGAGTTGGTTTGACTTAAAATTGGATAATTAATAATGTAATGTGTGTCTTGCAGATGGCGAGTTCGGGGCGTCTGCAATTGCCGAGTTTGTTTCAGCCAACAAAATCCCGTTGATCACATACCACCCTCACAGAGGAAGCCACTCCTCCGATGTTTGATAATCCGATCAAGAAGCAAACCAGTCCTGCTGTATGCCATGGGGCATCTTTATATATATATATATATATATATATATATATATATATATATATATATATATATATATATATATATATATATATATATCGATGGAATTGAAGAATTGATTGAACGGAATGGAAATACTTGTTTGTATGGATGCAATGCAACGAACCCAAAGCAGCAGAGCCCCAACACGCTGAACAGTTTCCTTAACAAATGAATGGAATGGAATGCTTGTTGGGACTAATGGGTGGCAACAAGCGCCTATTAGCTGCAAATAAATCGCCTCTGGTTTTCTTCTCGCGTGAAATACCCATAATGTGATGTGTGTGTACACATAACTCAATACCAATGACAAGCTCAATCATTAGTCTTATTGTTATCTAATTGGAACACAGTTGCAATGTAACGAGTCGAAAAGGGATGCAAACATGATTTTCATGAGTAAAAATTGGGGACATTATGAGTTTATGAACATGGGTCGTATTGTTGAGTGTCAAAAACATGAGTACTTCTATGCTTCAAACATTTGTCTTCATAATTGATGAGATATTTCTTCAAGGGATAGGGCACAAGTTCATTGGATCAGCGTAGGTCCACAGAATTCTTGAATGATGTCGCACGCTGACCAATGCTCCGAGCTTCTTTAATGCTTAAGGCTTAGTACATGATTTTTTTTCTTTTCTCTTCAGTTCAGTCCATCGTGTTATCTTATACCCTGTTGGATGAACCCGTCTACATAAGACAACAATGACTTAGTCGTGCATCCTGAGAAAGGGGTTTGAAAAAGCTCTTAGAGGCAGGAATGGCGCCGTATATCCTTGAATAGAACTCAAGGCAAGCACAATGAATGAGTGGTGTGAAATCAGCCTTCATGTCATCATTGAACATGTAAAATTTCAGTTGACGGGCGGCGAGAGAAAATCAGCTTCTCTTTTCCATGCAGGAACGAATACCAAGAGAATACTCATACTAGAATCAACCTTTCCACGACAGAAAACAACCTTTTTTTTAACTATCTTATGTGCAGTTTGTCTTTTTAAGAGCAATCTCCTCGTGATGGCAAGTATATATCTGGATTTTATAGTGTATAGTGTAAATAAATGACAGAAGATACAAAATCATTGCTTGCATGTGTCATCGATTTTCTCTTAAAGAACTACATAAGCAGTGGGTGGGGCTACGGCTAGGGGAGCCATCCTCCCATTTTCTCTCCTTCAGTTTTTCTCTCTTGTCTTCGCCATCGCTCCACCACCTCGGCAGCAACACCACACCCCTGCCGGAACTCGACGAATCTGTGACGCCCGGATAATTAAGCTACAGTAATCCTCTACTAATCATGCCATGTCATCAGTTTTACTGTTTCAAGATCCCACGTTGATTCAAACTAATTCTAAATTCAAATTTAAAATAAAGTCAAACAATTAAAGTTTTCAAATGTCAAAACTAAAAAAGTTCATGTGATGGCAAATAATCCATAGTTAGTTATGGTGGTGAAAAACTAGGTTACTTGTTTGCTTATTCAAAAGTTATCACCCAAAAGCAGTGACTAAAACATCCACTTTAGTTCATTTGCATTTATTCAAAAATCAAATGACTTCAAGTATTACCCCAACAATTATATAACAGTGCCAAATATTGCATGTTGTTTATTGGGCCAAGTCTCATATTTAAATATAAGCCAATTGCTATTGAAATTAAAATAAAACTGAAGCTAAATAAAAAGAAACAGAAATAAAAGAAAAAGAAAAAGGAGCCTAAACCTATTGGAACTTGCGCCTTAGTGGCAGAGGAGGCCCAAACCCCCCTTGGTCTTCTCCTTCCTCCTGCCACAGGAAACAGAGAAAGGGCGTGGCGGCCATCCAGGGCGGTAAACCTTATTTGACGCTTGTTAGCGTCAGAATGTTGTGCTTTCGCTGAGGGAACCTCCGGTTGGGCCGGCCCATGTACGGGATTAGCGTTTGCCGTTCGATGCGTTCGCTGCTGCTTCCTTCTCTATTCCTTGCGGGGTTTTTTCTTTCTTTTTCTTTTACGATTTTTTCTTCCAGTACTTTCACTGTTTTGCCCGGTTTTCAGTTGTTTTCTTCCTGTTCATACGGGTATACACAACTAGGGCCAGCGCCCCCGCTGGCCAGTGCTCCGTCACGCGCCACGCTGCGCCTTGGCCATGGCCAGGCCCCTCCCCTGTTCATACGGGTATACACAACTAGGGCCAGCGCCCCCGCTCGCTTAATTAGTGGTTGACCCTTACTAAATAAATCTGTTTAGCACTTTAGTTAAAATAACAGTCAATGACAAGTTGGCCCCACGACCACTATTCACACTTTGACCAGGTCAACTGTTAACTGTTGACTTGCTGACTGTGTATGCTGACACAGCCACTGAACCGCACATGTCATTCTAGTAGGCTAGTGGTCTGTGAGTATAAAAAATAATACACTGTTTAAATTCAAATTTAGGTATATTTCAGAATTCGAGAAAATATTTTAAAACTTTGGAAAATCATACAAAATAAACCGTATCTGGGATCGAAAAACTTTCTACATGAAAGTTGATCAGAACGACGAGACGAAGCTAATTGTGTCGTCTGTTTCCGTGTCGGGACCCTCTACCGAGGTGAACCCGCAACTTATCGCCCGTTTCCAGTAGATGAATAATGCATAACTACCGGTTAATAATTCCTTTGAACATGCCGATATTGCCTATTCTTTCTCTCTTATGCTTGCATTAGAAATTGCTGCTGCTACTGTTTATCCTATTTTTGATGCATAGCATGTTTTGTAACTGCTATTGACACATGTCTGATATCCAAACTGCTTAGTATAGGCTGGTTTGAGACCCATCAGAGACCCCCACTTTGTCCCAGTTGCCCCGCTGGATTATCAGAAGACCCGATCAACGGGATAGACAACCAGGCCCTGACGCCGCACATCACCCCCTAAATTGTATGACACTACTGGGTTACTATCGATTGCCGAGGGTGATACCTCGTCAGCACTTTTGATGTTAACTTGTAGAGTAGTTAATTGGTCGTGGTCATCGAGGGTGATTCCTCCTTCACCACTCCCGATAACGACGCTGTCGTGCAAATCCTCAAGAGTGGACCTCGAGGGTGATTCCTCCTTAGTTCACCTTGACGGTTACATCGAGTAGGCATCCCTCGAGGGTGATACCTCGGATTTCCCCTTGGTGTTTGGAAACACGGTTACTGTGACTTTCTCCCTGAACCATGTTTAAGATGGGTCGGCCCCGAGAGGTACCCATGAGAAGTTACTGTTACTGCAGGACTGGAGGGACAGGCGGTACCGCCCGTAGAGGTGGACCTGAGTTCCCGACTGTCTTTTGCGAGACGGGTTGACCAGGAAGGTGCCCACGAGATAACTACTAGGCGCGGCCGGGCATTCTTAGCCCTTGCAGCAAGTCCTCGAGATGGGAAGACGGGGTCATATTGATCGTGAGTTTCTGCTTATTCCGCACGCGCCTAATCCACTAACGGTTTGGATATTTGATCCAATCAGGGCTCTGGCCTGATGGCACTAACTATCACGTGGGAACAGTTATGGGCACTCTACAACGTGGCATCAACCGAAAGCTCTGTCAGACGTCCAGTTCAGCATGGCGGCCGGGTCGGATCGTGCCGATGGCGCTGGTTAACTTCGTGCCTACACCGTTTCCAGACCTTCGGGCGTGACCCGAGGCACCCTGTGTCACTAAATTTTTCGCGTGGTTTTGTGCGCGAAAACCTTTGTCGAGAAAGAAATTAGGCCATGGAGGCTCCAAACAAGCATTTCCACCATGTCAAGGCGGAGCCGGAGTCGTCAGCTTGCCACCGTGCCTTGTAGGAGCCACCAAAATCTGTGATGCATACCTACACCCGTTTTTACTCCTACCGGAGTGCTTTGGGACGCTCGCCGTCATGGTCACTTTTTCGCCATTTTGGGCGGGAAAATTTCTCCTCATGCCAAAGTAGTGTGTGTTATTGCTCACGATTGCCACGGCGTCTCCCTGACAAAAAGTTATTAATTAAAAACTATTAAGTAAAAACTTGCCTTGTTTGAAACAATAGTAGTATAATATATTATCGAAACATTCTTAATTGTTTATCTGAGTAATGTAATCCATCGGTGCAATATTTTGTAAATATTTAATTTGTTTAATGTTCATGTTAGTCCCCCACATGGATCTACCACGTGAGCGGTTACAGAGCATCTCCCTCGCAGCATTTCTCCCACGTCAAAGGAGGAGCTGGAGTCGTCGCTTCGCCACCGTGCCTTGTAGGAGCCACCAAAATCCGTGATGCGTACCTACACCCGTCTTTACTCCTCCCGAAGCGCTTTGGGACACTCGCCGTCGTGGGCACTTTTTCGTCGTTTTTGGGCGGGAAAATTTCGCCCCCATGCCAAAATTAGGTGTGTTATTGCTAGCCATCGCCACGATGTCTCCCCGACTATAAATACAAAAGGGAGGGATTCAACAACAAAGAACGTGAGCGGGGCGAAATCTAGGGCAGGAAAATGAAATTTCAGCCCGTGTGATGTGCGACCGGACGGAGCGGCAAGGACTTCGATGTATGGCGAACATGAGTTGCCCCTGAAGGCCTTCTAGCAAAAAAGGGCGTGACTCCCTCGTACACACTCCACTTTGGCCTCCGCGTGGCGTAAGCCACGGTCGCACGCATTCGACCGAACCGGTGCATGGCAAAGTAGAGTGCGCTTTTTTTCCGTCATTGCACGACATGATCCGAGTACTCATGGAGCCAAGTACGAATCGAAACTGCAAGGCTATGAGCCCGTTGTGTAGCCCTCCCAAGGCTTATGCTATATTGCCCAGGACAAAAGAATGCCTTTCTTGCCCCTATTTTTCGACACCATCCCGGAGTTGGGGGCCACCAATATCCGTGATGCATGCCTACACCCGTTTTTACACCTCACGGAGCGCTTTGAGACACTCGCCGTCCTGCTCGCTTTCTCGACATTTTGGGCGGGAGAGAAAAAGGAGAGGGTGTCCTATTGTTCGCCTTTGCCGCGATGTCTCGCCAACAAAAGAAAATAAGAAGGGATGGCCCCAGAAATTAAGAACGGGCGAGAGACGTGACCTTGGGCGGGAAAACAAAATTTCGTCCCGCACGTGATGTGATTGGTCCGACTAGCACGGAGATCAAAATCCAGCTAACACGAGTAGCCCGTGAAGGCCTTCCGGTGCCATGATCATGTGTCCCCCTCGTACTAGACTCCGCTTCGGCTCCCCGCGGCCTTCACAGGCCGGAGGCATGACCGCACGCATTCAGTCATGGCTCCGGCGCATGCCAAAAAAGGTGTGCTATTTGTTCAACAAAAGAATGAGAGAATGTTGGGAAGAGGGAAGGAGGGGGAGTGAGCGGGGAGGGTGGTCTATAGCAAGAGGGAGGGAGAGAGAGGCTTACGCCGCATGAACCACAACCACGTAGGGCGAATTGAGTCTGCATCGTCATTGTGCATGCTATAACGCGTGCACCGAGCCTGACCCACACGCCTGTTTTGTCGCTGGCCCCGGTCAGCCCTTCCTCTCCTCACGAGGCTTCCCACGCATCCGGAGCTGCCTAGATCGGAGCTCATGCTCCCATGCAGCGGAGCCGTCCCCACACATCCGTAGCTGCCTAAATCTGAAAGTTTTTTCCCACATTGTAGAAAGAATGTTATGTTGTCCTGAAAAGTTTGAAGTTCGTATGATGTGTTGTTTTGAAGAAACAAAAAAGAGAAAATGCCATGTAGTAAGTTAGTTGTGTAGCATAGATCTCAAAGCAATATTGGAGGATATAGATAAGAGGTGTCTGAAAGCTTGAGCTTCAAAAATCCACGTTACAACTTCTCCTCCTTCCTCGACGTCCGCCGCCATGTCGTGGTGGACTTGTATGCACCCTGGTGTTACTGGTCCCGCAAGCTCGCCCCGGAGTACGCCGCGGCCGCGTCGCACCTGGCCGACAAGGGGCTCGACGTCGCGCTCGCCAAGGTCGACGCCACCCAGGACCGTCAGCTCGCGCGCGTGCATGGCGTCCAGGGTACCCCACCGTCCTATTCTTTGTCGACGGCATGGCCAGGCACTACCCCTACTACGGCGAGAGGACCAAGTAAGTAACTACTAGCAGGGAAAATACTTCTTAATTCGCTTGCCCGGCTGCTGTTGTATCTTCATCGTTGCGATTTTTCCATTGCTGCAGGGACGCCATGGTCACTTGGATATCCCAGAGGCTGAGCCCTGACGTGCAGAACGTCACCACCATCGACAAGGCCGAGAAGATCATCACCGGCCACGGCGTGGCTGTGCTCGCCTTCCTCGACTCCCTCTCGGTATGTTCCAATCCCAGTAAAGTCTACCAACAACCATCTTAACCAAGATTGATTACTGATCTTATCAACCTATAGGGTGCTGACAGTGATGAGCTTGCTGCTGCCTCAAGGCTGGAAGATATCAGCAGCTTGTACCGGGCTGTCAACTTCTACCAGATGACCAATCCTGATGTAGCCAAGCTGTTCCACGTTGACCCGGAAGCAAAGCGCCCCTCACTAGTCATGCTCAAGAAACAGGAGGAGGTCAAGTTGACCGTATATGGTATCTTCTCTAACTTGCTTTAGCTTTCAGTGCCATCCGCTTTGCTTTCCATTTCTATGAACTGAGTTGGTTTGACATAAAATTGGATAACTAATAATGTAATGTGTGTCTTGCAGATGGCGAGTTCAGAGCGTCTGCGATTGCCGAGTTTGTTTCCGCCAACAAAATCCCATTGATCACATACCGCCCTCACACAGGAAGCCGCCCCTCCGATGTTTGATAATCCAATCAAGAAGGAAGCAACTCCGATCCTGTTGTATGCCATGGGGCATTTTTTATATTTATATGTATCGATGGAATTGATGAATCGAGTTGAATGGAATGGAAATGCTTGTTTATATGGACGCAACACAACAAACCACAAGCGGCGGAGCAATGAAGTTGGTAGAGTAGGGTAGGGTACTCCATTGAGGTGCACGCAGGGGCGGTTCAAGAAATTGCACACTGGGGCGAGTCATAAAATAGCACTTTGCAACCCGCGACTCATTGTAAATGAACCTCGTTAATAGTTATCTAGGAATATAGAGTCCAATGCAAACTAAATAAAGTGATTAGGTTGTGTAAAATATTGCCCTGGTAGACTGAACATACAACAAATAAATTTAGTTAGGAATAGATTAATCTTTAGTTAGAAGTTCCTTTGAAAACCACAAATAAAATTGCTGCTAATTGCTTGCCCTCGATACGTAGGGATCCATACAGAAAGTACTAGCTAGCTCCGAAGTGTGGTATATGTCGGTGTGTTTTGAAACTGAGCCCTAGATAAAGCACAAATACTCTGACTCAATGGCAGAATCAATAGGGCGGTTAACACCGTGGAAGCAACCTCATTTGAGCAGTTTCTCCTGGAAGCTCTCGGCCAAGCGGCAGCAAGTGCCCGTTGGGTGCAAATAAATCACATCACATTCTCTTTTGGCGTAAAATACCGGTAATGCAGTGTGTGTGCACATGCAACTGAATACCATACCAGTGACAAAGTCAATCATTAATGTTATTGTTATCTAATCGGAACACAGTTACAACATAACGAGTTGATGATGAGGGATACAAGCATGGGTTTCATGAGTAAAAAATGGGGGATAGTATGATTTTATGACCATGGATTGTCTGTTCAGTGCCAGAAACATGAGTACTTCTATCTTTGAACATTCGTCTTCATAATTGATAAGATATTTCTTCAAGAGATTGGGTGCAATTCTGCCGGGTCAATGTAGCTCTGTAGAATGCTTGAATGATGTCGCACGCTCACCAGCACTGCAAGCTTATTCAATACTTGATTCTTAATAGATGTTTTTTTTTCCTTTTCTTTCATGTTGGATGAACCCGTCTACACAATATGACAAAGACTGAGTCGTGCAACCTAAGAAAGGGGTCCGAAAAACTTCGAAAGGCAGGAATGAAGCGGTATATCTTGGGAGAGGACTAAGGCAATCACAATGCATGCGTGATGTGAACTCAACCTTCACGTCATCCTTGTACATGTATAATTTCAGTCGACAAGGCACCGAGAGTTGAGTATAATGTTTATTAGGAAAGACGAGATGATTGGCTTCTCATCCGCATGAATGAATGAGTGTTGAGTATAATGTTTATTAGGAAAGACGAGATAGATTAGGATTTGTTCTGGCTTGTCTTGTACTTCAAATAGATGATTGTATTCCTATATATACTAGTATAATGCCCGTGCGTTGCTACGGGCTCCTTGTATATGACAATGGTTGTATGATATATACTTTACCCTCGTACTAATCATGCTTACCCATCATTGTCGACCTTTTTTATGTAAAGACCCTCTTTCTCACCCTGTCTCTCATCTCCACTCTCTTCTTTCTCTCTCTCCATCCATTTTCCTATTGTGCCCCCATCTTCTCCATCCTCTCAAATTCCCTCAATCAGTTATTTAAGTGTTCGATTATACACAAAAATAATATTTTTCAGGACTAAGTATTATACTTGCCACCACAATAGAAGGAATTTCATGGAAATTGTTGTGGGCAATTTGCTCTATCCTTAAAAAGTTTTCAAGAGTCATGGAAAAATATTTTTGTGGAGCACTACAACACACTCCACACATATGGTGGTGTGATTTTTCTGTTTCTGATAAGAAAACTTATAATTTTTTTATCTATTTGTGTGAAGCATTGTAAGCAGGATAGTTCGGTTATTGTGGATGTCATGATATGAACGGGAATATCTGCAAGTTTAAAATATTTGATGGCAATGACTATCATAAACCAAGTCATTACAAACACTACTTGTCTTGGTCCATCAAGTATTCTCGAGGTTTTAGTACTGTAATATCAAGTCAACACTGTTTAGAAAACTTAGCCCGTTGAATAACCTTAGCAAGAACTTTTTTTACACAAAGCGAAGTCCTACTATTTATACATCAAAGCTTAACCAGCCTGCAGATTTTTCCTACATCGAAACCAATTAACTCTTCTATGAGGTAGTTATTTCACCAAATTGCAAATTTCTTCTGATTACCGCCATCCCCTTATAGCATCACCCCTCATAAGCACTCCTACTTTATACCAAGAACTTGAATATTCATCAAATGTTATTGTCTCATTTTCTTCCTTGACGTTGAATCCGTATACTATTTATTTTCATGGATATAGGGTGCTTTGCTTCAACTATGGTATAGATATTCTGCCATGTCGTTTGTAGAAATGTGTCTACTTTGTAGTATCCAATGTATCGTGCACCCGCGTCTTCTCGCCTTATATTCTCAACTGCAGATAAGGCTTCGAAAACAACGGTCACGTGCAAGATCTTGGCTAAAAAAGACATTGATGGTAGCTATGTGCAGGCTTTCTTCAGTCACCAGCTCTGACTGTGGTGTCCCCGCTGATAATTCTACCTTGGTTGTAGGCAAGTAGGTTGGTATGTTCATCTAGTATCAGGAACTCCTCTTCGCATCTGAATTTTGGCGAAACAACAATTCTACTGAGACCAGAAGCATAATCATGGAGGTAGCTTAGTTTTCAAGGCATAAGCCTGGTAAGCTATCCCAAAAAAGGAACAACCATCATGCAAATCCATATGGGAAGGAAGTATTAATTACTAACCAGAAGAACTTGATGCCGAGGAATGGTCATTATGCGTGCCCAAATAAAAGGAATTGATTATAACTTGGAAGATTATGCGTACCTAAAAGAATAACTGAGTAGTGAATGTTCAAGCATCAAAAACTTTTTGACTGGCTTTTCCTTACCACACATCAAGTCAATCTTAACATTTTTCCGACCCCATGTCTTCTTCCTTCAGCGGCAACTTAGAAGATTTCTGCACACAGGGTAAAACCATGAAGCACTTGTAAAAGAATCTGAACTACTGTACTTAACTATAGAATAAATACAAGACATATCAGACTTGAGTACAAAAGAAATATGTGTGTCCAGAAAGAAGTCGAATAATTCATGGCAATTTTAGTCCATGATTTGTAGATAGTCCAGAATATAGTCTACTTGGCCACCGAGCTAGTGTCACCGCACCATTTGGCAACCTCACCCTTTGAGCGGCATCGCTCTCCCGTGCTCTGGCTTCCTGGACGCCTTGCCTGTCGTCGACCTACTACTTCTTGAGGGTCAACACGGCAAGCCCTTGATGGTTGCACATTACCACATGGCAGCAGAGGCAAACTGCAAGTAACAACGACAGTCCAAGAAGAACAAACAGAATGATTAGGAACTGGTCCTTCTCTTGCTTACCTATCTTGAGGTCCATGTTGCCCGCATATTTGAGAATTTACATTGAGGAAATTCAATCTTAAATTAGATGATAGCAAGCTATATAAACAAATATTTTGCTAGCACAGAATGAATGGTAATGTGTAGTGTATCACGAAATGAATACTAACTTCAAAATGATGCCCCTAGTATAAATATGCAAGGAAAAGGTGCATACATTTCTCGACAGATTCCATGAATCGAGTACATAGTTTCTAATAATTTAGTAGGAGTAGGACATAATTTAGGGATCAAGCAAGAGCATCCAGTTGAATCTACGTAACGGATATGGAATCATTCAGAACGACACCAAGCTATGAGTTGAGTGAGTGATTAGTTAATGGCGGCTAGTGAAGCTAAGCTAGATGTGGTTAGTTGGGGGTCAAGTGTCTGTCTTATCTGATTGTCTCCCGGACGAAATCAGTAAGACCAAAATTGTCGTACACCCATCATAGTCTGACAAAATCTGTAAGACCAAAAATGTGAGTACTCATCATCTGCATCAGGTGAGGAATCGGTGATTTTTCACTGAATGATGGGTAAACAAAAATGCAGCCGAAGCATCTTCAGAGAAGCACATACCCTTGAAAATATAGAGCCAACGTTGAACATCTTTCAACCATTTTAAACAAAATGATGACAGATCCACTGCGCCCCCTTGCTAGCTCACTAAAACGCCTGCCCACAAAATCAACACTGAACACTCGTGGCGTTGAATAAAATAAATCAACAGCACTTGCTCCAAATAAATGTCAATCTATACATGAAACTGTATGGATAAATCAATAACGATTCTGCTGGTATGCCTATGTGTGTACTTGCACATCACGACAAGGCAGACTTTGCCATCCATGGGAACGAGGCTGAAACTGTACACACCGGCCTTGGACAAGGATCTCGAACTGTTGGCCGGCGGTAGGGGAAGGAAGAACTATGCGGAGAGGCGCTAAAGGGGTGCTCTCCCTCACAATTATTCCATCGCCGACCGCCACAGCGAGCCAACCATCATAGATCACAAATGCAGGGACCCCTTGACTGACACGTCGACCATGCCTCAACCGGCCAGCATCGGCGCATTGCCACCACGCTCCTTTCTGCTCTCCCTCCTCTCTTTCATGGCTGGCACAAGGGGATGGGATGAGACGGACGGGAGGCAAACCTTCTCCTCTCTTTCAAGCGGGTCATGGAGCTGCATTTTTACATGAGAACATGGAGCTAATGTAGTGATCAATTATGCACTATTTATTCGGTACAAGTTATCTCCAGAGAGTAACTGCCGCATACGGCATGAAACGAAAAACAATTGAAGCACAACTCAAAATATGGTTAAGCAAAGCCTGGGACGAACCTTGGTGCCAATACATAAATTATTTCAGTAAGCAAATGTAGATAAGAATAAACAACCAGTACTATAAATATCAAGGACCTACACAGTAACACATGGCAAATTTGGCTCTAGGGCACTACAATTGCATGCCTTTCGCTCCAGGTCAACAAAAAGTTGAAATTTTCTTAATACAATTACAATTATGTGGCAAATTGCTGAGCTAATTCAAATCTGATGAAGTAAGATCAATTTATTAAATCAATGAACAGCATCAAGTGTTACTTACAGGGGCTGGACACTCGTAATCGATGCCAGCGGAATTGATTCTTTTGCGACACTTCTCATTCCCCTTTACAATTCCTTCAAGCATCCTCTAGTGCTCTTCTACTATTTTATCCTAGTAACACAAAACAACTTATATTAATCTACAGCATAAAATTTTGCATTCCAGCTGTAGTTAGCAACAGATTACCTTACTAAGCATCTTCCTGTTCAATTGCTACCAATTGGTACAAATCCCTTCTGCACACCTTTCTATCTAGAAGAGATACATTATATGGACATTTTAGATCATAAGAATTATGTTCTCATTTTAATCAAAACGCAAAAAATAGTAACTATGTACAGCTATATGTTACAAAGTACAGGGAAAGAAAACTGTAGTGCTGTGAGTTACTGCAACCTCCGTATAAAGTACACAAAAAGAACAAGGATTCAAGAACAAATACAGGCACATAAATGAAATTTAACACAAGAAGCTTGCAAGTTCTTGCAAGAGCTTACCACCGATTCTTAAGCTTACCGGCTGTTTGGCCCACCTAAACTGCATGTTCCATTATGGAAATCGACTAGCAGAGGCGAACATCTACAATGCTATAAATGAAAATGAACTAATCAAGTATTCATACAGATCAAATCTAAGAAGCTAGCAAAAGCTTACTGCTAGGAAACAATATAGTGAGCTAGAGAATATACACGAAGGAACTCACGCGCGGCTCCCGTGTCGTCCCCCGCGGGCGACCCGGGGGCGACTAGGTTTTCCCCCGGCGCCGCCACCCCCTCCAGCATCTCCTCCCCTAGCCGCCACCTGAGGGACGCCAGGCAAGCCGCGGCGGCCGCCGATGAAGGTGGCGGCGAGGCCTCTCGTCGCTTCGTTCCCCTTGCGAAGGACCACGGACTCCGGGGTGGTGGCCCCGGTCGGCGAGCCGGCGCAGCCTCTGTGGCAGGCGGCGTGCGCGGGACACTAGTATAGCATGGCCCAGTAGTATAGCATGGCAGACGGACAAGAGTGTAGGGCCACTGATGGAACACTAGCATCCTATACTAAGCATTAGGATAGCAGGTAAGGGTAACAACAGTAGTAGCAAGGACAGGCTATGCATCAAGATAGGATTAACGAAAAGCAGTAACATGCTACTCTACTCTAATGCAAGCAGTATAGAGAAGAATAGGCGATATCTGGTGATCAAGGGGGGGCTTGCCTGTTTGCTCGAGCAAGTAGGAGGGGTCGTCAACTCCGTAGTCGAACTGGGCAGCAGCAGCGTCGGTATCGGAGTCTAGCGAGAGAAGAGGGGGAAGAAACAATAAATATAATGCAAACATATGCATGACGATGCATGACATGACAATGAGGGTTGTTAGGGGGGCCCAATCACGGTAGCAGGTGATACCGGCGAAGGGGGGAAACATCCGGGAAAGTATTCCCGGTTTTTCGCGTTTTCGGAGAGATGAATCGGAGGGGGAAAGTTGCGTGTTCGATATGTTAGGGGTGTGTGGTGAACGAACGGGCTGCGTATCCGGATTCGTATCGTCGTTCTGAGCAACTTTCATGTAGAAAGTATTTTCATCCGAGTTGCGGTTTATTTTATATTAATTTAAAAAGATTTAATCATTTTCAGAATTTACTTAATTATTTTAAATCAACATTATCCAGAATAGTGTATGCTGACGTCAGCATGATGTCAGCAGTCAACAGGCCATTGACTGGGTCAAATTGACATGTGGGTCCCGTTCGTCATTGACTAGACTAACTAATCATGATTAATTAGTTAACTAAGTGATTAGGTTAATCTAATACAGAATTAGTTAAGTTAATTAATTCTTTGATTCTTTAATTAATTAATTAATTAATATTTTTATTTATTATTATTTTTAAACCCTTTTTTTGTTCAGGGGCTGGGCCCCACTTGTCATAGGGCCAAAGGCCTATTGGGTTTGGGCGCTCGGGTGCGGGTGTCACCCGAGCGAGCGCTGGGCGCTAGCGGGCGAACCCGACGGGCACGGGTGGGGCGAACGGGCACTGGGGGGTTCGGGCGCTGGGCGTCGGATGCCAGAGCGCTCGATGCGCGCGGCGGGGGCGCTGGAGGCGATGGTGTGGTGGCACAAGGGCAAGCCAGAGCGGGGAGGGATGCGGGAGGCCGGGGCGAGGCCAGGGGTCGAGCGGAGCAGGGGGAAAAGGGGCGGCCGGCGCGCTGAGTGCGGTCGCTGCAGCGGCAGCGACCGCGGCCGCGGGCGAGGTCGCAGGGAGCGAGGCATGCGGGTTGCGGGGCTGGCGGCGGCCAAGCGCGACCACGGCGGGCTAGGACGCAGAGGAGGCATCGGCCACGAGCGGGGCTCAGGGGGTCGTGGCCGGAGCGCGACGCGGACGGCGACGGGCGCGAGCGTGCGTGGAAGACACCAAGGAGGGGGGTGCGCTCACTTTCGTTGCAGGGGAACAGGGGGCGGCGAGGCTCGTTGTAGCCGTTGGGGAGGAGGACGGGGACGACGGCGCGACGAGGTGGCGAGGTGCAGCGGTGATGAGCGACGGGGCGCGTCGGGGACGGCGGGCGCAGCGCCTCGATCCAGATCCAGCGAGGGAGAGGGAGGAGTGGATCGAGGGGGGAGTGGGGATCGTGGGGGGAATGGGTTAGGTCACGGTGGGCGTAGCGGGGCCTTAGTAGGCCAAGCGAGCGGGGTGTATAGCTGGGCCGGCCGGCTGATTAGCTGGGCCGACGCCCCGTGGGGAGAGGGTGTTAATCCCTTTTTTTGCTTGATTCCTTTTTTTCTTTCCTTTTAATTACTACTTGTTGTTTTATTTTAGTCACACTTTATTTCAGTTTTTATAAAATATGACCATAGCTCCTAAAATAAGGTTTCAGAACAACCCTCTACCATAAAAAGTTTGGTGGTCAATTAAACTAGTTTAATACTTGTTTATTATTTAAAATCATTAAAATAATTGTTTTGCTACGGTTTTATTCATTTTAGAGTATTTTAACATTTATAAAAGTGTGATTTCTCCAGCATAATTACCTATGCATTATTTGGCACAACCCGAATATTTTGTTTTAATGTTTGAAAACTTTGACGTTTGCCTTTAATTCAAATATGAATTCGAATTGTTTTGAACTAACACGAGATTAGCGACAGTAACGAGGTGACGTGGCATCATTAGCAGAGGTTACTGCAGCTTGATTATTCGGGCGTCACACTCGCAACGACCACTGTCATGTGTCGCACTCTGGGTGCTCCCTCCGAATTTTGGGTTTTTAAATTTTTTCGCACGCGTTTTTGACTTTTTAATCGGTTTTTTCTGGGTTTTTTCGACTTTTGGGGTTTCCATGAGTTTTCCTTAGCTTTTGGAGCAAAAACAAAATTTACGCGAAAGAACACATTTTTTCTCTTCCGTTAGAGGCACAGTTTTGCTTCCGCGAGAGGGCCATGGTTTTGCTTTTGCGAGAGGCACAACCATGCCTCTCGGAAACAGGAAAAATAATGTGCTTTTTTTTTTCTTTCGCGGGAGGTACGATTTTGTTTTCGCGAGAGGCAGAGCCGTGCCTCTCGGAAACGAAAAAAAAACTTTTCTGTTTTTTTTCTTCCGCGAGAGGCACGGTTGTGCTTCCGATAGAGGCACGGTTGTGCTTTTGCGAGAGGCACGGCCGTGCCTCTCGGAATGAGAAAAACGCATTTTATTTTTTTCCTTCCGCGAGAGGCACCCATGGTTGTGCTTTCGTGAGAGGCACGGCCATGCCTCTCGAAAACGGAAAAAACTCATTTTCTGTTTTTTTTTCGCAAGAGGCACAGCTGTGCCTCTTTCGGAAAGAGAAAATACCGTGCTCCTGCTTCAGCTTTTTCTTCTGGTTTTTTCGTAAAAAAAAAATTTGTCAAAACCTATCAACATATCAACATGAGGATCTAGTTTTAAGATCTCGACGCGAGTAACCAACGGTGAAAATGGTTCTAGATTTGGACGCACGTTTTAAGAGATAAAACGTTTTGAATAAACAGATCTATAAGTGTCGCACACGTAGCACGCCACTTGTCACAATATAAAAAGGTGAAAGTGATGTTTGCAAGGAGTGTACCTCTCAATTAGTGGCTTCGCCTAATCGCTCGCTGTAAAAAAGGGTCCTTGTTTGCTTGGGTTCTCACTTTCCTGGTTAACAAGGTTTGTTCGGTTCCTAGTTGACCGACCCTTATTGACAGTTGACCATGACCCACATTGTCCATTGACTTGTCAGGATAGTTCACAAAATTCAAACAACGTGAAAAAAAGGGTTCATGAATTTGAAAGAAAGATCAGGCAATAAAAAAATTCACAAAAAAAGAAAAGGTTTGTCATTTTGAAAATAAAACAAGATTTAAAAAATGTGAATTTGAATAAATTTCATGAAATAAGAAAGTTTGACAATCTGGAAAATTTAACAAGTTTGAAAAAAAAACTCATCAATTTTGAAAAAAAATACGAATTCAAAATGGGTGAAAAAAATTACGTATTTGAGGAAGAAATCATGAATTTAAGTAACAATGTTCGAAAACAATTCTCTTATTTGAGAAAAAATAGACAAATTTGAAAAAAGTTTTTGGATTTGAAAACAGTTCATGTATTTTAGTAAATAAAAGGAAAAGAAAAAGGAAAATCAAATAAAAACCATCCACAAAACCCAAGCAAAAAAAATTGGCCGAAAGCTTCCAGAAGCTTCCACTCGTGCCTAAATGGTGGGCCGGTCCATTCTACACAAATCGAAGGAGGGGGTGTGCGCCTTTTACGGAAAAGGCTGTAATGGGCGCTTAAGGCGCCAGCCAGCACGTGTTCTAGCATTTGCGATGGCAAGGTGGGGGAGGCCCCGGCCTGGAGCACGGCAATGGCATGACAGGCACAAACGAATCTATTCGAATATTTCTACGCTAAACTTTTATACTTGTTTAAAATTGCTATCTTGGTCAGAATAATTTTCTATTATTTTGCTAAAATAGTTACCATATAATAATGCTGCTAAATATTAATTATACTTATCCTTCTTTTACAATTATAAATGTCATGTGTATTACTATTTTTTGTTACGATAACTTTAATGAATATTTGTGTAACAAAAGTTCTCTTAGAGAATTTCATAAATTATATATATTTGACTATGTATGTGTTCATGGATATTTCAATAGCATGGTAGAGATCTAAGCGTACAATTTATTTGCTATCTAGTTGTGATTCTAGTATATTATTTTATAACACAAATACTGAGACTTCTAGAATGAAGGTTGTTATAGAGTATAAATTGAACTTCTAGCAAATTTGTTTTGAAAGCTGGATTCAATAATAAGTTGACAATATGATTTGTACTTAGCATTGGAATGACATCCCTATAGTAATCAAGGGTGAACATAATTTTTTTTCCGAAAAAGTCTTCCGCCCAACTTTATATATAAGCCACCGATACAAGGAGATGAGAAGATCCTCTTGCACAGCAGGTCAAACAAAAAAATAGAACTGGAGAATCCACATCCTGCCACAAAGTAACCTAGACTAGACTACCGACAAGGGACGGAACAACGCCTCCAAGGAAGGCAGCGGGCCTAGTTTTGCAACACTCACAACCAAGTTGTTGCCAGAGAGGGCCCCATGCCCTCCCGCTCCTGATCGTGGAGCCCAAACCTGCCCGCGGACATCGAGGAATGAGAGTGTGCCAACGAGGACCTGTGCAAAAGATAAGGAGGTAAATGCAACCGTTCCACACCAGCGCCGAAGAAGCTTCAAGGCACGGTCTGAAAATGTCCATCAGTGGCGGCGCGACACGTCGGAGACAACCTGGGCTCCACTACAATGCTCCCGGGAGAGAAACAACAACAACGTGTCGCCGTTGCTGAGACCGGAGAAATGGTCAGGGGGTTTCACCCCAGAGCCCTGGCCGGCCTAGAGAGATGGACCGCGGCGACGCCCCCAAGAGAGCCCTGGCAATTGGTTGGGCCTGGCCCAGCACAAGGAGTTGTTGGACTCTCTCCTCAAAAATGGAGTCTTTGGCAAAGTCCAGCCGGCGGATCCATTTCCATTTCCCACTCCCACTTCCCCACACGCTCCCCCACGCTCCTCGCCCGCCGGCCGGCCATGGCGGCGATGCCGATGCCGACGCCCCGATCTCTCCTGCTGCTGCTCCTCCTGGCCACCCCCTTCCTCCTCCTCCCCCACGCCGCCTCCGCCTCAGCCCCCACCTCCAATCCGGACATCGACCTGGAGTACCTCATCAAGAACGCCGGCCTCGACGACGCCCCAGCTGCCACCGCCACCGACGACCCCGAGGACGGCGCTCCGAACTTCCCCGACCTCGACGCCGACTACGAAGACGACGAGGAGGACCTCTTCGGCGACGACGACGGGCCGGAGGAGTCCTCCCACTCCCACTCCTCGGCGGCCGACGAGGCCCACGTGCTCCTCCTCACGGCCGCCAACTTCACCGCCATCCTTGCCGCGCGCCGCCACGTGATGGTCGAGTTCTACGCGCCCTGGTGCGGCCACTGCCGCGCGCTGGCGCCCCACTACGCCGCCGCCGCGTCCGCCCTCGCCGCAGACGGCGTCGACGTGGCGCTGGCCAAGGTGGACGCCACGGAGGAGCACGAGCTGGCGCAGGCGCACGGCGTGCAGGGCTACCCCACCCTCCTCTTCTTCATCGACGGCGTGCCCAGGGACTACGCCGGCGAGAGGACCAAGTAATTAGTAGTGACTAGTGAATCCGCTCTGCTCTGGCGCCTCCCAGATCCCCAATTCCCTGCTCCAGCTGATGCGTGGTTCCTCTCCTTCGTTTGCTCTGCTGCAGGGACGCCATTGTGGCTTGGATCAGCAAGAAGCTGGGCCCTGCGGTGCAGAACCTCGCCGCCGTCGACGACGTGGCTGTGCTCGCCTTCCTCGACCACCTCTCGGTACGCAATGCGCCTTCTCCAGTGGCAGCAAAGTCAACCAAACCCAAAATTGCTTCAATTGCCAACCCATGTTACCCAAATTAGTTGACCCAAAATTACAATGCACCTATTTTCCCCAATGCCCTGTTTCTTTTGCTTGCTCACTTCTACTAGTAGATAAAATGTCAACCTGCATGCTCTGTTTCCGTGTGCTGAGAACAAATCTGAGATGTGCTTGTATGTTTAGCTTATTGGGCACTACATAAATACAGTATGGTGATGAATCTTAATTACTGTGTCAACAAATGCTGTAGGGTGCGCACAGCGATGAGCTTGCTGCTGCTTCAAGGCTGGAAGATACCGTCAGCTTCTACCAGACCACCAGCCCCGATGTAGCCAAGCTTTTCCACATTGACCCGGAGGCAAAGCGCCCATCAGTAGTCCTGCTGAAGAAAGAGGAGGAGAAGTTGACCGTTTTTGGTATCTTCACCTCCAAGTTGCTTTAGCTTTCAGCGCCAGCCTTTCCTTTCCATTTCTTTACACGTTTTGGTTCGACCATTCAATTGGATAATAATGTAATGTGTGCCATGCAGATGGCGAGTTCAGAGCTTCTGCGATTGCCGAGTTCGTTTCGGCCAACAAAATCCCATTGATCACCACCCTCACACAGGAGACCGGCCCTGCGATTTTCGATAATCCGATCAAGAAGCAAGTACGTAACGCTGTCTGCCATGGGGTTTTATTTTCATCATGTTGTCGGCCCATGCATCACTCCTTTGCTGATCTGCTGTCTTCTAATTTCGAAATCAGATTTTGCTGTTTGCTGTTGCGAAGGAGTCCTCAAAATTCCTGCCCATCATTAAGGAAACGGCAAAATCATTCAAGGGGAAGGTATTTTTTCTGTTGATCGGACAAGTGTTTCATGAACTTTTTCCTCTGTCGTGTCCCACGTTTTATACTCGAATCCAAGCCATCACTTATTTCCTTTCTAATAACCCGTGTGTTTGCTGAGGTGGAGTCTCACTAAGCACTGATGTGGCCTGTGTCTGAAATGCAGCTTTTATTTGTCTTTGTGGAGCGTGACAATGAGGAGGTTGGCGAACCTGTCGCCAATTACTTTGGAATTACTGGAAACGAGACCACGGTAACACCTCTTTTCTTTTTGTCATGTTTGTCTGTGTTTTGATTTATTGCACAGAAACAGCATGCAGCAACTTGACTTTGATTTTAATGTGTCTGCTCTTTCCATTTTGTACATGCTGATTCGATTACTTTGCAGGTTCTTGCTTACACTGGGAATGAGGACGCTAAGAAGTTCTTCTTAAGGTAATTGCTTAAAATATTTTTGCAAATTCAGTACCAGGTTGGAAGTAAAATCAAAAGAATGTGGTCAACAGTTGCAAGAGAATATAGTATGTTAGCAATATGTAAGCTGACGAACGTGTTTTTGCTTTTTGTTATTTGATTTATGCTGTTCTTTTTTATACCGCTGTATATTTCTGCTTATGCCGTGCTATATGTTGTTTGGTAGGATGGTATCAAGTATCATTGTTCAAGAAAGTACAATGTTCCTTACAAAAATCTTTCTACTTGTTAATACCCAGGAATTTGCTCAAGATTTCCTGGAGGACAAGCTCACACCATCCTACAAGTCTGACCCAGTACCTGAATCCGTGAGTCGAGAAGAATTATCTGATATCTCTTTTCTCTGTCATTATTTACACGGCAATAAGACATTCTATGTGTTCCCATGCAGAACGATGAGGACGTCAAAGTTGTTGTTGGCAAGAGTCTAGATCAAATAGTTCTGGATGAATCAAAGGATGTCCTTTTGGAGGTATGTAATGTTCAGTTCTTGCCAGGTAGGTATTTGAGAAGATAAAACTTGTGTGCTGTCCATAACGCCGCGCCATTTCGGACGCAGATATATGCACCATGGTGTGGGCATTGTCAGTCACTGGAACCTATCTACAACAAGCTGGGCAAGTATCTCCGTGGCATCGACTCCCTTGTAATAGCCAAAATGGACGGCACAAACAATGAGCACCCCCGTGCCAAGGTCTGTGTCACAGATAGTTTCCCTACTGTTTTCTTCAAAGGTCAAACTGGATATTACTTGCTAAACTAGTCTGAGTGCGGGGCCATCAATAGTCATGGAGCATGTACATGCATTTTATATGAAACGATGCTAGTTGTAAAACAAGTGGAAGTTATTTCACCACTTTCTTCACTTGAATGTGCAGTTGCACTTGTTTATGGTGCGCAGAAAGTATCGGTCCATTATCTGTCTGCCGCCATCTACTATATGCTAAATATATTTATTAGTCACCTATTTATCCATATTCCACAGTATCATGGTACATTTTGTCTAATGGGTTAAAGAGGTAACCCCGCCGGTGCGTAGCAAAGTATTAATAGGCTATTGTCAGATTTGAATCACATGCTGTTAGGGGTTAGAGACAAGTTAATTTGGGAAATGGGTCATATTTGGCAAGCCAGATTTGGCTAGGGTGATAGAGATAGGTCCATAACATCTTGAAATAGTGCAACAGTGTTACGATTACGACTGCTACGCAAAGGATCGGATTCCCAGATACAGAAACTTTAAAGTTGCCTTTCATTTAGCCCTGTTTTTCTTATGATTAACTTTTCTTGAATTCATACATGGAAAATACAGATACTCGATCTCTTCCGTTCACTACTATGTAGACTTTTCCAGAATACTGATGGAACTGACGCTTGCTTCCTGTTACATTACAGCCCGATGGATTCCCCACGATACTCTTCTATCCAGCTGGGAAGAAAAGCTTTGAGCCTGTAAGTCACTTAATTTTACGTTTCGCGCTTTATTTAGCGACAGATCTGCTAGTTTGTGTTGTCTTTCAGTTTGCAGCAATAACATTATCCTCAGCTATCTCCTCGACACGCTTTTGGCAGTGATACCATCTACGTTTCGTTAGAACTGTCTCCAGACTCCTTAAACTCACCTAAAGCATGCATGCGTGTTTAAGTTCAACGCGTGATTCAGAGCCGCTGATTTGTCCTCGGCTCCTTGCTGAAAGGATTCCATGTTTATATGCCTGCAAATTTGATATGGAAGGAGAAGTAGCTAAGCTCGCAGGTGCTGGAATTGGCATCCACTAATTCAGTTTCTTTGCTTTCATTTGGCTGAATAAACTGTTGCAGATAACTTTCGAGGGGGACCGGACGGTGGTGGAGATGTACAAGTTCCTCAAGAAGCATGCCGCCATCCCGTTCAAGCTCAAGCGCCCAGACTCGTCAGCAGCGCGGACCGACAGCGCTGAGGGCCCAGGCTCCTCAACCGGGCCCGAGAAGAGCTCCGGTTCCAACCCAAAGGACGAGCTGTAGGGGATTGCATACACCATTGACAAGTAGGAGGTGCTGCTGTGGACAGCAGGAGGTGGAGAACAAACAGCTGCTCCCTCCGTTCGAAATTACTTGCCGTGGAAATGGATGTATCTAGACGTATTTTAGTTCTAGATACATCCATTTCCGAGACAAGTAATTCCGAACGGAGGGAGTAGGTATCAACTCGGGCCGTTGGAAGTGTATGTTGTGAATACAAATATTAGAATAGAATCCATCAAAAGCAAGAAGTCCTTTGCTTACATCTTGTTCCATATCTTCAAACTAGTAGATATATTTGTTCTAAAATCGTGGTCTGACAAGAGATTTTGGATCAGTTCTCAAGAAAAACTGCAGAACTTGGAAGAAAACTCAGTGTTCTCTGGAGCTCCCCGTACTCGAGTAAATAGCACAAAACTACCACATTACGGGCTAAGGCTATGAAAAACCTAGCATTTTTCTTAATTTCTCAGAATGCTACCACTATTTTGGTTGGCTGTTCCAAAAAACCCCAAATTGTTGTGTGATTAAACTCTGAATTGTTTTATGACAGTTAGGGCCCACTCATAGATACTGACCGTTGACCACTAAGTTGGGCCAGGCCCACCTGTCAGCGACATCTCCTATGAAAGTAAAAAAGAAAAAAGAAAAAAAGTTGACCGCCCCCTTCCATCCACGGGCTCCCTCGATGCAGAGCTCTGCATCAAGGGAGACTTCCCCGCCGGCCTCGGGTCTTCTCCGGTGATGTCGTCCGGCCGCCGCCCCGGAGCACCTCCCCCACCTCATTGCCGTCATGCTGCACGAAGGAGCCTCTGGAGGTCCTCGTTGTCTGCGGGCAGGATCAGTGCTCCACGACCCAGAGTGAGAGGGAAGGCGGTCCTCTCCGATGGCAGCTCAGTTGTTTCTCAAGAAGGCGTGTCAATAGCCTAAGATGCTTCATGGTGGGGTGTGGGTACTCCTGTAATCTTGTTTTATCTTTGATTGTCTTTAATCTTGTTTTTCGCCAATGAGGCGTGTCAATAGCCTAAATCCTTGGCATTTTTCAGTCCTTCAGACCAGCAGCGAGCGATTCAAGGAGAGGCTGCCATGTTCATTCTTTCAATTTATCGGGAGGTGAGTGGCTGGACGTTTTTTCTTCTTCTCTTTAGTTATTTTTTATTTATTTATTGTGACTTCACCTCTTGTAAAATAATATTCCTGAGCCGTCATTTATTAGTGGGGTGTTGTTCTACTGAACTAGAACAATGTATTAAGACGATCTACACAATCTGATTCATGTTTGTCGCTCGGGTAGATTGTTGTCGTGTTTGTCGCTCGGGTGAACATATGCCATTTTTTTCATTTATTTTTTAAATTCCAAGAATTTTTAAAATCCACAGTTTTTTTCTTTTTTCTTTTTTCTGCTTTATTTATTTGCTTTAAATTCATGGACATTTTTAAACGGGTTTTCTACTTCTCATCTAGATGAAATTTAGTAATGTATGTATCGTGTCTAAGTTTCTTATTGTTTGATCTGTTTGCTTTAAATGCCGTGCAAATCTTGACATACACCTTGGCGTTTGGTCTTTTGTTGCCCCTCTGTTTCACTAATTCTTATCTAGATGAAATTCAACCATGTCTCATTTAAGCCCCTCATTGTTCGATCTTTTGTTGTTTTTTTCCTTGTGAGAACTTGATTTCGCGCCATTGACCCCGTTTCGGATCATGGTTGTCGCTTCAGTTGCAAAGGTCTAATTAGTTGCAAGTCCATCCTCGTCTCACAACTGGGCTCTTGATCTTTCTTTTGTCACACTTGCAAGTCAACCAAAGACTCGCAACTAGGCCCAATCCATTTTTGTCCCAGTTGCAAGTCCATCATTGACATGCAATTGGGCCCCTAATCTTTTTTGCCTCTAGTTGCATGTCCACCCTTTACTCGTAACTGGGTCTGGAGTTTTTTGTCTCTAGTTGAAAGGTCACCCTCTGACTCGCAACTAGGCTCGATGTTTATTTTGTTTTGCAAATAGGTTCGGCTAAGTCATTTTTTTTGCATTAGTTGCAAGTTGAGGGTGGACTTACAACTGGACCTGACTTTTTTTCCGCCTCACTTGCAAGTCCACCATCGACTCGCAACTAGGGGTTGGCTTTTTTGTCCTAGTCAAGATTTGCGGGCGATTGATGGTGGTTACGACGGAGATTTAGAAGGCACTAAGTAAACCACACCTACATATGCAAACTAAGTGTTATTTTGACCTCAAATTGCATATAAATCAAATACTACGACATATAATTCCTCCCAAATTACTAAAACCCACAATTAATCACTATATAAACCAATGCAAGAGCTAATCTAGCAATGAGAGATGAAAGGACAAAGTTGCTAACCTTTGTGATCATTTGAATGGATGGGGGCCTGCAAATCTTGACAAATTTGGGGCAAATTTTGTGATGAACTCGAGAGGAAGAAGGGAAGAACAGAGGAGAGGGGGAGGGGGAAGAACAGAGTGCGGGTGGACGAAGGGTTTATATAGGACGACCTTTAGTACCGGTTCATGCCACGAACCGATACTAAAGGTGCTAAAGGTTCGCCACGAACCGGTACTAAAGAGCTCCTCTCGCCTAGCCGTTGAAACCGGCACTAATGGACACATTAGTGCCGGTTCTGTTACAAACCGGGACTAATGTGTCTCACATTTGATCATTTTTCCACTAGTGACATATCCACAGCTTGGCGGTAAATTTGATATGTTTTCCCTTTTCAAAATTCCATGCTTCCACCTAAAACTGAAAATGCACCCTACTGCAATTTATACCGCATCACTCAAAAGTGCTTATAAATTGCCCCTTCCATACAGTCAGAAAAATGAATCCATGCCCAAATTAATAACAGATGCATCCTCATCATGGCATCAAGCTTCCTAATTTCAATGTCATGTGCCGTATTTTTAGCGTCCATATTTCATGCTTCTATCATTCTTGATGTCATCAGACAACACACACACACACACACACACACACACACACACACACACATATATATATATATATATATAGAGAGAGAGAGAGAGCATGGATTTCTATCAACACTAGCTAGAGTGGCTGTTATCTGAACCCTTTGCTTGCATCGAGATCCGAACTTTCTTGTAGATAAGGTTCCTATTTCTTGAGTTTTGGATGATCTCTATTACCAAAGAGGAAGCCATGTGGGGTCCTTTACACAGCAGCGGACCAAAATGGAAGCCTATGACCTGCGATGGCAGGAGTATTCATAGAATGCGTGCAGCCCCTTTCAAGCATTGGTCTTCGAGCATGAACCATTCTGGGTAAGCATGTGTTGTATGTTTTGTTGTGTAGTTAACACTCAAAGGTTCCATCCATCCTAAGCTTTTTTTAGCAAGTATGGGCATGATTTGGCTGCAGCGACCGCAAACGGTTCGGCACCTTCAAGACCGCTTGTCAATAACTGCCCTTGCTGCTGGGCCGGCCACGTTTTGACAAGCTAGGAACCGTTCTTGCTGGAACTGTTACTGCCATGTTTTCAGTTGCAAGCCTGAGAAAACGTTGCATGCTGCAACTCAGCTTGAATTTTCAATGAATCATCCATTCATAGTTACTTGCAAGCTGTGTTAACCGGTGATCAGCTCATCATTTTAGAGCCGAAAGGGCCATTAATTGCAGACCAAAAATGAGTCTGTAGTGAAGACAATCAAATCAGCGCGATATATAGCTGTATCTCTTTGACATTGTTCAACAGGTAGAGTGAGCTAGGTGCTGTTTACATGCTCGGCCACATCGTATAGCAGCCGGATGAGAAGCACAAATGCGGGTGCGCGAGCGTGCAGATCGGCGAGCCAGGAGATGTTTGCATGTATGCATACATTACCTAACTCACTTAGTCAATAGTAATGAGTGTTAGTGGGCTGAAAGCTAGCTATTGCAGGTTGCTAATAGAGTGTGAGGATCAGTAAGTTGGCAAGCCGGGAGACTAGTTCTAAGGGTGTTGAGTTAGTTGAGGCATACACGTAAACTTGAGTCGATCCTTGAGAGTAGGTTGCATGTGCATGTGAGTTAGTTGTGTTAGTCCTTGTGTTAGTCATGTACTAGCTAAGTACCTAGTGGTGAGTGGTAAACGGATCAAGCCGTTGTGTGGCTTTATCGTGTGTGTGCATGCATGTCCCACTTTTTGTTGAGAAGAAATAGAGAAAGAGACACAAGTTGTGTGCAGTGCGAGGAAAAAAAAACTCTATGCTTTTCTTCTTCCTTGTGTGTGCGTTTGTCCCTGCGCATAATAACGATCACTCCTTAGCTAAGTGAAAGTGCTCCGGTGGCTAGCGAAATGGCTGCGGGAAGAGGCAGTGCAAGCTGTGGGAAATGGTCAAACAAACCTGCTTGATGGAGGATGGTTGCTTGCCTGCATGTCTTGGCCGGCTGAAAAAAAAGGAGCGCAGATACAGCGAGGTATGGACAAAAGACTGTATCACATGGGTGCTCCTATTTATGTTTTCACTATTGGTCAAAGTCAAAGTGTTGCGCGTCCCTTTCTGTGTGGTAAGTGATGTTGAAAGGCTATTGCTGTTTTGTACTCCCTCCATTCCACAATATAGTGCGTCCGTGTTTTGCGAGATTCAAGTTTGACCGTAAGTTTAACTACCGAGATCGACTGCGGCGGGGGGCAAAAATTATACCACTGAATTCGTATTTTCAATATGAATTCAATGATATAATTTTTGTCCCCGCCACAATCAATCTTATTGGTTAAATTTACGGTCAAACTTGGATCTCAGAAAGCGCGGACGCACTATATTGTGGAATGAAGGGAGTATATATATAGCCTTCTGTTACACTATCACGAGGAGCAAGCGTTTTTCTAGAGATGAGTTGTGGACTGCTCCATGAGCTCGATGAGGATGCAACTCCAACGTGCCGATCCAAACGGACGTGGGTTTCGGCCATTTGGGTCGGCCGAATGGACGGGATTGTTCGTTTTTTAGGCCGGTCACGTTGGCCACCGTCCAATGATGGCCGACGCATTTTTCCACGTCCACTTAGAAATTCATCTTTGAGAACATGCATTCAAATTTAAACATGATTAAACATGAACGGCCGGTCCATCGCCGGTCAAAGTCCATCTAAACAATAAGAAACATAAAAAGATTGAACACGCCTCCCAACCACCCAACATGCTGCCCTAGGCGTCGTCATCGTTTTCATCGTCGCCGATGAGGTCGACGAAGATCGGCACTGCCTTCGCGGGAGCGGCAACCGTGCAGATCCGGAGGCCTGCCCCGCGGGGGGGGGGGGGGTATGGAGGTGCATATATAGAGCTCCAACGTTATACAGACAGAGGTTTGAGTGCGCGAAGAAGAGAAATCACATCAACAAATCGGTGTGCCCCTGTCGTGGGACCACATGCGGGGCGATTGTTTCGCCGCCATATACATACGGTCAAGTAAGGTTCCTTGTGCGCAACTGATGGTTCCCCGAGTCGGATTGGGTGCGGTTCCGTCAATAAAGAAGGACGGTATGGCCTTGCATGGTTCCAAGTTGAGGAATCTTGCAAGGTTCCTTGTGCGCAACAAAGGGTTCCCCCGTCGGATTGGGTGGGGTTCCCACATTATAAGAGGAGGGTTCTCGCTCTCGAGATGGCGGACATGTACCAACTATATACAAGGAGCGTTATCAATCATCAAGATGGAGGGGGCCTGCCCCGCGGGGGGAGGGGGTTGTATGGAGGTGCATATAGAGAGCTCCAACGTTATAGAGACAGAGGTTTGAGTGCGCGAAGAAGAGAAATCACATCAACAAATCGGTGTGCCCCTGTCGTGGGACCACATGCGGGGCGATTGTCGCCGCCATATACATATGGTTAATCAAGGTTCCTTGTGCGCAACTGATGGTTCCCCGAATCGGATTGGGTGGGGTTCCGCCAATAAAGAAGGACGGTATGGCCTTGCAAGGTTTCAAGTTGAGGAATCTTGCAAGGTTCCTTGTGCGCAACAGAGGGTTCCCCCGTCGGATTGGGTGGGGTTCCGACATTTGAAAGAGGAGGGTTCTCGCTCGCGATATGGCGGACATGTACCAAGTATATACAAGGAGCGTTGTCAATTCATCAAGATGGCGGGGGCCTGCCCCGCGGGGGAGGGGGTGTATGGGGGTGCATATAAAGAGATAGAACGTTTATACAGACATAGGTTTTGAGTGTGCGAAGAAGAAATCACCTCAAAAATCGGTGTGCCCCTGTCGTGGGACCACATGCGGAGCCGATTTGGTTTGCCGCCATATATACATACTGTCATGCAAGGTTACTTGTGCGCAAACAGATGGGTTCTTGCGCTTCAGATGCGCGGAGATGGGGGGGGGGAGGGGGGGGGGTAATGCATATATGCACATGGGTGCTGGTTTAGGCGCTCTGCTTCGGGTATGGGAACTACAACCGTCTGGTAGATGGAACTCGTGAGCAAGCTTTGCTATTTCAGTGTTGTTCGGCCTGTCAGAGGATTTAGCTAGGACGGTTCCTTGTGCGCAACAGAGCCCCCCCCCCCCCTCCCGGATGGGGTGGCGTTCCGACAATAAAAAAGGACGGTTCTCGCTCTTCGAGATGGCGGGATGGGCGGAGGGGGAGTAATGCATATAGGCACGTGGGTGCTGGTTCAGGGCTCTCCTTCGGATATGGGACCTACAGCCGTCTGATACATGGAACTCGGGAGCAAGCATTGCCATTTTCCAGTGTTGTTCGGTCTGTCGGAAGATTCAGCTATGTGGTGTGAAAAATGCTTACCGAAGGACAGGCACACGAAACACTGGCTGCCGATGAAGGGGCACGCCACATGGTCGCAAGTATTGGATACGCAGGCTCTTTGTACTCCATTGACACAGAGGCAAAGGAGGCACCCGTGGTGTATTTAACTTTTGGATATACACAAGCTTGATGTGGAGCTCCTCCACATCTCTGTTGACCGTTCCAGGCACAGCGGCGCTGCGGAAGCTCGGTGTGTGGGGGAGAGGTGCACCATTGCCGGGTTAGGCTACGGCGTTTGAGATGGGCCGCGGCACACCAGGATCTCGTGGGCCATAGCACACTGATCTACGGTGTGTGGAAAACGGCGCGACCTTTCCTGATCTGGTCCAGATTAAGGCTGGAATTTTATTAGGAATTATGAAGTGACGGATGGGGATCGTTTGATGCCATTATCCATCTTTCCGTCAATTTTTCCACTCAATCATATTGCTACCGGACACTCAAAAGGACAGGGTGCATTTGGCCAAAAACAGCTAAATCCAAATGTAATATAGGTCGGTTCATTATGAGCTACGTAAAGCCTGGCTGTGACTAGCGGATGAGAGAGACTGATAAGATGAGTGGCGTCTTATCCACTTAGGTCTTGGAACCTTCGTGTGATGAAAAGCAGGGGGTGTTTGGAAATCTCATATGGAATTCAACAATTTCAACTCAACTCCCAATTGTAATATGCTCAACTTGTTCAGATTTGTTGTTCGTCTCTATTCATCAGCTTGGACTTCTGGAATAATTGATATGAGCATGGGTTCAATACAACTGTCGGACGCTCACCTCCGGCGTGGGCGCGGGCGTGGAAAGCTGATTTTCCGCTCATCGGGCGTCAGATTCTTCTTCTTGGGCGCGGCGGCGGTCTTGCGGGGGGCGCGGGGCATGCCTTTGCAGGAGGGGGCGGAGGTGATGCCGGATGAGGCGAGGGAGGCAAAGCCAGCGGCGGCATCGAGGGCGTCGTCCATGGCGAGCGGCCGGAAGCGCGCGTAGGCAGGAGGTTTTTGAGGAAGTGGAGGGAAATGGTGGAGGCTTTGCCATCGACTGGCGAGCTAGGGGGAGTAGTTGGCGCACGGCGCGCGCGTCCATCTCGTGTCCGCGCTGATGCAAATGAGGCTCAAAATTAGGCCGGGAATAGGTCGGCGTACGAAAAGCGGCCTAACTCCACCACTCAACTCGTAACTGGCTCAATATGTTTTTGTTTTGTAACTAGGTCTGAGTTTTTTTATTAGTTGCAAGTCCACCTTTAACTTGCAACTGGGTCCGGCTTTTTTTCACCTCAATTCCACGTCCACCAACGACTCGCAACTAGGTGTTGCTTTTTTTGTCCGGGTTGCAAGTAACCATCGACTCACAACTGGGCCCGCCTCTTTCTTTATCCAAGTTGCAAGACAATCATCGACTAAAAACTAGGCTCTTGATCCTTTTCCTTGTCTGTCGCAGTTGTGAGTCAACCTACAACTTGCAACTAGGTCCAACCCCTTTTTCGTCCCAGTCGCAAAGTCCTCCATTGATATGAAATTGGGCCTTTGGTCCTTTTATTTACCCTAGTTACAAGTCCACCTGACTCGCAATTGGGCCGATGTTTTTTATCCAATTGCTAGTCCAACGTCGACTTGCAACTTGGTCGAATCCTTTTACTTGTCCGAGTTGCACGTCCATCATTACATGCAACTGGGCTCTTTGATCTCTTTTTTCTCCTCTTTACAACTCCATCCTTTGACTCACAATTGGGCCTGAATTTTTTTGCCTCAGTTGCAGGCCCACCATCAAATCATAAATAGGGATGATTTTGTGTCTCTTACATGACTAAGCACTACAATTCATTTTTTTTTGAATGTGGAAGATTTTTGTTATGCGTAGGATACAGAGAAAGCATGTCATCACACATGTACATGCATTAGTTGATCCTTAGATGAGCTTTGCATGTGCATGCATGTCAAGGTAGGTACTAGTACATGCATATATCTAAGGTCAAGGTATAAAAGAGGTGCACGACGATCAGCGCATACAAATATGCACTGAAAAACTTAAATGGTTCACCATACACTAAAAGGTTCAGTTTGTATAAACAAAACGCTTTGAATGTTCAAGCATGTTTCGATTTAAAAAAATTGTTCAAGTTCAAAAAATGTTCATGTTTTCATTAAAAAGTTCATGTTTTCAAAAAATATTTAGAAATTTCGAAAAAAAACTTTCCATTTTCGAAATCTGTTCGTGTTTTTGGGAAAGTGCTTTTCATCAAATTTTCATCAGAATTTTAAAAAATCATTCACTTTTTAAAACAATCCAGAATTCACAAAGTGCTCACATTTTCAAAAAAATGTGTCATAACAAATGTGCATTACAAAAATTGGTTCGCACTAATAAATGTCAAAAAATGTTTCAGATCTTGCGCTGGTATTACACATTCGTGTTTATCATTTGCCACCAACAGCCGATAGTTCTATTGGCTCTAAGGAAGCGCCATGATTTTACGTCGTTTTCACAGAAACAGCTCTCGACAATCAAAAATATTTGTGTTTTTTCATCAAAAATATTGAAATGCTTGAAATAATTTTTCGTTTTTAAAAATTGTTAACAAATGCTAATCATCTCTAAATAACTCTGAAGCTTTACACGTACTGGACCAGGGGTGACATCATCTTTGATGAGCCTCGGTCACCAGAACTGTTCAAAATTTTAGAAATTGTTCATGTTTTCATAAAATATCCAGCATTCGAAAATTATTCACAATTTACAAAAAAGTTTTTGAAAAATGTCCTAACTTGTAATCGAAAATGCTGTACCGAAAGAATCGAGGGAAAAAAGAAACAAACAAGTAACAGGCAGAGAACCAATTCAACTAGCAACGCTACAGCAGCAAACAGAACAAGTAACCATTGCAAAGCACAGCAAAATCAGAACTCGAATAAGAATCGGGCAACACGAATCACAGGCATAAAAGGCATTCATCAGCTGTAACGTCTTCTCCGCCAAATATATAAACAAGGAACTGTCGGTAAAACCCTCAAGCATCCGCAGACCGTCAGCCACCGCAAAGTTCACTACCACTACTTACTACCAACATGTAATAAAAGGCCAGGCACGGCATCCCCCATCCAACAAGCGTCTCGTCTCTGCGCGCTAGTATCGCCAACCGACAACACACGCATGTCTCTCGATGCCCAAAAAGACACTGCCAACACTAAACCAGAGTTTTTTTTTGTCCTGCTGATGATCGCAAAACCGTCAGTCGGTCACGGGGGCAAAGGCTCATGGGGCGTTCACCGGTTCCCGTTCATCTTGGCCATCATCTTGGCGATGATGGGCCCCACCTTCGGGTTCGCCTGGTGCTTGGCCAAGTTGGCAGGGTTGCTCATCACTGCACCAACAAACACAGGGTCAGCTCACTGCAAAGCAAGTATTATTGAACAAGAACAACACAGGCAGCTCTAGGAAACAACCCTGAAGCAGCAGGCGTATAAGCAGAGGTTACGGTTCTTGTCAGCATTATATCCAAGTTTAGACAGTACAAATCATATAAGAATAATATCCAAGTTTAAGAATACGCAAGGTTCAAAGATTTAGTATAGCTCGTATAAAATACTACCTACCATCTAAATATTTGAGCCATGCAATACTACCCCCCGGCCAGTAAGGAAGTACAGGACCAGAACAATGTAGCCTACTGCAGCTCTCACACACATCGCTAAAGCAGCAAATACGTCGTGATACAAGCAAACAGCTTTGTCCTAACAATTAAAACTTTCATGTCTTGACAGTAAATTAGTCCAAGCTTCTCTAGAAATGGATGCATACAAGGAATGTTGGAACCATGAGTACTAACCTGAATTATTAGAATATATATATTTAACAATCTAGTAGTATAAGAATAAGGATATCGACAAACACATCATATATAGTGCCTCTAGTGATAAAAAATGATGTACCACACCAGATTTCAGGATTGAATGTACATCACTAGCATGCTTGCGTGTTCAGAATATTCAATCAAACTAATCCGTGCCTTCCATAACTCACCACATATGACAACTCTACTCTAAATACAGACTAAATATTTTGTACAGAAATATGTTGCACTTATGACCACTGCTATTATTAAGAGAAATTTTCCAGCATCAGGACTTGACCAGGAAGATCAATTACAACAGGCAACTGTACTATAAAGTAAATAGGGATTTGAGAAGTAATTGAGTAGAAAACTGTACCATCTTGAAGGGCCGCCATAACCTCTGGGTCACCAAATGCTGCCATCAGGTCAGGGTCCTGTTTCAAAGAGAAGAAAGAAGAACGTTGTGTAAATCAGGTTTCTCCGGTATCAAGAGTAATGGTTACAAGGAAGACAGGCAGACACTGGGCAAGCACTTACATTCAAGATGTCACCCATATCAACATTACCGGGAGCACCCCCAGCTCCAGGCATACCACCTCCCATTCCTCTACCACCCCCCATTCCAGGCATACCGCCTCCCATTCCTGCGGGCATACCGCCCCCCATTCCTGCGGGCATACCTCCACCCATTCCTCCAGGGAAACCACCCCCCATTCCTCCAGGCATACCACCCATACCTCCAGGGAAACCACCAGGCATCCCTCCAGGGAAGCCACCAGGCATTCCACCCATGCCTCCTGGGAATGGGAAGCCACCGGGCATTCCACCAGGCATGCCTCCTGAAGAGCGGCTTGATGATTGCTCCTTCCTCTTGGCCTTCTCATAAGCAGCCTGTTGAAAGCACAATGCATGAGCATTAGTATGACCCATAAACAGTAACCCTGGAAAACTCCTACCGCAAGTGAAAAAAATAGTATGATGATGAATCACCTGTGCCTCAGCACGGCGACGAAGCCTGTCACGCTCAGCTTTCTTCTCCGCCCTCTCTTTCCTCAGCCTGTCATACTTCCTGCGATGCTCCACTATCTTGTGTGCATTAGGCTCCACCTGCAAGGTCACCAGCATCAGGATCGTTGATATGAGCATGTGCGTTGTGTCCAAACATATATATAGGACATATTTGATGCAGCAAGATCCCACCTTCTTGAGCACAGCATTGATCTCATCATCGTAGTCAATGTTTGACGCAGCATGCAGATCACGAGCAGCTTCCTCCCACTTGCCAAGCATGGCATTAGCCATCCCACGGGTCTTGTAGCCCTTTGCAGAGTCTGGGTTGATCTGAAAGAAATACACAACAGAAGGACGGGTAATATCAGATAAAAGAGCATCATGCCCTGCTTGCATGCAATCAACATAAATTCTGTATACTTAACCCAGCATCCCTTTACACTCCAGAAAACTCTGCATCTGGAGGGCAGGTATGGTGCATGAGACGGAACAGGGCAGTAAAATAAAGGGACGGAAGGGGAACAGAATCATCACCTCTAGAGCAGCGTTCGCATCACGGATGGCAGCAGCAGGCTTCTTCATTTTGATGAACACAGATGCTGCATAAAACACAAGGGGGGTTCCACAACCCAGTCAGGTACTGCTAGTAAATTGGGCAGTAAGTAAATGTAGATCATCCATGAATGATTGCCGATAGTGGATTCAACCGACATAAGGAATGTTTCTGTACAGCAAAAAGAGGAAAGAATGCATGAGTGGCAGTCACATCGTTTATACCTCTGGTACCATACATGATTGCCGAGGTTGGATTCAGCAGTATAGCCTTGGTGAGATGCTCGACGGCCTCTTCCAGTTTCCCTGACAAAGTATAGTAAAACAGAGCAACAGATTAGAGAACGAAGGAACAGAGGTGATGCCAGCCAGGTAGCTAGCACATAGGCAAACAACAAGGCAAGAGCGAGTAGTACCTTCTGACATTGCTTCCATTGCCTGGCCCTTTGCTTCCTGGGAGGCGTCACGGCTCTCCTCGGTCACCTCGACGGAAGAGTCTCCCATCTGTCAAACAAGATCAGCACATCGGTCAAGGGATGTGGTAAGAGCAGGGATGTGGTAAGAGCGGGGAGGCAGCTGTATTGAAGAAGTAATCGCGCGCTAGAACAAGCTACAACTAGCTTATGTGACTGGATTACGCAGAACTGGAATAGAACAGGGCTGTGAAGCTTGACAAATTGTAAAGAAGAAAACGAAGGAACATCCTTGGTAATAATAAAGCTAGACTAGAACATGGCAGTGAAGCTTGACAGATTGTAAAGATGAATAAAAAAAAGGAACATCCTTGGTAGTAATAAAGCTAGACTAGAACAGGGCGGTGAAGTGTGATAATAAATTATACAAGGAAGCATCATGATACTGGGTTGTGAGGTACTCCCTCCGTTCCAAAATAGATGAACCAACTTTGTACTAACTCTAGTACAAAGTTGGTTCATCTATTTTGGAACGGAGGGAGTAACAATTTAGCCATCTAGGGCCAGGCAGCAGGATTGTTAGTCCACTGTGATATACCGCGACGGGGCCAAGAACAGGAGCAATATAACTAGGCCGGGAAACAAAACAATCCATGGCGCGCTAGGCTAGGCTATGGCTTGCCACGATGCGAGTTGACCGCGAATCTAGAGTAGCAGAGCGGAGCAGCGATTGGAAACAAGGAAACAGAGGTGGGGGTGAAGAGGGCGACCTTCTGTGGCGCGTCGTCGTGGTCGGGGTGGACGACGCCGTCGTTGTCGAGCTCGAGGTCGGACTCGACGATCTCCTCGTCGAGCTCGTCGGGCTCGGGGGTGGGGTCGCGCATGTCCTGGTCGTCCTCCCCCTCCCCCTCATCCTCCTCGTCGTCGTCGTCGTCGATGTCGTCCATGGACCTCGCCTGCCGGCCCAAATCCAACCCAAGAAAAGGAGATCAGACAAGAAAGGAAGCAGCGAGAGATCGGGGCCGGGGAAAAGAAGGGGAAGGGACGGAAGATCGGACCTTGGGCGCGGGCTTGCCGGCGGCGGCGGCGGACGCGGGGAGGGTGGCGCCGAGGGAGGTGAGGTAGTCGCGGAAGAAGGCGAGGGCGGGGTCGGCGAGCAGGGCCGGGTCCTTCTTGCACGCCTCCACGAAGGAGCGCAGCTCGCTCAGCTTGGACGGATCCATGGCCGCTAGGGTTTGGGTTCTAGAACAGGTGGGGAAGTGGGGAATGGGAACGGGAGAGGGGAGACGCGGCCCGGTCTTATCACGGGGCCAACTCCCCATTTCCCCCCTGGCGTTTCACGAAATTACCTACCCAACCCCATCTCAACCCACCACAAAAACCATGGGCAGGCATTCATTTCAACCCCTGGTGTTCCCAAGACGGGACAAAACCACAAGCGTTTTTTTTACCAACAACATAGAGTGAGGCGTTCAAATGAAAGATCTAGGCTTTATAACAAATCTTCTTGGAATGGAAGATTAAAAAAGCGGAATGGTTTGATTCATGGGCTCGTTTCATAAATGGCCACTGGATTCTTTGTGTAGGGTGAGGAGACTCTTGATAAAAGGTGCTGATATCGATTCAATTACTGCCTGGTAGCCAGTCTTTTTGCGGAAGATCTATGCATATATATATATGGGTATGCATTTAAACCTGGGGGGCCACAAACCTGGGGGCGCACCCACCCCCCTAGGACATGCCCTCGAGCTTGTGGGCCCCTCAAGCACCCCCTGGCATGAGACCGACGCCAAAAAATTCTATAAATATCCAAACCCCTAGAAAGAACCCTAAATGAGAAGTTCTGCCGTTTGTAAGCCTCTGTAGCCACGAAAACTCAATCGGGACCCTGTTCCGGCACCCTACCAGAGGAGGAAATCATCATCAGAGGCAATCTTCATCATCCCGGTGGCCACCATGATGAGGAGGGAGTATTCACCCTCGGGGCTGAGGTTGTGTGCTAGTAGCTATGTGTTATCTCTCTCTCTCTCTCTCTCTCTCTCTCTCTCTCTCTCTCTCTCGGTCGTGTTCTTGATTTGGCACGATCGTGATGTAACCATGGGCTGTGTTAATACAATCGGATCATATGGTTTTTCTTCCCTCTCTATCTTTGTTGTGATGAATTGAATCTTTTCCTTTGAGGTTTTGTTATGTCGGATTGAATCTTTTGGATGTGAGAGCACTTGATGTATGTCTTGCGATGGGATATTCGTGGTGACAATGGGATGTTCCATTGATTCACTTGATGTATGTTTCGGTTATCAACCTGCAGATTGCCGTGATGACATTGGGGTAATCTACGCATAGGGGTTGAACTGATGACCCACAAGTATAGGAGATCAATCGTAGTCCTTTCGATAAGTAAGAGTGTCGAATCCAACAAGGAGCAGAAGGAAATGACAAGCGGTTTTCAGCAAGGTAATGTCTGCAAGCACTGAAATTATAAGTAATGAGTAGTTTGATAGCAAGATAATTTGTAACGAACAAGTAACGGTAACGGTAACAAAAGTGCGGCAAGGTAGCCCAATCCTTTTGAGGCAAAGGACAGGCCAAAACAATCTCTTATGATAAGTGATGACCCACATGTATATGGGATCAATTGCAGCCTTTTCGATAAGTAAGCGTGTCAAACCCAATGAGGAGCAGAAGGAAATGACAAGTGATTTTCAGCAAGGTAATGTCTGCAAGTACTGAAATTGTAAGTAACAGAGTAGTTTGATAACAAGATAATTTGTAACGAGCAAGTAACGGTAGTAGTAACAAAAGTGCATCAAGATAGCCCAATCCCTTTTAGACAAAGGACGGGCCAAAACATTCTCTTATGATAAGCAAAGTGTTCTTAAGGGTACACGGGAATTTCATCTAGTCACTTTCATCATGTTGGTTCGATTCATGTTCGCTACTTTGATAATTTGGTATATGGGTGGACCAGTGCTTAGGTGTTGTTCTTACTTGAACAAACCCCCTACTTATGATTAACCCTCTCTCAAGCATCCGCAATGATGACCCACAAGTATAGGGGATCTATCGTAGTCCTTTCGATAAGTAAGAGTGTCGAACCCAACGAGGAGCAGAAGGAAATGACAAGCGGTTTTCAGTAAGGTATTCTCTGCAAGCACTGAAATTGTAGGTAACAGATAGTTTTGTGATAAGATAGTTTGTAACGGTAACAAGCAATGAAAGTAAATAAAGTGCAGCAAGGTGGCCCAATCCTTTTTGTAGCAAAGGACTGTTGGGGAACGTTGCAGAAAATAAAAAATTTCTACGGTTTCACCAAGATCAATCTATGAGTTCATCTAGCAACGAGAGAGAGGAGTGCATCTACATACCCTTGTAGATCGAGCGGAAGCGTTCAAGAGAACGGGGTTGAGGGAGTCGTACTCGTCGTGATCCAAATCACCGGAGATCCTAGCGCCGAACGGACGACACCTCCGCGTTCAACACACATACGGTCAGCGTGACGTCTCCTCCTTCTTCATCCAGCAAGGGGAAGGAGAGGTTGATGAAGATCCAGCGGCACGATGGCGTGGTGGTGGATGCAGCAGGGATCCCGGCAGGGCTTCACCAAGCGTCTGCGGGAGGGAGAGGTGTAGCAAGGGGGAAGGGAGGCGCCAAGTGCAAGGGTGCGGCTGCCCTCCCTCCCCCCTCTATATATAGGGTCCCCATGGGGGGCGCCGGCCCTAGGAGATGGGATCTCCTAGGGGGGCAGCCGCCAAGGGGGTGCCTTGCCCCCCAAGGCAAGTGGAGGCGCCCCCTCCCCTAGGGTTCCCAACCCTAGGCGCAGGGGGGCCCAAGGGGGGCGCACCAGCCCACCAGGGGCTGGTTCCCCTCCCACTTCAGCCCATGGGGCCCTCCGGGATAGGTGGCCCCACCTGGTGGACCCCCAGGACCCTTCCGGTGGTCCCGGTACAATACCGGTGACCCCCGAAACTTTCCCGATGACCGAAACTCGACTTCCCATATATAATTCTTTACCTCCGGACCATTCCGGAACTCCTCGTGATGTTCGGGATCTCATCCGGGACTCCGAACAACTTTTGGTTTGCTCCATACTTATATCTCTACAACCCTAGCGTCACCGAACCTTAAGTGTGTAGACCCTACGGGTTCGGGAGACATGTAGACATGACCGAGACGGCTCTCCGACCAATAACCAACAACAGGATCTGGATACTCATGTTGGCTCCCACATGCTCCTCGATGATCTCATTGGATGAACCACGATTTCGAGGATTCAAGCAACCCCGTATACAATTCCCTTTGTCAATCGGTATGTTACTTGCCCGAGATTCGATCGTCGATATCCCAATACCTTGTTCAATCTCGTTACTGGCAAGTCACTTTACTCGTACCATAATGCATGATCCCGTGACAATACACTTGGTCACTTTGAGCTCATTATGATGATGCATTACCGAGTGGGCCCAGAGATACCTCTCCATCATACGGAGTGACAAATCCCAGTCTCGATCCGTGTCAACCCAACAGACACTTTCGAAGATACCCGTAGTATACCTTTATAGTCACCCAGTTATGTTGTGACGTTTGGTACACCCAAAGCACTCCTACTGTATCCGGGAGTTACACGATCTCATGGTCTAAGGAAAAGATACTTGACATTGGAAAAGCTCTAGCAAACGAACTACACGATCTTGTGCTATGCTTAGGATTGGGTCTTGTCCATCACATCATTCTCCTAATGATGTGATCTCGTTATCAATGACATCCAATGTCCATAGTCAGGAAACCATGACTATCTATTGATCAACGAGCTAGTCAACTAGAGGCTCACTAGGGACATGTTGTGGTCTATGTATTCACACATGTATTATGCTTTCCGAATAACACAGTTATAGCATGAATAAAAGACAATTATCATGAACAAGGAAATATAATAATAATCCTTTTATTATTGCCTCTAGGGCATATTTCCAACAGTCTCCCACTTGCACTAGAGTCAATAATCTAGTTACATTGTGATGAATCGAACACCCATAGAGTTCTGGTGTTGATCATGTTTTGCTCGAGGAAGAGGTTTAGTCAACGGATCTGCGACATTCAGATCCGTATGTACTTTGCAAATATCTATGTCTCCATCTTGAACATTTTAACGGATGGAGTTGAAACGACGCTTGATGTGCCTGGTCTTCTTGTGAAACCTGGGCTCCTCAGCAAGGGCAATAGCTCCAGTGTTGTCATAGAAGAGAGTGATCGGCCCCGACACATTGGGTCCTAGGTCGGTGATGAACTCCTTCATCCATATTGCTTCATGCGCTGCCTCCGAGGCTGCCATGTACTCCGCTTCACATGTAGATCCCGCCACGACGCTCTGCTTGCAACTGCACCAGTTTACTGCTCCACGATTCAACATATACACATATCCGGTTTGTGACTTAGAGTCATCCAGATCTGTGTCAAAGCTAGCATCGACGTAACCCTTTATGATGAGCTCTTCGTCACCTCTATAAACGAGAAACATGTCCTTTGTCCTTTTCAGGTACTTCAGGATATTCTTGACCGCTGTCCAGTGTTCCTTGCCGGGATTACTTTGGTACTTTCCTACCAAACTTACGGCAAGGCTTACATCAGGTCTGGTACACAGCATGGCATACATAATAGATCTTATGGTTCAGGCATAGGGGATGACACTCATCTCTTCTATGTCTTCTGCCGTGGTCGGGCATTGAGCCGAGCTCAATCTCACACCTTGCAATACAGGCAAGAACCCTTTCTTGGACTGATCCATATTGAACTTCTTCAATATCTTATCAAGGTATGTGCTTTGTGAAAGACCTATGAGGCGTCTTGATCTATCCCTATAGATCTTGATGCCTAGTATGTAAGCAGCTTCTCCAAGGTCCTTCATTGAAAAACACTTATTCAAGTAGGCCTTAATGTTGTCCAAAAGTTCTATATCATTTCCCATCAAAAGTATGTCATCTACATATAATATGAGAAATGCTACAGAGCTCCCACTCACTTTCTTGTAAACGCAGGCTTCTCCATAAGTCTGCATAAACCCAAACGCTTTGATCATCTCATCAAAGCGAATGTTCCAACTCCGAGATGCTTGCACCAGCCCATAAATGGATCGCTGGAGCTTGCACACCTTGTTAGCATTCTTAGGATCGACAAAACCTTCCGGCTGCATCATATACAGTTCTTCCTTAAGATAGCCGTTAAGGAATGCCGTTTTGACGTCCATCTGCCATATCTCATAATCATAGTATGCAGCAATTGCTAACATGATTCGGACGGACTTCAGCTTCGCTGTGGGAGAGAAAGTCTCATCGTAGTCAACTCCTTGAACTTGCCGATAACCCTTAGCGACAAGTCGAGCTTTATAGATGGTAACTGTCGGTGTCCAAACCGGCGGATCTCGGGTAGGGGGTCCCGAACTATGCGTCTAGGCAGATGGTAACAGGAGACAAGGGACACGATGTTTTTACCCAGGTTCGGGCCCTCTCGATGGAGGTAAAACCCTACTCCTGCTTGATTAATATTGATGATATGGGTAGTACAAGAGTAGATCTACTACGAGATCAAAGAGGCTAAACCCTAGAAGCTAGCCTATGGTATGATTGTTGTTCCTTCTATGGACTAAAACCCTCTGGTTTATATAGACACTGGAGAGGGTTAGGGTTACACAGAGTCGGTTACAATGGTAGGAGATCTACATATCCATATCGCCAAGCTTGCCTTCCACGCCAAGGAAAGTCCCATCCGGACACGGGACGAAGTCTTCAATCTTGTATCTCCATAGTCCAGGAGTCCGGCCAACGGTGATAGTTCGGCTATCCGGACACCCCCTAATCCAGGACTCCCTCAGTAGCCCCTGAACCAGGCTTCAATGACGATGAGTCCGGCGCGCATATTGTCTTCGACATTGCAAGGCGGGTTCCTCCTCCGAACACTTCATAGAAGATTTTGAACACAAGGATAGTGTCCGGCTCTGCAAAATAAGTTCCACATACCACCGTAGAGAGAATAATCTTTACAAAAATTCAATCTGCTGGCGTATTCTGCGACGTGACGTCACACCACGACCAAGCTTTTATTGGAATCATTTTTACTGTCCCACCTCAGCGTGTTTAGCGAGGCAGTTTCTTTGGCACGTCTTGTCAAAGCAGAGATCGTGTCCCCTTATTCCGGGATTCTCATTAATACGGGTGTGGGTAACCCAGGCGTGCCCGTTGGCGCGCCTCCTCCATCGGAGGCGAGTCCCGAACGGTCACGGGGAGGGCTCTTGGTATTCAACCTCTTTATAACGAGACCAAGGCCCACTCCTTTCTTTCAATCTCAATCGAATCCGCCCCTTGCCTCGAGTTCCAACACCCAAAGCTCTAGATTCAGGCGCTTTGAACCTCCGAGGATGTCCGGGTCCGACCTGCAAGGCCGGTGGATGCCCTCCTCCGTCACGGAAGAAGATGTGCTAAAGCTGAGAGATGCCCGGTATCTAACCGGCGAAATTTCGCACAGGCTGCCTGCCCAAGGGCAGGTTATTCCCACTCCCAAGCCTGGTGAGAGCGTGTTGTTCATGTCTCACTTCCTTCGGGGGTTAGGCTTCCCAATGGAGCCCTTCGTGAGGGGGCTCATGTTTTATTATGGGCTGGAATTTCATGACTTGGATCCGGAGTCCATCCTCCACATCTCATCGTTCATTGTCGTATGTGAAGCCTTCCTCCGCATTACCCCTCACCTTGGGTTGTGGCTCAAAACCTTCAAAGTGGAACCGAAGATGATCAAGGGGCAGCAGGCAGAGTGCGGAGGGGCTGTTATAAGCAAGAATGTTGACGCTCCATGGCCCGAGGGCTCTTTTCAAGAGGAGCTCAGTCTGTGGCAACAAGAGTGGTTTTATATCACAGCTCCCAGGGGCACCAAATGGGTGGCGCCACCTGCCTTTCGCTCGGGTCCTCCACCACGGCTGGCGTAATGAGTCAATAAAGGGCTCGACTGGGGGCCGTCCAAGGACGTGCCCTTGTTGCAGGGCCGTATTAGAGACCTCCTAGAGAGAGATCAATCTGGTCGTAGTAGCGCAGGTCATGCTGATTCGTCGCACCCTGCCCTGCAAACGTCGCCCCCTCCGCCTGTGGGAGTTCAATCCGGAGGGACCACGAGCTCTCCAACATTTTATGGGCGTAACGCCCGTGGAGATGTACCAACTGTTCTTCAGATCGCGAGCAATGTGTCCGGACTTGACCGAGGACGCAGGTCTGAGCTGCAATCGCCCGGATACTCAAGTAAGTAGTCCTGTACCCGGACATGCTATCCGTATATCTATCATAAACTTGCCTTTAAAAAAGTTGTCCCTTGAACAGGAGTGGATAGCGAAAGCAAAACTGATCCGGTGTCCGGCCCCCCTCCCTGAGACCACGCCGGATCCTGTGTTAACCAGGATGCTAGAGGCTGCGCCTTTCGAAGAAGGCGAAGGGGGGAACAAGGGAGCTACTGCCTCCACGAAGGAGTTTATCAAGAAAGGAGGGATCGAGAATCCCTCCCTCCAAGGGGAGAAGAGGACCACTTCTGAAGATCCGGAGACCAAGGCCTTGAAGCGGGGGAAGAAATCCTCGCCAGAGGGTCCTGCGCCGGGAGATGCCCCGACCGCACTATTTCCCCAAGGAGATCAGCCCTCCAGCGAGCCGTAAGTAAAGAGGGGCGTTTTCTTAAAATGAGAGACATCCCTGTTTTATTTCTGAAGATAACCAAAAATTTTCCTTGTAGTTCCGATCTCAGCCCTTCTCAACAGAGCTCGTCTTCAGGGGATCTTGATCCGGAGATGATGGAGAGCGAAACGCCTCCGCCTGCCGTACCGTCATGCGAGGCGGACGACCCTGAGGTGTCGCCGCGAAGGGTTTCTCCGAATCCGACGGGGCCCGAAGGCAATCGCATGTCCCCTCAAAGCCCTCCGCGTCCGGCCTTCGAAAGAGGCCGTCGGACGAGTCCGACACCGACTGGTGTACGGTCGGAGGAGCTGAAAGATCTGCTCGGGCGAGCATCTATCTCAGAAGATCACCGTGCGCTAATGGGTACGGTGATTGAAAGGATTTCATCCGCTGAAAGTGGATTGCATGACGCCGTCATAAGTTTACTGACGGGTTTTGAGGTACGCAAAATGATGTACCTTCTGACAGTTTTGCGTATAGAATGCGCCCTGTATAGATAGTAGCCCCTGAGACTCGGTGCGTTGTCAAAAATGACAGCGCACCGAGGATCATAATCCTAGGTATAATATGCGCTCTTCCTATGTAGGTGGCGAAGCATCCGGTGGCAAGCCGGACTGATGAATTTGCCGAACTAAAGCGGCAACTTGACATGGCGGATTCTGACATCGCGCTTGTCAATAAGCGGCTTGACGAGTCACAAGGTATGCAGCTTCTCCGCGGACACCCAGTAAGGTAGCTTAATGTCTGTGCCTTACAACATGTATGCTTGACGCAGATGGTGCCGCTACCATGGAGAACCTTCGGGCGGAACTCGCCCGAGCCAAGGAGCAAGCCCGAAAAAGTGATGCGGCTGCCTTAAAAGCGGCCGAAGAGCTGAGAGCCGAACAGGCTGCTCACTGCTGAAGCAAGAAAGAAATGGCCGAGATGGCCGTAAAGTTGAAGAATGCTACCGACCGTTGCGAGCTTCTTGAAAAAGAAGGTCGAGTGGAACAAGAGGACCTGAAAAAGGACGCTACTGAGGCCAAGGATGCTCGCTCTGCGATGAGAGCTATGAAAGAGGAGCTACGTCAGGCCGAAGATATTGCGACTGGAAAGCCTTTTCTGCTGCGGAGGAAATTCACGGATCCCAAGTATGCTCAGTTGGGCCAACTGTGGGGTGCGGAGGATGCTTATCTGGACTTGGCGGCGAGTGCTGCAGACGCGGCCGAACACTTCCGAGGCCAAAAGGATCACAGAATGGAAGAGCTTTTTTGGTCGCAGTTCCATAGTCCAGAGCGTCCACTTCCATTGACCGATCATTTGGCCGAATGGGCTGAGCTGAATAGGTTGTCCGGACTTGCCATGGAGGATGTCGTGACTCATTTGTGGCCGAACAGGCCCGAGCCAAAGAGTTATTTTGGCTTGGTGCGGTGCCGCATATTGGTGCAATGAAGCGGTCAACATGCATAGAGGGTGCGCGGATGGCTCTTGCCCGTGTCAAGACATACTGGGCGGAGATGAAGGCCACCGACGTTGCATCCCAGGATTCGGACAGAAGCCGAGTACCTGTCGAGCACTATTTTGAGGAAGTCCTGCAGGGCGCTCGTTTAATAGAGACGCAGTGCTCGAAGGATATTATGTTCTAATGACATGTATGATTTGTGAAACAATGTTTCAATATAATATAAGGGCTTTTTATACTTGTGCGTTCAAGTATTAAACTACCTCCTGTGCGGCTGTTAATGTATATGTGTATATAACCTGAAAGATGGCAGTCTTCGGCTTCAGCCCCCACGCACATAGTGCGGGGGTGTTTGCAAAAAAGGCGCATTTTCACACTTAATCCAACGTCTTGGTCCTGTAAAGGAGGTGATAGCGTAGCAAACTAGGCAACCGGACTATAATGCTTTATCACTTTCACTTAGCCATAGGAGTTCGATGGTGGGGCTACTATATAGCCCCTGGGGGCACCGCGCTCTCCCGAATTCGGGGCGCGTATGTGCCTGACCGGGAAACGGTCCTTCGTTAATGCGGAGGAATTCTAAACATTCCAGTGGGTCATCGAGTGGTTGACCAGTCTCACGCTATATCATGACAGTTAGTTTTCGGCTTTCTCTACTGAGGTGCTCACCAGGCCGAACCGGGGCACAATTGCAGTAGTTCTCCTGGTGCCGCGTTAGCCGATAGAACGGAACGTAAGACAGCAAAACACAGGAGCCGGGCAAACCCAACATTTGACCAAAGACATGATTCGGAGCTGATGCATATAAGGCCTAACTCGAGACGCCGAACACTCCCTAAGGTATTCAGTCTTTGTGAAAGCGGGCAGAACAATGCCCTAAGCCCCTGGTGTCTAGGTACGCGCAAAAATTTCTAATGCGGCCGATGCCAAAACGCCAGCCTCCTCCTCGGTTATAGCAAGAAACCGGGGGATGTGTATCAACAAGAGACAGTAAAAAAGGTTTACGCACGGTCTTAATCTGAAAAGAATCCTTGCAACGGGTCCCTACCGCACGTCTGCGCCTGTGTCTCCGTTGTGCCGTATCCTGGACGGGTGTAGCACGATGTTCATCTGTAAAAGAGAAGAACTTAGTTGAAGAAAGATCATGCAAAAAAAGTACTTTATATTAAATAAACAGAGTACGATTCAAAAAGCGAATAAAATTGAGCTTTATTGTCTCTTGTTGTACATGCATGCAGCCCCTTGTATGGGGGTGTGCGGCTAGTAGGCCTTCATATGTTTACACCGGACTTGTCTAGCCGTGTCCGGGGTCCGAATGACCTGTTCAGGTGCTTGGTTTAGCGGAAGCCGGATTAGTGTGTGACTGTCCAGGCAGTCTTACGTTCTTCCGTGCTTGAGTAACACTTGACATTTCCCTTTAATGAGATGATGTCGGTGGACCGGGCATTTTAAGTGTAAGAGATGCATAATGCGGTATTGCGTTAAAGCGGGCGAAAGCTTCGCGTCCCAATAGTGCTTGATAGCTACTTTTGAATGGGGCGATATGGAAGGTTAACTTTTCGCGGCGGAAGTTGTCAGATGAGCTGAACACAACTTCTAGCAGTAGGGAGCCCGTACAATGGGCATATAGGCCTGGCATTACCCCCTTGAAGGAGGTGTTGCTGTGGCAAATTTTGGTTGGGTCTATCCCTATTTTGCGGATTGTGTCCTGATATAGCAGGTTTAGATCACTACCGCCGTCCATTAGGACTTTAAATTGGAGTCCGTCGATTATAGGATCTAATATCAGGGCAGTCCATCCTACTTTTCGGATACTTCCGAAGTAATCCTGATGATCAAAGGTGATTGGTTTTGACAACCAATGTCGGGACTCCGCTGGGATAGGCCGTGCGGCGCGTATTTCTATGGGCGCCGCTCTGATTCCCTTTTGTCACTTGAAGTGAGTTTATTGTTTTGACTTCTTGTGGGAAATTCTTTTGTTTTCCGGTGCTCTGCTTGTGGGGTTCGTCATCGTCCTTGCTTGGTGTGTCGAGCCCCTTGTGTTCGGCATTGAGTTTGCCGGTCTGCTTGAAGACCCAACAATCTCTGTGGGTATGGTTTGCAGGCTTCCCGGGGGTACTGTGGATTTGGCATATATTGTCCAAGATTTTGTTTAAGTTGGATAGCTCATGGCTGTTATCCTTGAGGGGCAGTTTTTTATGATTCAGCCGAGAGCTTTTGAATCCGGCGTTGACTGCCGTGCTCTTCGGGCTGTTTCCCCTTGTCCGGCGCTGGTCCTTGTTGCGTCGTGGTTTCCCGTTTCCATCTCTGACTTCGGATGTACTTGGGTCGCTGGTACTACATCTTGCCAGCCAACTATCCTCTCCCACGCAAAAGCGGGTCATGAGCCTTGTTAGTGCGGCCATTGTTCTTGGCTTTTCCTGGCCAAGGTGCCTGGCGAGCCATTTGTCTCGGACGTTGTGTTTGAAAGCTGCTAAGGCTTCGGCATCCGGACAGTCGACTATTTGGTTCTTTTTGGTGAGGAACCTGTTCCAGAATTTGCGGGCTGATTCTCCGGGTTGTTGAGTTATGTGACTTAAATCGTCTGCATCCGGAGGGCGGACATAAGTCCCTTGAAAATTTGCCCGAAAAGCATCCTCGAGCTCTTCCCAACTTCCAATGGTATTTTCAGGGAGGCTTTTAAGCCAGAGCCGTGCTGGCCCTTTGAGCTTGAGGGGTAAGTATTTTATGGCGTGGAGATCGTCTCCTCTAGCCATGTGTATGTGGAGGATGTAATCCTCAATCCAGACTCCCGGGTCTGTTGCCGTCGTATGCCTCTATGTTTACGGGTTTAAATCCCGCTAGGAATTCGTGATCCAGCACCTCATCGGTGAAACATACACTAGTAGAAAAGGGGGCATTGGTCCAGGCCGGGTTAGCCCATTAGTCCCGGTTCAATCTAGAACCGGGACCAATGGGGGCATTGGACCCGGTTCGTTAGCCCCGGGGGCTGGCCGGGCCACGTGGGCCATTGGTCCCGGTTCGTCTGGACCTTTTGGTCCCGGTTGGTGGGACAAACCGGGACCAATGTGCCTTGCTCCTGGCCCACCACCATTTGTCCCGGTTGGTGGCCTGAACCGGGATCAAAGGCTTCCCTTTAGTCCCGGTTCAAGCCACGAACCGGGACCAATTAATTGCCTATATATACCCCGCGAGCAGAGCACTCTCACTGCTCTGTTTTTCGTGGCCGGCGAGGAGAGAGCTTTGTGGTGCTCTAGCTCACCTCCTATGCACACGAGGTGTTCGATGGAATGCCCGAGCCACACTACTTAAGCTTTCTCCTCTCCAAGCTCCACCTCCAAGCTCCATTTTCTCAATATTTGTCTAGGTTTAGCGATCTGTCACGTCCCGTCCCCGTCTTCACCGCCGTCGATCGCCCGCGCCGATCTCGTCGCCGGCACCACCGTGGTGAGCCTCTTGTTCTTATCTTCTTTCTGAAAGGAAAAAAACTCTTACTTGTATGTTTATATAGATACTTGTATAATTTTCTTACTTTTATTATTGCATCTTATATAGTGCGATGGTTTTGGTATCCGCCCCCGTCGGCCCTCGTCCTGTCTATGATTCAGATGTGGTATATATTATCTTTTCATAACTATTGGTTCATTTATTGTTTATGACAATTATGCCGACCAACGTGACATAGATTTTATTTATCTAGGAGGTTGTTGAACCGGAAATTCCAACCGACCCTATTGTCGAGAGGTTAAATTTAGTTGAAGAAGAAAACAATTTGTTGAAGGAAAAAATTAGAAAAATTGAGGAGGAGAAGATGATATTGGAGTTGCATGTTGCGGATGTCGTCGATGATCACAAGATCAAGATGGATGCAATGCGCTTGAAGATTAGAAAGATTAGAAAATATGCCATTCATACCGAGGCTTGGTATCATTATGCCGTTGGATCAGTTGTTACATTGGTTGCGATTATGATCGCATTTGTTTTCGCATTGAAATGTTTTACATAGTTTCAGTGTATGGTTTAATTAATTTAGATGCTCTGCAGAGCTTTATGTTGTTAGATGAGAACTATGTATGTACTTTGGTTTTAATGTGATGATGAACTTCTATTAATTTGGTCACTTAATTATCTATTCATGATGTTCTGTAATGATTTTTGACACACTTAATTATATATAATGCACGCAGATGAACCGGCAATGGATGTACGGTTCAAGACACACCTCCGAGTACATTAAGGGCGTGCATGATTTTCTCGAAGTGGCTGAGGCAAACAAGCAGAATGGTTTTATGTGTTGTCCATGCCCTATATGTGGGAATACGAAGTCTTACTCTGACCGGAAAATCCTCCACACCCACCTGCTTTACAAGGGTTTCATGCCACACTATAATGTTTGGACGAGGCACGGAGAAATAGGGGTTATGATGGAAGACGGCGAAGAAGAAGAGTACGATGACAACTATGTGCCCCCTGAATACGGTGATGCTACTGAAGATCAAGAGGAACCAGACGATGTGCACGATGATGCTGCAACGGGCGAAGCTGCTGAAGATCAAGAGGAACCAGACGATGTGCCCGATGATGATGATCTCCGCCGGGTCATTGTCGATGCAAGGACGCAATGCGAAAGTCAAAAGGAGAAGCTGAAGTTCGATCGCATGTTAGAGGACCACAAAAAAGGGTTGTACCCCAATTGCGAAGATGGCAACACAAAGCTCGGTACCGTACTGGAATTGCTGCAGTGGAAGGCAGAGAATGCTGTGCCTGACAAAGGATTTGAGAAGCTACTGAAAATATTGAAGAAGAAGCTTCCAAAGGATAACGAATTGCCCGACAGTACATACGCAGCAAAGAAGGTCGTATGCCCTCTAGGATTGGAGGTGCAGAAGATACATGCATGCCCTAATGACTGCATCCTCTTCCGCGGTGCGTACAAGGATCTGAACGCATGCCCGGTATGCGGTGCATTACGGTATAAGATCAGACGAGATGACCCTGGTGATGTTGACGGCGAGCCCCCCAGGAAGAGGGTTCCTGCGAAGGTGATGTGGTATGCTCCTATAATACCACGGTTGAAACGTCTGTTCAGAAACAGAGAGCATGCCAAGTTGATGCGATGGCACAGTGAGGACCGTAAGAAAGACGGGAAGTTGAGAGCACCCGCTGACGGGTCGCAGTGGAGAAAAATCGAGAGAAAGTACTGGGATGAGTTTGCAAGTGAGCCAAGGAACGTATGGTTTGCTTTAAGCGCGGATGGCATTAATCCTTTCGGGGAGCAGAGCAGCAATCACAGCACCTGGCCCGTGACTCTATGTATGTATAACCTTCCTCCTTGGATGTGCATGAAGCGGAAGTTCATTATGATGCCAGTTCTCATCCAAGGCCCTAAGCAACCCGGCAACGACATTGATGTGTACCTAAGGCCATTAGTTGAAGAACTTTTACAGCTGTGGAATGGAAACGGTGTACGTACGTGGGATGAGCACAAACAGGAGGAATTTAACCTAAAGGCGTTGCTGTTCGTGACCATCAACGATTGGCCCGCTCTCAGTAACCTTTCAGGACAGACAAACAAGGGATACCACGCATGCACGCACTGTTTACTTGACACCGATAGTATATACCTGGCAAGCTGCAGGAAGAATGTGTACCTGGGCCATCGTCGATTTCTTCCGACCAACCATCAATGTCGAAAGAAAGGCAAGCATTTCAAAGGCGAGGCAGATCACCGGAAGAAGCCCGCCATGCGTACCGGTGATCACGTACTTGCTATGGTCAATGATTTACACGTAATCTTTGGAAAGGGTCCCGGCGCACTAGCTGTTCCGAGTGACGCTGGGGGACACGCACCCATGTGGAAGAAGAAATCTATATTTTGGGACCTACCCTACTGGAAAGACCTAGAGGTCCGCTCTTCGATCGACGTGATGCACGTGACGAAGAACCTTTGCGTGAATCTGCTAGGCTTCTTGGGCGTGTATGGGAAGACAAAAGATACAGCTGAGGCACGGGAGGACCTACAACGTTTGCACGAAAAAGACGGCATGCCTCCAAAGCAGTATGAAGGTCCTGCCAGCTATGCTCTTACCAAAGAAGAGAAGGAAATCTTCTTTGAATGCCTGCTTAGTATGAAGGTCCCGACTGGCTTCTCGTCTAATATAAAAGGAATAATAAATATGGCAGAGAAAAAGTTTCAGAACCTAAAGTCTCATGACTGCCACGTGATTATGACGCAACTGCTTCCGGTTGCATTGAGGGGGCTTCTACCGGAAAACGTCCGATTAGCCATTGTGAAGCTATGTGCATTCCTCAATGCAATCTCTCAGAAGGTGATCGATCCAGAAATCATACCAAGGCTAAGGAGTGATGTGGTGCAATGTCTTGTCAGTTTCGAGCTGGTGTTCCCACCATCCTTCTTCAATATCATGACGCACGTCCTAGTTCATCTAGTTGACGAGATTGTCATTCTGGGCCCCGTATTTCTACACAATATGTACCCCTTTGAGAGGTTCATGGGAGTCCTAAAGAAATATGTCCGTAACCGCGCTAGGCCAGAAGGAAGCATCTCCATGGGCCATCAAACAGAGGATGTCATCGGGTTTTGTGTTGACTTCATTCCTGGCCTTAAGAAGATAGGTCTCCCTAAATCGCGGTATGAGGGGAGACTGACTGGAAAAGGCACGCTTGGAAGGGACTCAATAATATGCAGGGACGGATATTCTTGGTCTCAAGCACACTACACAGTTCTACAGAACTCTACCTTGGTGACCCCGTATGTCGATGAACACAAGAACAGTCTGCGCTCCAAACACCCGGAGCAGTGCGACGACTGGATTACATGTGAACACATCAGGACTTTCAGCAGTTGGTTGGAAGCACGTATCAGAGGTGACAACACTGTTTGTGATGAGCTGTACTTGTTGTCCAGGGGACCATCTTTGACTGTATTGATTTGGAAAGGATACGAGATAAATGGGAATACATTTTACACGATTGACCAAGATCAAAAGAGCACCAACCAAAACAGCGGTGTCCGCTTTGATGCAACAACCGAGAGGGGAAAGGACACATATTATGGTTACATAGTGGACATATGGGAACTTGACTACGGAGTAGATTTTAAGGTCCCTTTGTTTAAGTGCAAATGGGTCAATCTGTCAGGAGGCGGGGTACAGGTAGACCCACAGTACGGAATGACAACAGTGGATATGAAAAATCTTGGGTACACTGACGAACCGTTCGTCCTAGCCAATGATGTGGCACAGGTTATCTATGTGAAGGACATGTCTACCAGACCGAGAAAGAGAAAAGATAAGGAAGCGAATACATCATACGATGAGCCAAAGCGCCACATAGTTCTTTCAGGAAAAAGGGACATCGTGGGAGTGGAGGACAAGACAGACATGTCTGAAGATTATGAAAAGTTTCATGAAATTCCTCCCTTCAAAGTCAAGGCTGACCCCAGCATCCTGATAAACGATGAAGATTATCCATGGTTACGGCGCAATAAGCAAATGACACAAGCGAAGAAAAAGTGAAGACTTTCTCCCGCAACTATTATGATGATACCATGCCAACTTTGTAACTGACGAGTATGATACCATTGTCCGTTTTGTACATGCACATGCTATGTGGGTCAATTTATGATACCATGCCAACTTTCAACTTTTTCAGAGTTCATTTGAAATGCTTTAATGTCTTATGGTTCGGCCCTCGTAATAATTAAAAATAGCAACAATAAGTATTTTGTTGTAAGTAGAAACAAAATAAAATAAATAAAGCAAGAAAGAAAACAAAAAAACAAAAAAAGTGTTTTCAAATTTGAAAACTAATGGCACTAACAGAAAGTTTATAATTTTCCTAAAACTAAAAGCAAAAACAATTAAAAAATAAAGCAAAAAACAAAAGAAAATAAATAATGCAGAAAACAAAAGAAAAAAACAACAATAAGTATTTTGTTGTAAGTAGAAACAAAATAAAATAAATAAAGCAAGAAAGAAAACAAAAAACAAAAAAGTGTTTTCAAATTTGAAAACTAATGGCACTAACAGAAAGTTTATAATTTTCCTAAAACTAAAAGCAAAAACAATTAAAAAATAAAGCAAAAAACAAAAGAAAATAAATAATGCAGAAAACAAAAGAAAAAAACAACAATAAGTATTTTGTTGTAAGTAGAAACAAAATAAAATAAATAAAGCAAGAAAGAAAACAAAAAAACAAAAAAAGTGTTTTCAAATTTGAAAACTAATGGCACTAACAGAAAGTTTATAATTTTCCTAAAACTAAAAGCAAAAACAATTAAAAAATAAAGCAAAAAACAAAAGAAAATAAATAATGCAGAAAACAAAAGAAAAAACTGGAAAAAAATAAATATAGCAACAATAAGTAAAGAAAACAAAAAAACAAAAAAATGCCTCCTACTGGGCCCCCACGGCCTGAATACGACTAGAAACCCTACTATGGGCCAGGATTCAGGCCCGCAGTAGGCCCAGAAGGCCCATCAGGCAAAGCAATAGCAAGTAGGCCCGAAAGCCTGCGGTGGAGAGGAGCTCGAGAGGGGTGCGGCAGTGGGGCTTATAAACCACTGCGCGCCCCTCTCGACTAGCGAGGTGGGACTAAACTTTGGCCCCGAGGCGGGCAGCACAGAGGCCTTTGGTCCCGGTTGGTGGCACCAACCGGGACTAAAGGGGGAGGCATTAGTCCCGGTTGGTGCCACCAACCGGAACCAAAGGCCGCCGGTTCCCGCCCTTTGGGCTGCCGAAAAAGAGGCCTTTGGTCCCGGTTGGTGGCACCAACCGGGACTAAAGGGGGGCATTAGTCCCGGTTGGAGTCACGAACCGGGATCAATGCCCTTCGTATATATACAACACTTAGCCGTTTTCGTCAAAATCCATCTGTTTCTTCTCGCCCCGACGCCTTCTGCTCCTCATCGCCGTCGCCGCCGAGCCCTGCCCCGACGCCGTCAGGCTGGTCCACCTCGCCGTCGCCGCCGCCGAGCCACTGCCCCGACACCGTCACCGCGCCCGCCGCCCCTGCCGGCCCCGACCCCGTCGCCGTCGCCGCGCGCGCCGCCCCTGCCCCGACCCCGTCGCCGTCGCCGTCGCCGCGCGCGCCGCCCCTGCCACGACCCCATCGACGTCGCCGCGCGCGCCTCCCGTTCCCCGACCCCGTCGCCACCGCCGCGCGCGCCGCCCCTTCCCCAACCCCGTCGCCGTCGCCCCGACCACACGCCGCCGCCTTCGGTCCGGCCGCCGGCGCCCTTTCCTCTTATTTTTTGTGCATTTTATGTATATGTTCTCTGTGTATATATGTATATGTTCTCTGTGTATATATGTTCATATATGCAAAAGTTAGATTTTAGAAAAACTTTAGGATATATGCATTTTTTCTGTTGATGATATGATGATGTTTTTTTTCATATATGCATTTTTTCATATATGTATTTTTTTAAGTTGTTAGTAGATATCGATTTTAGGTTAGTGCATTTTATCACTGATTTTAGGTTAGTTGATCAATTTAGTGCATTTTATGTTTGTTGCATTTTAGGATAGTGCATTTTATGTTAGTGGAGAGGAAAAAGTAAAATAAGGAAAAGGAAAATAAGTAGAGAAAGAAGGAGAAGAAGAAGGAGAAGACGAGGAGAGGAAGAAGAGAAAGAAGAAGAAAAAAAGAGGAGAAGAAGAAGGAATAGAGGAGCTTCTTCTCCTTTTTTTTCTCCTCTTTTTTTTCTTCTTCTTCTTAATTTTTATCGGGAACGAGGGTGTCGAGGATCGCCGAGGGGTCGAGGGTCGGGAACTAGGGTAGAGGGTCGAGGGTCGTTAAGGGGTCAAGGGTCGAGGGTTTCAGGGTCGAGGGTTCGAGGTTTCTAGGGTCGAGGGATCGAGAGGGTCGAAGGAAGAAAAGAGGAAGAAGGAAGAAAGAACAAGAAAAAGAATGAGAGGAAAAAGGAAAATAAGAAGATGAAGAAGAGGAGAGGAAGAAGAGGAGAAATAAATAAGAAGAGGAAAAAAGAAGAAAAATAAGAGGAGAAGAAGAAAGGAATAGAGGAGAAGAAGAAAAAATAGAAAAATTTTCTATTTTTTCTTCTTCTCCTCTATTCCTTTCTTCTTCTCCTCTTTTTTTCTTCTTCTTCCTTCTTCCTTCTTCCTCTTTTCTTCCTTTTCCTTAATTATTTTCCTTTCTCGTCGTTGTCGCGTCGTTGTCGATATAACCCCCTCGAGATAACTTCGACATGAGGGGCGGTCGATATAAATACCCCCCCCCTCGGCCCTCTCGCTCGACCAAAACTCTCGAGGACACCCAAACCCTAGAGAGAAAACGATGTTGGTCTCCTACCCCCTCCCGCCGCGCCCCTACCCGACAAATTAACTCTCTCGAAGCGTTGTTGTGTCGAGGCGACCCCAAACCCTAGAGAAGCAGCGTCGAGGCCACTAACATGATTCCTTATTGTGATTAGCTGGCTAGTTCTACGTTTGCCATCTGTACCATATATAAACATGTTGTAAATATTTGCAGAAACTATGGAGCACTGCCGAGACGAAGAAACAGAAGCGATATTGAGGGACATAATCGCAAATGGAAGGGATGAAGTTGCGTCATTTCTCCTCGACTCCGTTGGTCAGCTGGAAGAACGGGGTGAAGAAGAGGGCTATGTTCATGATGGCTTCGGCCCATTAATGCCGGTACAAGAACAGGACTATGTTCATGATGGCTCCGATGACACAATGGAGGAACAAGAAGGAGACCGTGCTGACTGCTCCGGTGACCGAACCGATCCCGGCCAGGTATATATATATTAGTTAAGCCCGTGCTGACTAGTTAATTGATGCTTCCATTGTTTTGGTATATGTACACATATTAATTACTCTCGTCTTTCTTCCTTATAATTTCTAGCCCTCCGGATCGAGCACAACTTCGGTAAGGAGACGAGGCCCGAAGAAAAAGTTGAGCTCGGATGAAAAGTTTGAGATCATAGAAATCGCGCCCGACGGCGAACCGATTGAACCCATCCGGACAAGGAAGGCATTTTCTTCTCAGTGCGGGGTTCTTGTTAGGGACAAGATCCCGATCAGCATCCAGCAATGGTATAAGCCTAAGGAGGAAGACCCTGAGGTGTCTTATGTCAATGATATGCAGAAAGAAGATCTTTGGACTCAGCTGAAGGCAAATTTCACCCTACCGCCAGAGGAGGATCCGGAGAAGCCAGTTAAAGAGGAATTAATCAAGTCTTGTGCTCTTAAGAAGATGGCAACCCTAATGAGGAGGTGGAGGAAAGAGCTGAACCAGTTTGTCAAAAATAAAAAGACACCAGAATTCATCGGCAAATATGAGAAGATCAAAGATCACTGGCCCGCATTTGTGGCCCACAAGACATCGGAAAAGAGTAAGAAGATGTCGGAGACAAACAAGAAAAATGCTGCGAAGAAGACGCTTCACCATCGCACGGGGTCAGGTGGCTACCTGCAAGCCCGGCCTAAGTGGTCCAAGGCTGAGAATGATCTGCTTGAAAAAGGGATCGAACCAGAGACAATGAGATGGCCAGACCGTTGCCGGACTTGGTTCTTCGGGTCTGGCGGAACCTTGGACCCTGTAACAGGGTTTTGCCAGTGGACGGACGAGCAACTGGAAATACCAGTCAAGAACCTTCGACACTATATCGATGCAGCGCAGCGAGGGACGTTCCTTCCAAACAGGGAGAAGGACGAGCTCACAATGGCCCTTGGGAATCCTGAGCACCCTGGACGGACACGAGGCACGCCAGGCTCCATTCCGTGGAAGGTTGGTTTTCCGGACGCAGGGGGTTACAAAACCCACGAGAGGAGGAAGAAACTGGAGCAGGACCAACTGCAGGCGCTGCACGAAAGGGTAATGGGGCTAGAGGATCGAGAAGAGGAACGAGAAGCAGCAGATCGCAGCAAACGACCTGCCGAAGCTTCCCCCGAAGCTACCCCGCCATCTCAGCGGAGAAGCAGCGTGGCTTCCACCGAGCTGCTTCAGCCGGAGCATGTCTTGACGGCTCCTGCCAGCTATCCCGTGGATGGTATCACGGAGTCTCAAAATTGCCACATGATGGCGCGATGGATGACTTTGAAGGTCAAGGCGGCTGTTGGCCAAGTTTATCCTAGTGGACCCGGCACAACTTATCACTGCCAGCCGATTCCAAAAGGATATGCTAAGGTGATGGTGGATGAAATAACGGAGGGATTTGAGGACCTCGTGCTTGACCACCCTACCGGTGAAGGGGAGACTAGGCTGGGTTCTGCTCTGAAGACTCCATGCCTATGGAAGAAGGAGCTCATCAACCTTCTGAACTGGACGCCTCCGCCTCCTCCTCCTGCTCCGGCGAGTCAGGGCACTCCGCCTCCTCCACCGCCTCCTCCTCCGGCGAGTGACGATCAGGGCACGCGTGGCGGCACTCCGCCTCCTTCTCCGGCGCATGGCGGCACTCCGCCTCCTTCTCCGCCTGCGCCGGCGCTCCCGAGCAGCCAGCAGCATCCTCCTTCTCCGCCTCGCCAGCAAGGGCGGAAGAGACCCGCCGCCGCCCCGGCTGCTCCGGCGCGTCGTACTCCTTCTCCTCCGCCTCGTAAGCAAGCACGAAAGAAGACAGACGCCGCAGCCGCTCCGTCTGCTCCGGCGTCTAGCAGCACAACCAGAGGCGGGAGGCAATACAAATACGGTCCATCATCTCTCAAGCCTCTAGAGAAGTTACCGTACGAGAGGTCCGAGGAGGAAAACGATACGATTGTGCGGACCCACGTGAAGGAGTTCTTTGAAGGGGTGAAAGCAAAGAGACATCCACCTCCGGAGGAGAAGGTAGATCCGGTGAAAGCAAAGCGCACTATCGATGCCCTGAGGAAACCACCAAAGTCTCCGCCGAGAACCAACTATGAGCGCATTACTGAACAGACATATCTCCAAGCCCAGCGGTCGGGAACTACTGTCAGTGCTAAAAGGTCAAAAGAACGAGCAAAGGGGAAAAAATTGCCCAGCTCGGCGAACAAGCACAGCAATCGTGCCCCCCGCTCAATGTGTCTAATGCTCCGGGGACGGTGGCCGGTTATGGCAATCTTGACGATTACCTGCCTGACGATGCACTTCCTGATTTCTTGGAGGTGGACGGACACAGATACGAGTACGGGAAGCCTCTCGTCAAAGATGAAAAATCTCTGACAACAATGATGCGAAGATTCCATAATTGGTACATGGAAACCTGCAGAGAGTCTGAGGGTAAGAATGCTTTGTATCTGCATATTAAAGAGGAGCACGATCTCGTTGCAAATGATCTGTTGACTGTTCCATTTGAGGAGTTCTTCGAGTTCTTCAATCAAAAGGCCCTCGATAAATTAATGGTCTTTTGCTACTGCCTGTAAGTACTATTTCTGTCATTAAGTCTCTATATATAGCTCGGCTCTTTCATTGCATGTATTTATAATTAATTATCCTCAATATATTATGCAGATTGAAGATCGTCGAGTGCAAAAAACAAGAAATTTATGATATTGGGTTCATTAACACAAATATCATAGATGTATTTCTGGTTGAAAAGAACGTCAAAGAGGCCGAGGACAACTTGCTACAATCGTTGATCAAAAATCAAAACAAAGATACCATACTCTTTCCTTACAACGGCCCGTGAGTGTTACTGTCGTGTGCATATTCGGTTTCCCTTATTACTCAAGCGAGCTTATAGTAATGTAATTGATGAGTTATGCATGCGTGCGCAGGTACCACTATATTCTTCTGGAGATTAAGCTTGAGCGTGGACTAGTAACCGTCTTAGACTCGAGACGGAAAGATCCCAAATCCTATGCGGACATCACTGAAATGCTCAGCAAGTAAGTTCAATCGATCATTATCGCACCATATCGGCAACTTTTTGTTCATTTCCTGATATCTCAAGTAATAATAATTATTTTCTTTGTCTTGCAGGGTTTGGAAACAGTTCACCGCAGAAGCTCCGGGACTGCCGAAGGAGCTGACATATAAATACCCGAAAGTAAGTACTACTGGCTAGCTAGTTGCGCGCATCTCCCGTTGATTCTATAGCTATACTTTCATCAATGCCATTTATAATGCTTCATTATCAGTTTGATTGACCTCTATTTCTCGTAAAGTGCTTGTGGCAGGAGGAAGGGAATGATTTCTGTGGATACTACGTGTGCGAGTTCATCCACACCGCGACTTTGAAAAACAAGCGGGGCTACTCTAGAAGACAATATGAAGTGCGTAAGCAATAATATTCACAATTTCATTTTATTACACCATCATTTCTGTTGAGTTTCATTCATATATATGTATTAATTAACCCCCTTCTTCAAATTAGACGTGGCAGATGCGGGATGAACTCCTAGAACCAGATCGCATGAAAGCAATTCAAGAGGAATTGGCGGGATTCTTTCTTGACCACGTCATCAGTAAAGCCGGAGAATACCATGTGGAAATTGATTTCAAATGCTAGGGGTTTGTAATTAAGAGATCTTATACATATTGTACATGTATGTAGCCAGTAGCGTCGGATACATGATACGAAAACTTGTTGTTCGACCAATCTCTCGGAGAAGGAGAGGTCGATCGATCACTTCTCTCGGTATGCATGACGAACTTCTGTACTGAATGGTTCTCTCGATCACTTATGTATATATAGTACGTAGCATCGACCAAGCACGGACATAAGAGAGGACACTTCTCTCTATTAATTAGCTAGCTAACACAATATATGAAACACCTAAATTAACCCCCCAAAACCCCCAACCTCCCCTCCTTTCAAAAAAAAAACAAAAACCCCAGCCACTGGAATGCTGACGCGTGGATGCCTTTTGGTCCCGGTTGGAGCCACCAACCGGGACCAAAGGCCCCCTCACTGGGCTCGGCGCACAGGGCCACGTGGAGGCACATTGGTCCCGGTTCTGGTTTGAACCGGGACTAATGGGTGGAGGTATTAGTAACGGCCCATTAGTCCCGGTTCATGAACCGGGACTAAAGACCCTTATGAACCGGGACTATTAGGTGTTTTTCTACTAGTGATAGGGGGTGTGCGGCTCCCCTATATTTGGGTGTGCCATGATGTCCGGATATTTGGCGTGTTGCATTGCTTAGAAGAGCTTGTTTTCTTGGCCCGTAGATGGACCTAACTGGGTCATCCTTTTGATGTGAATCCTCATGCGGATCGCGTGCCGGCTTGTGTGCGGCGCCGTTTGGTGCTCTATGCTTGTCATGTGGTCGTCCATCCGACCGGGCGACCTCTTTGTTCTTTGATTGCGGGGGCTCTAAGGCCTCCTCATCGAATTCGGGTAGTAGTTTGCGCTTCGGGTAGCTCTTTGTTTGGTGACTGTCGCCGTATTTGTCTGCGGTGTTGAGTACTTTGCTCCATATGATTCTGAGTGCATCTTCTGCTGTTTTGAGCTTCTGCTTCTGCTTTTTCAGGCTACGCGCAGTGGCGACGAGCCTTTTGTGGAGGTTCTTCTGCTCCAACAACTTGTCCGGTGTGAGATCGCCCGGACTGTTATCTTCGTCGGGGACGGATTGTTTATCCAAGTTGTCCTATTCGGACGGTTGTTCAATGGCATGTTCATCGTTCACCGGTTCGACCTGCTCTATGGTTGGGTCTGTATGGCCGCCGTCTTTGTCGAGGCGGGACTTTGTGTGGCGCTTTTGTCGCCGTCTTGACTGCTTTTCGAGGGATTTATCCTTCGTAGCGTCCCGTTGTTCCTCGTCGTCACTTCCTTTAGGTGTATCCACCATGTATACATCGTGAGATGGGGTGGCTGTCCAGTACCCTGTAGGTGCTGGTTCGTGGTGATGTCCTACATCGTCGTCCATACCGTCGATGTCTTCAGAGTCGAAATTGAGCACTTCGTTTAAACTTTCGACAGTGGCTATGAAGTGGGTGGTGGGTGGGTGTTGAATTTCTTCGTCGTCCGCATCCCAACCTTCCTGACCATAGTCCGGCCAGGGCTCTCCTGATAAAGAGAGAGACTTTAGTGAATTCAGGATGTCGCCAAGGGGCGAGTGCTGAAAGATGTCCGCGATAGTGAACTCCATAACCGGCGCCTAATTGGATTTGATTGGCAGGGGCATGGGAGGTTCGGAGTCCGGAGAGGAGTCCGACACCTCGGAGTCACGGGCTTTGCAAAGGACAGGGATGGTGTTCGGCTCAATCGCCGTAGAGATCGTAGCCCCCGAGGCAGTGTCCAGCCACTCGTCCTCGATCGGCGAAGTCGGCTCCGAGCTAAGGGTCGGAGCGGACGCTGGTGCGGCCTCCAGGGTACTGTTCGGCGGCAGAGCTAGATCATACCCATCGAGACAGTGCGGCGCGCTTGGCTGTGGCTCGAATCCGTCGAAGATCAAGTCTCCGCGGATGTCAGCCGTGTAGTTCAAACTCCCAAATCTGACCTGATGGCCAGGGGCGTAGCTTTCGATCTGCTCCAGATGGCCAAGTGAATTGGCCCGCAGTGCAAAGCCGCCGAATAAGAAGATCTGTCCGGGGAGAAAAGTCTCACCCTGGACCGCGTCATTGTTGATGATCGAAGGAGCCATCGGGCCTAAAAGTGACAACACAGAGGAACTCTCAATGAAAGCACCAATGTCGGTGTCAAAACTGGCGGATCTCGGGTAGGGGGTCCCGAACTGTGCGTCTAGGCGGATGGTAACAGGAGACAAGGGACACGATGTTTTTACCCAGGTTCGGGCCCTCTCGATGGAGGTAAAACCCTACTCCTGCTTGATTAATATTGTTGATATGGATAGTACAAGAGTAGATCTACCACGAGATCAAAGAGGCTAAACCCTAGAAGCTAGCCTATGGCATGATTGTTGTTCCTCCTACGGACTAAAACCCTCCGGTTTATATAGACATCAGAGAGGGTTAGGGTTACACAGAGTCGGTTACAATGGTAGGAGATCTACATATCTGTATCGCCAAGCTTGCCTTCCACGCCAAGGAAAGTCCCATCCAGACACGGGACGAAGTCTTCAATCTTGTATCTCCATAGTCCAGGAGTCAGGCCAATGGTGATAGTTCGGCTATCCGGACACCCCCTAATCCAGGACTCCCTCACTCCCACTTACTCCTTTCGAGAGAAACTCTTTTCCAGAAAGGATCCGTTCTTGGCAACAAAGATCTTGCCTTCAGATCTAAGGTAGAAGGTATACCCAATGGTTTCCTTAGGGTATCCTATGAAGACGCATTTTTCCGACTTGGGTTCGAGCTTTTCAGGTTGAAGTTTCTTGACATAAGCATCGCATCCCCAAACTTTTAGAAACGACAGCTTAGGTTTCTTCCCAAACCATAATTCATACGGTGTCGTCTCAACGGATTTAGACGGAGCCCTATTTAAAGTGAATGTAGCTGTCTCTAGAGCGTATCCCCAAAATGATAGTGGTAAATCGGTAAGAGACATCATAGATCGCACCATATCCAATAGAGTGCGATTACGACGTTTGGACACACCGTTACGCTGAGGTGTCCCAGGCGGCGTGAGTTGTGAAACGATTCCACATTTCCTTAAGTGTGTACGAAATTCATGACTTAAATATTCTCCTCCACGATCTGATCGTAAGAACTTTATCTTTCGATCACGTTGATTATCTACCTCATCCTGAAATTCCTTGAACTTTTCAAAGGTCTCAGACTTGTGTTTCATCAAGTAGACATACCCATATCTACTTAAGTTATCAGTGAGAGTGAGAACATAACGATATCCTCCGTGAGCCTCAACGCTCATTGACCGCACACATCAGTATGCATGATTTCCAATAAGTTGGTTGTTCGCTCCATTGTTCTAGAGAACGGAGTCTTGGTCATTTTGCCCATGAGGCATGGTTCGCATGTGTCAAATGATTCATAATCGAGAGACTCTAAAAGTCCATCAGCATGGAGCTTCTTCATGCGCTTGACACCAATGTGACCAAGGCGGCAGTGCCACAAGTATGTGGGACTATCATTATCAATCTTACATCTTTTGGTATTCACACTATGAATATGTGCAACATTACGTTCGAGATTCATTAAGAATAAACCATTGACCATCGGGGCATGACCATAAAACATATCTCTCATATAAATAGAACAACCATTATTCTCGGATTTAAATGAGTAGCCATCTCGTATTAAACAAGATCCAGATACAATGTTCATGCTCAAAGTTGGCACTAAATAACAATTATTGAGGTTTAAAACTAATCCCGTAGGTAAATGTAGAGGTAGCGTGCCGACGGCGATCACATCGACCTTGGAACCATTCCCGACGCGCATCGTCACCTCGTCCTTCGCCAGTCTCCGCTTATTCCGCAGCTCCTGCTTTGAGTTACAAATATGAGCAACGGCACCGATATCAAATACCCAGGAGCTACTACGAGCACTGGTAAGGTACACATCAATTACATGTATATGACATATACCTTTAGTGTTGCCGGCCTTCTTATCCGCTAAGTATTTGGGGCAGTTCCGCTTCTAGTGACCCTTCCCTTTGCAATAAAAGCACTCAGTCTCAGGCTTGGGTCCATTCTTTGACTTCTTCCCGGCAACAGGCTTACCGGGCGCGGCAACATCCTTGCCGTCCTTCTTACCCTTGCCTTTCTTGAACTTAGTGGTTTTATTGACCATCAACACTTGATGTTCCTTTTTGATTTCTACCTCTGCTGACTTCAGCATTGAAAATACTTCAGGAATAGTTTTCACCATCCCCTGCATATTGTAGTTCATCACAAAGCTCTTGTAGCTCGGTGGGAGCGATTGAAGGATTCTGTCAATGACCGCCTTGTCCAGGAGGTTAATGTCCAGCTGGGACAGGCGGTTGTGCAACCCAGACATTTTGAGTATGTGCTCACTAACAGAACTATTTTCCTCCATCTTACAACTATAGAACTTGTCGGAGACTTCATATCTCTCGACCCGGGCATGAGCTTGGAAAACCATTTTCAGCTCCTCGAACATCTCATATGCTCCGTGTTGCTCAAAACGCTTTTGGAGCCCCGGTTCTAAGCTGTAAAGCATGCCGCACTGAACGAGGGAGTAATCATCAGCACGTGACTGCCAAGCGTTCATAACGTCTTGGTTCTCTGGGATGGGTGCTTCACCTAGTGGTCCTTCTAGGACATATGCTTTCTTGGCAGCTATGAGGATGATCCTCAGGTTCCGGACCCAGTCCGTATAGTTGCTGCCATCATCTTTCAGCTTGGTTTTCTCTAGGAACACGTTGAAGTTCATGTTGACATGAGCGTTGGCCATTTGATCTACAAGGCATTTTTGCAAAGATTTTAGACTAAGTTCATGATAATTAAGTTCATCTAATCAAATTATTTAATGAACTCCCACTCAGATTAGACATCCCTCTAGTCATCTAGGTGTTACATGATCCGAGTCGACTAGGCCGTGTCCGATCATCACGTGAGACGGACTAGTCATCATCGGTGAACATCTCCATGTTGATCGTATCTTCCATACGACTCATGTTTGACCTTTCGGTCTCTGCGTTCCGAGGCCATGTCTGTAAATGCTAGGCTCATCAAGTTAACCTAAGTGTTTAGCATGTGTAAATCTATCTTACACCCGTTGTATGTGAACGTTAGAATCTATCACACCCGATCATCACGTGGTGCTTCGAAACAACAAACTGTTGCAACAGTGCACAGTTAGGGGGAACACTTTCTTGAAATTATTATGAGGGATCATCTTATTTACTACCGTCGTTCTAAGTAAACAAGATGCAAAAACATGATAAACATCACATGCAATCAAATAGTAGTGACATGATATGGCCAATATCATATAGCTCCTTTGATCTCCATCTTCGGGGCTCCATGATCATCTTCGTCACCGGCATGACACCATGATCTTCATCATCATGATCTCCATCATCGTGTCTCCATGAAGTTGCTCGCCAACTATTACTTCTACTACTATAGCTAACGGTTTAGCAATAAAGTAAAGTAATTACATGGCGTTAAATCATTGACACACAGGTCATACAATAATTAAGACAACTCCTATGGCTCCTGCCGGTTGTCATACTCATCGACATGCAAGTCGAGATTCTTATTACAAGAACATGATCTCATACATCACAATATATCATTCATCATTCATCACAACTTTTGGCCATATCACATCACAAAGCAATTGCTGCAAAAACAAGTTAGACGTCCTCTAATTGTTGTTGCATCTTTTACGTGGCTGCAATAGGGTTCTAGCAAGAACGTTTTCTTACCTACAAAAAAGCCACAACGTGATTTGTCAACTTCTATTTACCCTTCATAAGGACCCTTTTCATCGAATCCGCTCCAACTAAAGTGGGAGAGACATACACCCGCTAGCCACCTTATGCAACTAGTGCATGTCAGTCGGTGGAACCTGTCTCACGTAAGCGTACGTGTAAGGTCGGTCTGGGCCGCTTCATCCCACAATACCGCTGAAGCAAAATAAGACTAGTAGTGGCAAGAAAGTTGACAACATGTATGCCCACAACAGATTTGTGTTCTACTCGTGTAAAGAGAACTACGCATAGACCTAGCTCTGATACCACAGTTGGGGAACGTTGCAGAAAATAAAAAATTTCTACGGTTTCACCAAGATCAATCTATGAGTTCATCTAGCAACAAGAGAGAGGAGTGCATCTACATACCCTTGTAGATCGAGCGGAAGCGTTCAAGGGAACGGGTTGAGGGAGTCGTACTCGTCGTGATCCAAATCACCGGAGATCCTAGCGCCGAATGGACGGCACCTCCGCGTTCAACACACGTACGGTCAGCGTGACGTCTCCTCCTTCTTGATCCAGCAAGGGGGAAGGAGAGTTTGATGAAGATCCAGCAGCACGACGGTGTTGTGGTGGATGTAGCAGGGATCCCCGGCAGGGCTTCGCCAAGCGTCTGCGGGAGGGAGAGGTGTAGCAAGGGGGAAGGGAGGCGCCAAGTGCAAGGGTGCGGCTGCCCTCCCTCCCCCTCTATATATAGGGTCCCCAGGGGGGGCGCCGGCCCTAGGAGATGGGATCTCCTAGGGGGGCGACGGCCAAGGGGGTGCCTTGCCCCCCAAGGCAAGTGGAGGCGCCCCCTCCCCTAGGGTTCCCAACCCTAGGCGCAGGGGGGGCCCAAGGGGGGGGCGCACCAGCCCACCAGGGGATGGTTCCCCTCCCACTTCAGCCCATGGGGCCCTCCGGGATAGGTGGCCCCACCCGGTGGACCCTTGGGACCCTTCCGGTGGTCCCGGTACAATACTGGTGACCCCCAAAACTTTCCCGATAGCCGAAACTCGACTTCCCATATATAATTCTTTACCTCCGGACCATTCCGGAACTCCTCGTGACGTCCGGGATCTCATCCGGGACTCCGAACAACTTTCGGTTTGCTGCATACTTATATCTCTACAACCCTAGCGTCACCGAACCTTAAGTGTGTAGACCCTACGGGTTCGGGAGACACGTAGACATGACCGAGACGGCTCTCTGGCCAATAACCAACAACGGGATCTAGATACCCATGTTGGCACCCACATTCTCCTCGATGATCTCATCGGATGAACCACGATGTCGAGGATTCAAGCAACCCCATATACAATTCCCTTTGTCAATCAGTATGTTACTTGCCCGAGATTCGATCGTCGGTATCCCAATACCTCGTTCAATCTCGTTACCGGCAAGTCACTTTACTCGTACCGTAATGCATGATCCCGTAACCATACAGTTGGTCACTTTGAGCTCATTATGATGATGCATTACCGAGTGGGCCCAGAGATACCTCTCCGTCATACAGAGTGACAAATCCCAGTCTCGATCCGTGTCAACCCAACAGACACTTTCAGAGATACCCGTAGTATACCTTTATAGTCCCCTAGTTACGTTGTGACGTGTGGTACACCCAAAGCACTCCTACGTTATCCGGAGTTACACGATCTCATGGTCTAAGGAAAAGATACTTGACATTGGAAAAGCTCTAGCAAACGAACTACACGATCTTGTGCTATGCTTAGGATTGGGTCTTGTCCATCACATCATTCTCCTAATGATGTGATCTCGTTATCAATGACATCCAATGTCCATAGTCAGGAAACCATGACTATCTATTGATCAACGAGCTAGTCAACTAGAGGCTCACTAGGGACATGTTGTGGTCTATGTATTCACACATGTATTACGATTTCTGGATAACACAATTATAGCATGAATAAAAGACAATTATCATGAGCAAGGAAATATAATAATAATCCTTTTATTATTGCCTCTAGGGCATATTTCCAACAAGGACAAGCCTGGACAATTTCTTATAATGAGAAATGTGCTCCCGAGGACACATGGGAATTATCGTCAAGCTAATTTTCATCACGCTCATATGATTCGCGTTCGGTACTTTGATAATTTGATATGTGGGTGGACCGGTGCTTGGGTACTGCCCTCTCTTGGACAAGCATCCCACTTATGATTAACCCCTATTGCAAGCATCCGCAACTACAAAAGAAGTATTAAGGTAAACCTAACCATAGCATGAAACTAATGGATCCCAATCAGCCCCTTACGAAGCAACGCACAAACTAGGGTTTAAGCTTCTGTCACTCTAGCAACCCATCATCTACTTATTACTTTCCAATGCCTTCCTCTAGGCCCAAATAATGGTGAAGTGTCATGTAGTCGATGTTCACATAACACCACTAGAGGAGATATAACATACATCTCATCAAAATATCGAACGAATACCAAATTCACATGGCTACTAATAGCAGGACTTCACCCATGTCCTCAGGAACAAACGTAACTACTCACAAATCATATTCATGTTCATGATCAGAGGAGTATTAATATGCATTAAGGATCTGAACATATGATCTTCCGCCAAGTAAACCAATTAGCATCAACTACAAGGAGTAATCAACACTACTAGCAACCCACAGGTACCAATTTGTGGTTTTGATACAAGATTGGATACAAGAGATGAACTAGGGTTTTGAGAGGAGATGGTGCTGGTGAAGATGTTGATGGAGATTGACCCCCTCCCTATGAGAGGATCGTTGGTGATGATGATGGTGATGATTTCCCCATCCCGGAGGGAAGTTTCCCAGGCAGAACATCTCCGCCGGAGCCCTAGATTGGTTCCGCCAAGGTTCCGCCTCGTGGCGGCGGAGTTTCATCCCCTAAGCTTGCTTATGATTTTTTTCAGGGTAAAAGCCTTCATATAGCAGAAGATGGGCAGCGGAGGGCCACCAGGGGGCCCAGGAGACAGTGGCGCGCCCAGTAGGGGTGGGCGTGCCCTCCACCCTCCTGGCCAGGGTGTGGGCCCCCTCTGGTGTTTTCTTTGCTCAATAATTCTTATTAATTCCAAAAGTGACTTCCGTAGAGTTTCGGGGTTTTTGGAGCTTTGCAGAATAGGTTTCCAGTATTTGCTCCTTTTCCAGCCAGAATTCCAGTTGCCGGCATTCCCCCTCTTCATGGTAAACCTTGTAAAATAAGAGAGAATAACCATAAGTATTGTGACATAACGTGTAATAACAGCCCATAATGCAATAAATATTGATATAAAAGCATGATGCAAAATGGACGTATCAACTCCCCCATGCTTAGGCCTCACTTGTCCTCAAGCGGAAGCCGAAATCAAAAAATATGTCCACATGTTTAGAGATAGAGGCATCGATAAAAATAAATACGGACATGAGGGCATCATGATCATTCTTATAACAACAACATATATAGATTTTGTCATATGATTTCTTAGGCTCAAGTAACAACCGATTCACAATGTCAAGTATGGTTCATAAGCTTCATTAGGAACTAACAAACTATAATCTCAGTCATTGAAGCAATTGCAATTTATCATAACATCAGAAAGAGTCAAGAATAGAGCTTTTCAACAAGTCCACATACTCAACTATCATATAGTCTTCTACAATTGCTAACACTCACGCAATACTTATGGTTATGGAGTTTTAATCGGACACTGAGAAAGATAGGGGCTTATTGTGTTGCCTCCCAACGTATTCACCTTTGGGTGATGTCAACAATAATAATTCATGCTAACTTACATCCAATTGGATATATATATATATATATATATATATATATATATATATATATATATATATATATATATATATATATATATATATATCAAGATCTTTCCAACACGAAGTGCTTGCCAAAGGATAAAAGGAAAAAGGGAAATGTGAAGATCACCTTAACTCTTGCATAATGTAAAGACATAAAGTAAAAGATAGGCCCTTCGCGGGAGGGAGAGGTGTAGCAAGGGGGAAGGGAGGCGCCAAGTGCAAGGGTGCGGCTGCCCTCCCTCCCCCTCTATATATAGGGTCCCCAGGGGGGCGCCGGCCCTAGGAGATGGGATCTCCTAGGGGGGCGACGGCCAAGGGGGTGCCTTGCCCCCCAAGGCAAGTGGAGGTGCCCCCTCCCCTAGGGTTCCCAACCCTAGGCGCAGGGGGGCCCAAGGGGGGGGGGGCGCACCAGCCCACCAGGGGATGGTTCCCCTCCCACTTCAGCCCATGGGGCCCTCCGGGATAGGTGGCCCCACCCGGTGGACCCTTGGGACCCTTCCGGTGGTCCCGGTACAATACTGGTGACCCCCAAAACTTTCCCGATAGCCGAAACTCGACTTCCCATATATAATTCTTTACCTCCGGACCATTCCGGAACTCCTCGTGACGTCCGGGATCTCATCCGGGACTCCGAACAACTTTCGGTTTGCTGCATACTTATATCTCTACAACCCTAGCGTCACCGAACCTTAAGTGTGTAGACCCTACGGGTTCGGGAGACACGTAGACATGACCGAGACGGCTCTCTGGCCAATAACCAACAACGGGATCTAGATACCCATGTTGGCACCCACATTCTCCTCGATGATCTCATCGGATGAACCACGATGTCGAGGATTCAAGCAACCCATATACAATTCCCTTTGTCAATCAGTATGTTACTTGCCCGAGATTCGATCGTCGGTATCCCAATACCTCGTTCAATCTCGTTACCGGCAAGTCACTTTACTCGTACCATAATGCATGATCCCGTAACCATACAGTTGGTCACTTTGAGCTCATTATGATGATGCATTACCGAGTGGGCCCAGAGATACCTCTCCGTCATACAGAGTGACAAATCCCAGTCTCGATCCGTGTCAACCCAACAGACACTTTCAGAGATACCCGTAGTATACCTTTATAGTCACCTAGTTACGTTGTGACGTGTGGTACACCCAAAGCACTCCTACGTTATCCGGAGTTACATGATCTCATGGTCTAAGGAAAAGATACTTGACATTGGAAAAGCTCTAGCAAACGAACTACACGATCTTGTGCTATGCTTAGGATTGGGTCTTGTCCATCACATCATTCTCCTAATGATGTGATCTCGTTATCAATGACATCCAATGTCCATAGTCAGGAAACCATGACTATCTATTGATCAACGAGCTAGTCAACTAGAGGCTCACTAGGGACATGTTGTGGTCTATGTATTCACACATGTATTACGATTTCTGGATAACACAATTATAGCATGAATAAAAGACAATTATCATGAGCAAGGAAATATAATAATAATCCTTTTATTATTGCCTCTAGGGCATATTTCCAACAAGGACAAGCCTGGACAATTTCTTATAATGAGAAATGTGCTCCCGAGGACACATGGGAATTATCGTCAAGCTAATTTTCATCAGGCTCATATGATTCGCGTTCGGTACTTTGATAATTTGATATGTGGGTGGACCGGTGCTTGGGTACTGCCCTCTCTTGGACAAGCATCCCACTTATGATTAACCCCTATTGCAAGCATCCGCAACTACAAAAGAAGTATTAAGGTAAACCTAACCATAGCATGAAACTAATGGATCCCAATCAGCCCCTTACGAAGCAACGCACAAACTAGGGTTTAAGCTTCTGTCACTCTAGCAACCCATCATCTACTTATTACTTTCCAATGCCTTCCTCTAGGCCCAAATAATGGTGAAGTGTCATGTAGTCGATGTTCACATAACACCACTAGAGGAGATATAACATACATCTCATCAAAATATCGAACGAATACCAAATTCACATGGCTACTAATAGCAGGACTTCACCCATGTCCTCAGGAACAAACGTAACTACTCACAAAGCATATTCATGTTCATGATCAGAGGAGTATTAATATGCATTAAGGATCTGAACATATGATCTTCCGCCAAGTAAACCAATTAGCATCAACTACAAGGAGTAATCAACACTACTAGCAACCCACAGGTACCAATTTGTGGTTTTGATACAAGATTGGATACAAGAGATGAACTAGGGTTTTGAGAGGAGATGGTGCTGGTGAAGATGTTGATGGAGATTGACCCCCTCCCTATGAGAGGATCGTTGGTGATGATGATGGTGATGATTTCCCCATCCCGGAGGGAAGTTTCCCAGGCAGAACATCTCCGCCGGAGCCCTAGATTGGTTCCGCCAAGGTTCCGCCTCGTGGCGGCGGAGTTTCATCCCCTAAGCTTGCTTATGATTTTTTCAGGGTAAAAGCCTTCATATAGCAGAAGATGGGCAGCGGAGGGCCACCAGGGGGCCCAGGAGACAGTGGCGCGCCCAGTAGGGGTGGGCGTGCCCTCCACCCTCCTGGCCAGGGTGTGGGCCCCCTCTGGTGTTTTCTTTGCTCAATAATTCTTATTAATTCCAAAAGTGACTTCCGTAGAGTTTCGGGGTTTTTGGAGCTTTGCGGAATAGGTTTCCAGTATTTGCTCCTTTTCCAGCCAGAATTCTAGTTGCCGGCATTCCCCCTCTTCATGGTAAACCTTGTAAAATAAGAGAGAATAACCATAAGTATTGTGACATAACGTGTAATAACAGCCCATAATGCAATAAATATTGATATAAAAGCATGATGCAAAATGGACGTATCAACTCCCCCATGCTTAGGCCTCACTTGTCCTCAAGCGGAAGCCGAAATCAAAAAATATGTCCACATGTTTAGAGATAGAGGCATCGATAAAAATAAATACGGACATGAGGGCATCATGATCATTCTTATAACAACAACATATATAGATTTTGTCATATGATTTCTTAGGCTCAAGTAACAATCGATTCACAATGTCAAGTATGGTTCATAAGCTTCATTGGGAACTAACAAACTATAATCTCAGTCATTGAAGCAATTGCAATTTATCATAACATCAGAAAGAGTCAAGAATAGAGCTTTTCAGCAAGTCCACATACTCAACTATCATATAGTCTTCTACAATTGCTAACACTCACGCAATACTTATGGTTATGGAGTTTTAATCGGACACTGAGAAAGATAGGGGCTTATTGTGTTTCCTCCCAACGTATTCACCTTTGGGTGATGTCAACAATAATAATTCATGCTAACTTACATCCAATTGGATATATATATATATATATATATATATATATATATATATATATATATATCAAGATCTTTCCAACATGAGGTGCTTGCCAAAGGATAAAAGGAAAAAGGGAAAGGTGAAGATCACCTTAACTCTTGCATAATGTAAAGACATAAAGTAAAAGATAGGCCCTTCGCGGAGGGAAGCAAAGGTTGTCATGTGCTTTTAGGGCTGGATGCGTAAAATCTTAATGCAAAAGAACGTCACTTTATATTGCCACTTGTGATATGAACCTTTATTATGCAGTCCGTTGCTTTTATTACTTCCATATCACACGATCGTACAAAGCTTATTTTCTCCGCACTAATAAGTCATACATATTTAGAGAGCAATTTTTATTGCTTGCAACATGACAACTTACTTGAAGGATCTTACTCAATCCATAGGTAGGTATGGTGGACTCTCATGGCAAAACTGGGTTTAAGGATATTTGGAAACACAAGTAGTATCTCTACTTGGTGCAAGGAATTTTGGCTAGCATGAGGGGGAAAGGCAAGCTCAACATGTTGGGAAGATCAATGACAATATACTTTAACTGAGATGTGAGAAAACAGAAACCATTATGTTGTCTTCCTTGTCCAACATCAACTCTTTAGCATGTCATACTTAATGAGTGCTCACAATCATAAAAGATGTCCAAGATAGTATATTTGTGTGTGAGAACCTCTCTTTCCTTATTACTTCCTATTAATTGCAACGATGACCAAAACTATCTTTTGTCAACTCTCAACAACTTTTATGCCTCATACTTTTTATGTGTGAAGTCATTACTATCCACAAGATCAATATGAACTCTTTTATTCTTTTTATTCTTTCTATTTTCTCAAGATCATAGCAAGATATCAAAGCCCTTGACTCAACACTAATCTTTATTATAGATAGCTCACGGACTCGATTATATAAAGAGATCACAAAGCAAAACTCAAAACTACTTGATACCAAAACTTCAATCTACTAGATCAAGATATTACTAAAAGGATCAAACTAAGTAAAACGGTAAAGATAGGATACCGGGGCACCTCCCCCAAGCTTGACAGTTGCCAAGGGGAGTGCCCAAACCCATGCAATTATGTCCTCGGAGGGTGAAGCAGGAGTTGATAATATTTTGCTCCTTTAGATCATCGATCTCCTCCTCAAGACTTAATATTCTTTTGCATAGTTCCTGTTTATTTTCCTGCAAGAGACGTAAACGGATAAACTCGACCTTTGACTTCTTTGCTCTATCAGGGAGGCTTGACTTTTTAAACTCTGCATGCATGTCCCCAGGTTGATGTAATGGGGCTTCGTCTTTGTCCGTACTTGTCTCCTCCTTTCCCTTAGGCTCATAGTCTTCCTCTTCTTCAGTGGTCCAGCCACCATGCTCCAAATCCCCGTAGACCTTAGGGTCTGCAAGGTAATCAGCCACATAGCTTTCCCCTTCCGAATTCTGAGGTGACATATTGCTCTAAATCTGTAACAGAAACAACTCGAAACAAAAACAGAGGAGTTTTGTGTGATACGGTGGTCAAAACCTTCGGGAGATTATATAATGAATTTCTACCGACCAAAATACATAACGTACAAGAAAACAGAGTCCGGGAGGCACACGAGGTGCCCACGAGACAGGGGGCATGCCCAGTAAGGGTGGGCGCGCCCTCCACCTTTGTGGAGGCCTCGTGTCCTTCCCGGATTACTTCTTTCTTTCCAAAATTCTTAAATATTCCAAAATGGAGAAAAATTGCCATTAGAATTGTTTTGGAGTTGGTTTACTTACCGTACCACATACCTATTCCTTTTCGGGGTCTGAAACATTCTGGAAAGTGTCCCTTATGTATTGCTCCGGGGTTACGGTCTCAATAATATTAGTTTCAACATTGATAGGATTACCTGAGATATAATGTTTGATTCTTTGACCGTTCACCATCCTCGGACTTGTGCCTTTGAAGTTGTTGATTTTTATGGCACCGGAACGATAGACCTCCTCGATAATGTAAGGACCTTCCCATTTAGAGAGAAGTTTTCCTGCAAAAAATATTAAATGAGAGTTGAATAGTAACACATAATCACCTACATTAAACACACGCTTTTGTATCCTTTTGTCATGCCATCGTTTAACTTTTTCTTTGAACAACTTGGCATTCTCATAGGCTTGAGTTCTCCATTCATCAAGTGAGCTAATATCAAATAACCTCTTCTCATCGGCAAGTTTGAAGTTATAGTTGAGCTCTTTAATAGCCCAATATGCTTTATGTTCAAGTTCGAGAGGTAAGTGACATGCTTTTCCATAAACCATCTTATACGGAGACATACCCATAGGATTTTTATATGCAGTTCTATAGGCCCATAATGCATCATCAAGTTTCTTGGACCAATTCTTTCCAGATCTATTCACAGTCTTTTGCAAAATTAATTTGAGCTCTCTATTGCTCAACTCTACTTGACCACTAGACTGCGGGTGATAAGGAGATGCAATTCTATGATTAACATCATACTTAGCAAGCATCTTACGAAAAGCACCATGAATAAAATGTGAACCACCATCAGTCATAAGATATCTAGGGACTCCAAACCTCGGAAAAATAACTTCTTTAAGCATTTTAATAGAGGTGTTATGATCAGCACTACTAGTTGGAATAGCTTCTACCCACTTAGTAATGTAATCAACAACAACTAAAATATGTGTGTAACCATTGGAGGCAGGAAAAGGTCCCATATAATCAAAGCCCCAAACATCAAATGGTTAAATAATAAGAGAATAATTCATAGGCATTTCTTGACGTCTACTAATATTACCAATTCTTTGACATTCATCACAAGACAAGACAAACTTACGAGCATCTTTGAAGAGAGTAGGCCAATAAAAACCGGATTTGAATACCTTATGTGCAGTTCTATCTCCAGCGTGGTGTCCTCCATATGGTTTAGAGTGACACTTGCGTAGGATCTATTCCTGTTCATGCTCAGGTACACAACGTCTAATAACACCATCTACTCCTTCTTTATAAAGGTGTGGATCATCCCAGAAGTAATGTCTTAAATCATAAAAGAACTTTTTCTTTTGCTGGTATGTGAAACTAGGTGGTATAAATTTAGCAACAATGTAATTAGCATAATCAACATACCATGGAGCAGTATGAGAAGCATTAATGACCGCTAATTGTTCATCAGGAAAGCTATCATCAATAGGTAGTGGGTCATCAAGAACATTCTCTAACCTAGACAGGTTGTCTGCAACGGGGTTCTCAGCTCCCTTTCTATCAATAATATGCAAATCAAATTCTTGGAGCAAGAGAACCCATCTAATAAGTCTAGGCTTAGCATCTTTGTTTTCCATAAGATATTTAATAGCAGCATGATCAGTGTGAATAGTAACTTTGGAATCAACAATATAAGGTCTGAACTTATCACATGCAAATACAACTGCTAAGAACTCTTTTTCAATAGTAGCATAATTTCTCTGGGCAGTATCAAGAGTTTTACTAGCATACTGGATAACATTCAATTTCTTATCAACTCTTTGCCCTAGAACAACACCTACAACATAATCACTAGCATCACACATAATTTCAAAGGGTAAATTCCAATCAGGTGGCTGAACAATAGGTGCAGTGATCAAAGCTTTCTTAAGTATTTCAACTGATTCTACACAATCATCATCAAATACAAAAGGAATATCTTTTTGCAATAAATTAGTCAGAGGCCTAGAGATTTTAGAAAAGTCCTTAATGAACCTCCTATAAAAACCAGCATGACCAAGGAAACTTCTTATACCTTTTATGTCCTTGGGACATGTCATCTTTTCAATAGCATCAACTTTAACTTTATCAACTTTAATACCTCTCTCGGAAATCTTATGCCCCAAGACAATGCCTTCATTAACCATAAAGTGGCACTTTTCCCAATTCAGGACAAGACTAGTGTCTTCACATCTCTGCAAAACTCGATCAAGGTTGCTCAAGCAATCATCAAAAGAGGATCCATAAACGGAGAAGTCATCCATGAATACCTCACAAATCTTTTCACAAAAGTTAGAAAATATAGCCATCATGCATCCTTGAAAGGTAGCAGGTGCATTACATAAACCAAAAGGCATACGTCTATAAGCAAAAGTACTGAAAGGGCAAGTAAAAGTAGTTTTTGGTTGATCCTCCGCTGACACAGGTATTTGAGAGAAACCAGAATAACCATATAGAAAGCAGAAATGTGTATGTTTGGATAGTCTTTCTAGCATTTGATCAATAAAAGGTAAAGGGTAATGATCTTTCTTAGTAGCTTTATTTAATTTATGGAAATCAATTACCATCCTATAACCTGTAATAATTCTTTGCGGGATCAATTCATCTTTATCATTAGGAATGATAATAATACCTCCCTTTTTAGGAACACAATGGACATGACTTACCCATTCACTATCAGCAATGGGATAAATTATACCCGCCTCAAGGAGCTTTAGTATCTCCTTTCTTACCACTTCTTTCATCTTAGGATTTAATCGTCGTTGAGGATCTCTAACTGGTTTGGCATCTTTCTCCACTTTAATTTTGTGTTGGCATAGAGTGGGACTAATGCCCTTAAGATCATCCAGAGTATATCCAATAGCAGCACGGTGCTTCTTTAGAGTTTTCAATAATCTTTCTTCTTCTTGCTCTGAAAGGTTAGCACTAATAATAACCGGATATATTTTCTTTTCATCAAGATAAGCAAACTTAAGATTATCAGGTAATGGTTTGAGCTCAAACACGGGATCACCCTTGGGTGGAGGTGAAGGAAATATGCCCTAGAGGCAATAATAAAGTTATTATTTATTTCCTCATATCATGATAATTGTTTATTATTCATGCTAGAATTGTATTAACTGGAAACATGATACATGTGTGAATACATAGACAAACATAGTGTCACTAGTATGCCTCTACTTGACTAGCTCATTAATCGAAGATGGTTATGTTTCCTAACCATAGACATGTGTTGTCATTTGATTAATGGGATCACATCATTAGGAGAATGTTGTGATTGACTTGACCCATTCCGTTAGCTTAGCACTTGATCGTTTAGTATGTTGCTATTGCTTTCTTCATGACTTATACAAAGTTCCTACAACTATGAGATTGTGCAACTCCCGTTTACCGGAGGAACACTTTGTGTGCTACCAAACGTCACAACGTAACTGGGTGATTATAAAGGTGCTCTACAGGTGTCTCCAAAGGTACATGTTGAGTTGGCATAATTCGAGATTAGGTTTTGTCACTCCGATTGTCGGAGAGGTATCTCTGGGCCCTCTCGGTAATACTCATCACTTAAGCCTTGCAAGCATTGTAACTAATGAGTTAGTTATGAAATGATGTATTACGTAACGAGTAAAGAGACTTGCCGGTAACGAGATTGAACTAGGTATTGGATACCGACGATCGAATCTCGGGCAAGTAACATACCGATGACAAAGGGAACAACGTATGTTGTTATGCGGTTTGACCGATAAAGATCTTCGTAGAATATGTAGGAACCAATATGAACATCTAGGTTCCACTATTGGTTATTGACCGAGAATAGTTCTAGGTCATGTCTACATAGTTCTCGAACCCGTAGGGTCCGCACGCTTAACGTTACGATGACAGTTTTATTATGAGTTTATAAGTTTTGATGTACCGAAGTTTGTTCGGAGTCCCGGATGTGATCACGGACATGACGAGGAGTCTCGAAATGGTCGAGACATAAAGATTGATATATTGGACGACTATATTCGGACACCGGAAGTGTTCCGGGTGATTTCGGAGAAAACCGGAGTGCCGGAGGGTTACCGGAACCCCCCGGGAGAGTTAATGGGCCACATGGGCCTTAGTGGGAAGAGATAGGGGCGGCCAGGGTGGGCCGCGCGCCCCCTCTCCCTCTGGTCCGAATTGGACTAGGAGGGGGGGGGGGGCGCCCCCCTCTTTCCTTCCCCCTCTTCCCCTTCCTTTCCCCCTCCTAGTAGGAGTAAGAAAGGGGGAGTCCTACTCCTACTAGGAGGAGGACACCTCCTCCTTGGCGCGCCCCAAGGGGCCGGCCGGCCTCCCCCTTGCTCCTTTATATACGGGGGCAGGGGGGCACCCTAGGACACACAAGTTGATCTACGGATCGTTCCTTAGCCGTGTGCGGTGCCCCCTCCACCATATTCCACCTCGGTTATATCGTCGTGGAGTTTAGGCGAAGCCCTGCGCCGGTAGAACATCATCATCGTCACCACGCCGTCGTGCTAACGGAACTCATCCCGACGCTTTGCTGGATTGGAGCCCGGGGAACGTCATCGAGCTGAACGTGTGCTGAACACGGAGGTGCCGTACGTTCGGTGCTTGGATCGGTCAAATCGTGAAGACGTATGACTACATCAACCACGTTGTCATAACGCTTCCGCTTACGATCTACGAGGGTACGTGGACAATACTCTCCTCTCTCGTTGCTATGCCATCACCATGATCTTGCATGTGCGTAAGAATTTTTTTGAAATTACTACGTTACCCAACAGTGGCATCCGAGCCAGGTTTTATGCGTAGATGTCATATGCACGAGTAGAACACAAGTGAGTTGTGGGCGATACAAGTCATACTGCTTACCAGCATGTCATACTTTGGCTCAGCGGTATTGTGAGATGAAGCGGCCCGGACCGACATTACGCGTACGCTTACGCGAGACTGGTTTCACCGTTACGAGCACTCGTGCTTAAAGGTGACTGGCGGGTGTCTGTCTCTCTCACTTTAGCTGAACCGAGTGTGGCTACGCCCGGTCCTTGCGAAGGTTAAAACAGCACTAACTTGACGAACTATCGTTGTGGTTTTGATGCGTAGGTAAGAACAGTTCTTGCTAAGCCCGTAGCAGCCACGTAAAATTTGCAACAACAAAGTAGAGGACGTCTAACTTGTTTTTGCAGGGCATGCTGTGATGTGATATGGTCAAGACGTGATGCTATATTTTATTGTATGAGATGATCATGTTTTGTAACCGAAGTTATCGGCAACTGGCAGGAGCCATATGGTTGTTGCTTTATTGTATGAAATGCAACCGCCCTGTAATTGCTTTACTTTATCACTAAGCGGTAGCGATAGTCGTAGAAGCAATAGATGGCGTAACGACAACGATGCTACGATGGAGATCAAGGTGTCGCGCCAGTGATGATGGTGATCACGACGGTGCTTCGAAGATGGAGATCACAAGCACAAGATGATGATGGCCATATCATATCACTTATATTGATTGCATGTGATGTTTATCCTTTATGCATCTTATCTTGCTTTGATTGACGGTAGCATTTTAAGATGATCTCTCACTTAAATTATCAAGAAGTGTTCTCCCTGAGTATGCACTGTTGCCAAAGTTCGTCGTGCCCAGACACCACTTGATGATCGAGTGTGATAAGCTCTACGTCCATCTACAACGGGTGCAAGCCAGTTTTTGCACACGCAGAATACTCAGGTTAAACTTGACGATACTAGCATATGTAGATATGGCCTCGGAACACAGAGACCGAAAGGTCAAGCGTGAATCATATAGTAGATATGATCAACATAGTGATGTTCACCATTGAAAACTACTCCATCTCACGTGATGATCGGTTATGGTTTAGTTGATTTGGATCACGTAATCACTTAGATGACTGGAGAGATATCTATCTAAGTGGGAGTTCTTAAGTAATATGATTAATTGAACTTAAATTTATCATGAACTTAGTACCTGATAGTATTTTGCTTGTCTATGTTTGTTGTAGATAGATGGCTCGTGCTGTTGTTCCGTTGAATTTTAATGCGTTCCTTGAGAAAGCAAAGTTGAAAGATGATGGTAGCAATTACAAGGACTGGGTCCGTAACTTGAGGATTATCCTCATTGCTGCACAGAAGAATTACGTCCTGGAAGCACCGCTGGGTGCTAGGCCTGCTGCAGGAGCAACACCAGATGTTGTGAACGTCTGGCAAAGCAAAGCTGATGACTACTCTATAGTTCAGTGTGCCATGCTTTACGGCTTAGAACCGGGTCTTCAACGACGTTTTGAACGTCATGGAGCATATGAGATGTTCCAGGAGTTGAAGTTAATATTTCAAGAAAATGCCCGGATTGAGAGATATGAAGTCTCCAATAAGTTCTACAGCTGCAAGATGGAGGAGAATAGTTCTGTTAGTGAGCATATACTCAAAATGTCTGGGTATAACAATCACTTGATTCAACTGGGAGTTAATCTTCCGGATGATAGCGTCATTGACAGAATTCTCCAATCACTTCCACCAAGCTACAAGAGCTTCGTGATGAACTATAATATGCAAGGGATGAACAAGACAATTCTCGAGCTCTTCGCAATGCTAAAGGCTGCGGAGGTAGAAATCAAGAAGGAGCATCAAGTGTTGATGGTCAATAAGACCACTAGTTTCAAGAAAAAGGGCAAAAGGAAGAAGAAGGGGAACTTCAAGAAGAACAGCAAGCAAGTTGCTGCTCAAGAGAAGAAACCCAAGTCTGGACCTAAGCCTGAAACTGAGTGCTTCTACTGCAAGCAAACTGGTCACTGGAAGCGGAACTGCCCCAAGTATTTGGCGGAAAAGAAGGATGGCAAGGTGAACAAAGGTATATGTGATATACATGTTATTGATGTGTACCTTACTAGAGCTCGCAGTAGCACCTGGGTATTTGATACTGGTTCTGTTGCTAACATTTGCAACTCGAAACAGGGACTACGGAATAAGCGAGCACTGGCCAAGGATGAGGTGACGATGCGCGTGGGAAATGGTTCCAAAGTCGATGTGATCGCGGTCGGCACGCTACCTCTACATCTACCTTCGGGATTAGTTTTAGACCTGAATAATTGTTATTTGGTGCCAGCATTGAGCATGAACATTATATCTGGATCTTGTTTGATGCGAGACGGTTATTCATTTAAATAAGAGAATAATGGTTGTTCTATTTACATGAGTAATATCTTTTATCGTCATGCACCCTTGAAGAGTGGTCTATTTTTGTTGAATCTCGATAGTAGTAATACACATATTCATAATGTTGAAGCCAAAAGATGCAGAGTTAATAATGATAGTGCAACTTATTTGTGGCACTGCCGTTTAGGTCATATCGGTGTAAAACACATGAAGAAACTCCATACTGATGGACTTTTGGAATCACTTGATTATGAATCACTTGGTACTTGCGAACCGTGCCTCATGGGCAAGATGACTAAAACACCGTTCTCCGGTACTATGGAGAGAGCAACAGATTTATTGGAAATCATACATACAGATGTATGTGGTCCGATAAATGTTGAAGCTCGTGGCGGATATCGTTATTTTCTCACCTTCACAGATGATTTAAGCATATATGGGTATATCTACTTGATGAAACACAAGTCTGAAACATTTGAAAAGTTCAAAGAATTTCAGAGTGAAGTGGAAAATCATCATAACAAGAAAATAAAATTTCTATGATCTGATCGTGGAGGAGAATATTTGAGTTACGAGTTTGGTTTATATTTGAAACAATGCGGAATAGTTTCGCAACTCACGCCACCCAGAACACCACAACGAAATGGTGTGTCTGAATGTCGTAATCGTACTTTACTAGATATGGTGCGATCTATGATGTCTCTTACTGATTTACCGCTATCGTTTTGGGGTTATGCTTTAGAGACGGCCGCATTCACGTTAAATAGGGCACCATCAAAATCTGTTAAGACGACGCCTTATGAACTATGGTTTGGCAAGAAACCAAAGTTGTCGTTTCTTAAAGTTTGGGGCTGCGATGCTTATGTGAAGAAACTTCAACCAGATAAGCTCGAACCCAAATCGGAGAAATATGTCTTCATAGGATACCCAAAAGAGACTGTTGGGTACACCTTCTATCACAGATCCGAAGGCAAGACATTCATTGCTAAGAATGGATCCTTTCTAGAAAAGGAGTTTCTCTTGAAAGTAGTGAGTGGGAGGAAAGTAGAAATTGATGAGATAACTATGTCTGCTCCCTCATTGGAAAGTAGTTCATCACTGAAATCAGTTCCTGTGACATCTACACCAATTAGTGAGGAAGATAATGATATTGATCATGAAACTTTAGATCAAGTTTCTACTGAACCTCGTAGGTCTACCAGAATAAAATCTGCACCAGAGTGGTACGGTAATCCTATTCTGGAAGTCATGTTACTTGACCATGATGAACCTACGAACTATGAGGAAGCGATGATGAGCCGAGATTCCGCAAAATGGCTAGAAGCCATGAAATCTGAGATGGGATCCATGTATGAAAACAAAGTATGGACTTTGGTTGACTTGCCTGATGATCGGCAAGCCATTGAGGATAAATGGATCTTTAAGAAGAAGACTGACGCTGACGCTAATGTAACTGTCTATAAAGCTCGACTTGTTGCGAAAGGTTTTCGACAAGTTCAAGGGGTTGACTACGATGAGACTTTCTCACCCATAGCGATGCTCAAGTCTGTCCGAATCATGTTAGCGATTGCCGCATTTTATGATTATGAAATTTGGCAGATGGATGTCAAAACCGCATTTCTGAATGGATTTCTGGAAGAATAGTTGTATATGATGCAACCGGAAGGTTTTTTCGATCCTAAGGGAGCTAACAAAGTGTGCAAGCTCCAGCGATCAATCTATGGTCTGGTGCAAGCCTCTCGGAGTTGGAATAAACGCTTTGATAGTGTGATCAAGGCATATGGTTTTATACAGACTTTTGGAGAAGCCTGTATTTACAAGAAAGTGTGTGGGATCTCTGTAGCATTTCTAATATTATATGTGGATGACATATTGTCTGAATGGCTTAAAAGGATACTTGAATAAAAGTTTTTCAATGAAAGACCTCGGTGAAGCTGCTTACATATTAGGCATTAAGATCTATAGAGATAGATCAAGACGCTTGATTGGACTTTCACAATGCACATACCTTGATAAAGTGTTGAAAAAGTTCAATATGGATCAGGCGAAGAAAGGGTTCTTGCCTGTAATACAAGGTATAAAGTTGAGTCAGACTCAATGCCCGACCACTGTAGAAGATAGAGAGAAAATGAAAGGAATTCCCTATGCTTCAGCCATAGGCTCTATCATGTATGCAATGCTGTGTACCAGACCTGATGTGTGCCTTGCTATTAGTTTGGCAGGGATGTACCAAATTAATCCAGGAGTGGGTCACTGGACAGCGGTCAAGAACATCCTGAAATACCTGAAAAGGACTAAGGATATGTTTCTCGTATATGGAGGTGACAAAGAGCTAGTCGTAAATGGTTACGTCGATGCAAGCGTTGACACTGATCCGGACGATTCTAAATCGCAAACCGGATACGTATTTTTGTTAAACGGTGGAGCTGTAAGCTGGTGCAGTTCTAAACAAAGCGTCGTGGCGGGATCTACATGTGAAGCGGAGTACATAGCTGCTTCGGAAGCAGCAAATGAAGGAGTCTGGATGAAGGAGTTCATTTCCGATCTAGGTGTTATACCTAGTGCATCGGGACCAATGAAGATCTTCTGTGACAATACTGGTGCAATTGCCTTGGCAAAGGAATCCAGATTTCACAAGAGGACCAAGCACATCAAGAGATGCTTCAATTCCATTCGGGACCAAGTCCAAGTGGGAGACATAGAGATTTGCAAAATACATACGGATCTGAATGTTGCAGACCCACTGACTAAGCCTCTCTCACGAGCAAAACATGATCAGCACCAAGACTCCATGGGTGTTAGAATCATTACTATGTAATCTAGATTATTGACTCTAGTGCAAGTGGGAGACTGAAGGAAATATGCCCTAGAGGCAATAATAAAGTTATTATTTATTTCCTCATATCATGATAAATGTTTATTATTCATGCTAGAATTGTATTAACCGGAAACATGATACATGTGTGAATACATAGACAAACATAGTGTCACTAGTATGCCTCTACTTGACTAGCTCATTAATCGAAGATGGTTATGTTTCCTAACCATAGACATGTGTTGTCATTTGATTAATGGGATCACATCATTATGAGAATGTTGTGATTGACTTGACCCATTCCGTTAGCTTAGCACTTGATCGTTTAGTATGTTGCTATTGCTTTCTTCATGACTTATACAAAGTTCCTACAACTATGAGATTGTGCAACTCCCATTTACCGGAGGAACACTTTGTGTGCTACCAAACGTCACAACGTAACTGGGTGATTATAAAGGTGCTCTACAGGTGTCTCCAAAGGTACATGTTGAGTTGGCATAATTCGAGATTAGGTTTTGTCACTCCGATTGTCGGAGAGGTATCTCTGGGCCCTCTCGGTAATACTCATCACTTAAGCCTTGCAAGCATTGTAACTAATGAGTTAGTTATGAAATGATGTATTATGTAACGAGTAAAGAGACTTGCCGGTAACGAGATTGAACTAGGTATTGGATACCGACGATCGAATCTCGGGCAAGTAACATACCGATGACAAAGGGAACAACGTATGTTGTTATGCGGTTTGACCGATAAAGATCTTCGTAGAATATGTAGGAACCAATATGAACATCCAGGTTCCACTATTGGTTATTGACCGAGAATAGTTCTAGGTCATGTCTACATAGTTCTCGAACCCGTAGGGTCCGCACGCTTAACGTTACGATGGCAGTTTTATTATGAGTTTATAAGTTTTGATGTACCGAAGTTTGTTCGGAGTCCCGGATGTGATCACGGACATGACGAGGAGTCTCGAAATGGCCGAGACATAAAGATTGATATATTGGACGACTATATTCGGACACTGGAAGTGTTCCGGGTGATTTCGGAGAAAACCGGAGTGCCGGAGGGTTACCGGAACCCGCCCGGGAGAGTTAATGGGCCACATGGGCCTTAGTGGGAAGAGAGAGGGGCGACCAGGGTGGGCCGCGCGCCCCCTCTCCCTCTTGTCCGAATTGGACTAGGAGGGGGGGGGGGGCGGCGCCCCCCTCTTTCCTTCCCCCTCTTCCCCTTCCTTTCCCCCTCCTAGTAGGAGTAAGAAAGGGGGAGTCCTACTCCTACTAGGAGGAGGACTCCTCCTCCTTGGCGCGCCCCAAGGGGCCGGCCGGCCTCCCCCCTTGCTCCTTTATATACGGGGGCCGGGGGGCACCCTAGGACACACAAGTTGATCTACGGATCGTTCCTTAGCTGTGTGCGGTGCCCCCCTCCACCATATTCCACCTCGGTCATATCGTCGCGGAGTTTAGGCGAAGCCCTGTGCCGGTAGAACATCATCATCGTCACCATGCCGTCGTGCTAACGGAACTCATCCCCGACGCTTTGCTGGATTGGAGCCCGGGGAACGTCATCGAGCTGAACGTGTGCTGAACACGGAGGTGCCGTACGTTCGGTGCTTGGATCGGTCGAATCGTGAAGACGTATGACTACATCAACCGCGTTGTCATAACGCTTCCGCTTACGGTCTACGAGGGTACGTGGACAATACTCTCCTCTCTCATTGCTATGCCATCACCATGATCTTGCATGTGCGTAGGATTTTTTTTGAAATTACTACGTTACCCAACAGGAGGGGGATCCCCTAGGATTTCAACAGGCAAGTTGTGTTTTAGAATAGGACCCTATTGAAGGAACACTTCATCTATTACCCTTCTTTCATTCATAAACATATCATTTTCATGGTCTAGAAAATATTGTTCTAACGGATCAGTAGGAGGCACAGCAATAGAAGCAAGACCAATAATCTCATCCTTACTAGGTGATTCTTTATCACGGGGTTGTCTACGAAACTTAGCAAAATTAAACTCATGAGACATATCCCCTAAGCCAATTGTAACAACATCCTTTTTGCAATCAATCCTAGCATTAACAGTATTCAAGAAGGGTCTACCAAAAATAATGGGACAAAAGTCATCTTGTGGGGAACCAAGAACAAGAAAATCAGCAGGATATTTAACCTTCCCACACAAGACTTCAACATCTCTAACAATCCAACTGGCTTAATGGTGTCCCTATTGGCAAGTTTAATAGTAACATCAATACCTTCTATTTCAGCAGGTGCAATATCATGCATAATTTCTGTATATAAGTCAAAGGGTATTGCACTAGCACTAGCACCCATATCACATAAGCAATGATAGCAATGATCTCCTATTTTAACAGAAATAACAGGCATGCCTACCACAGGTCTATGTATCTTAGCATCTGGTCTAGCAATATTAGCAGTTTCACCACATAAGTAAATAACATGCCCATCTAAATCATCATCCAATAGATCTTTAACCATAGCAATACTAGGTTCAACTTTGATTTGCTTAGGGGGTGTATAAGTTCTAGTATGACTCTTACGAACAACAGTTGAAGCTTTAGCATGATCCTTTATCCTAACCGGAAAAGGTGGTTTTCTCAACATAACTAGTAGGGACAATAGGATCATTATAAGTGACAGTCTTTTCTTCAACTGTAATAGGTGCAACTACTTTTACTTCAATGTGAGGATTATATTTAAACCACTTCTCCTTAGGGAGATCAACGTGAGTAGCAAAATATTCACAAAAAGTAGCTACTATCTCAGAGTCAAGTCCATACTTAGCGCTAAATCCACGAAAATCATCGGTATCCATAAAAGATTTAACACAATCAAACTTAGGTGTTATACCTGACTCCTTATCATCATCGGAACCCCAATCTTCAGAGTTGCATTTAATTCTTTCCAATAAATCCCACTTGAATTCAGTAGTCTTCAGCATATAAGAACCAACACATGAAGTATCAAGCATGGTGCGATCGAGAGAAAGCCGAGCATAATTTTTTTGAATAATCATATCTCTTGAGAGCTCATGATTGGGGCATGAATATAACATTGACTTAAGCCTCCCCCAAGCTTGAGCGATGCTTTCTCCTTTGTGAGGCCAGAAATTATATATGTAATTACGATCACGATGAACAAGATGCATAGGATAGAACTTCTGGTGAAATTCCAACTTCAATCATTTATAATTCCAAGATCCCGTATCATCACATAGCCTATACCATGTCAATGCATCTCCATTAAAAGATAAAGGGAAGGCCTTCCTTTTGACAACATCATCAGGAATACCTACAAGCTTAAATAATCCGCAAACTTCATCCACAAAGATAAGGTGTAAATCGGGATGCAATGTTCCATCTCCTGCAAAGGGATTAGCTAGCAGTTTCTCTATCATACCCGAAGGAATCTCAAAGTAAACATTTTCAGTAGGTTCAGTAGGTTGAGGGGCAACTCTTTGCTCTACTGGTTGGGGTGAAGATACCCCGAACAAGCCTCTCAAAGGATTAGTTTCCATAGTAACAAGTGACAAAAAAATTCAGCACACTATATAAATGTTTCCTTACCAAGTTCCACTCACCAATGGCGCTTCACTCCCCGGCAACGGCGCCAGAAAAGAGTCTTGATGACCCACAAGTATAGGGGATCTATCGTAGTCCTGTCGATAAGTAAGAGTGCCGAATCCAATGAGGAGCAGAAGGAAATGGCAAGCGGTTTTCAGTAAGGTATTCTCTGCAAGCACTGAAATTGTAGGTAACAGATAGTTTTGTGATAAGATAGTTTGTAACGGGTAACAAGCAATGAAAGTAAATAAAGTGCAGCAAGGTGGCCCAATCCTTTTTGTAGCAAAGGACAAGCCTGGACAATTTCTTATAATGAGAAAAGCGCTCCCGAGGACACATGGGAATTATCGTCAAGCTAATTTTCATCACGCTCATATGATTCACGTTCGGTACTTTGATAATTTGATATGTGGGTGGACCGGTGCTTGGGTACTGCCCTTTCTTGGACAAGCATCCCACTTATGATTAACCACTATTGCAAGCATCCGCAACTACAAAAGAAGTATTAAGGTAAACCTAACCATAGCATGAAACTAATGGTCCAAATCAGCCCCTTACGAAGCAACGTATAAACTAGGGTTTAAGCTTCTGTCACTCTAGCAACCCATCATCTACTTATTACTTCCCAATGCCTTCCTCTAGGCCCAAATAATGGTGAAGTGTCATGTAGTCGATGTTCACATAACACCACTAGAGGAGATATAACATACATCTCATCAAAATATCGAACGAATACCAAATTCACATGACTACTAATAGCAAGACTTCACCCATGTCCTCAGGAACAAATGTAACTACTCACAAAGCATATTCATGTTCATGATCAGAGGAGTATTAATATGCATTAAGGATCTGAACATATGATCTTTCACCAAGTAAACCAATTAGCATCAACTACAAGGAGTAATCAACACTACTAGCAACCCACAGGTACCAATTTGTGGTTTTGATACAAGATTGGATACAAGAGATGAACTAGGGTTTTGAGAGAAGATGGTGCTGGTGAAGATGTTGATGGAGATTGACCCCCTCCCGATGAGAGGATCATTGGTGATGATGATGGTGATGATTTCCCCCTCCCGGAGGGAAGTTTCCCCGGCATAACAGCTCCGCCGGAGCCCTAGATTGGTTCCACCAAGGTTCCGCCTCGTGGCGGCGGAGTTTCATCCCGTAATCTTGCTTATGATTTTTTTCAGGGTAAAAGCCTTCATATAGCAGAAGATGGGCACCGGAGGGCCACCAGGGGGCCCAGGAGACAGGAGGGCGTGCCCAGTAGGGGTGGGCGCGCCCCCACCCTCGTGGCCAGGGTGTGGGCCCCCTCTGGTGTTTTCTTCGCTCAATAATTCTTATTAATTCCAAAAGTGACTTCCGCGGAGTTTTAGGATTTTTGGAGTTGTGCAGAATAGGTTTCCAATATTTGCTCCTTTCCCAGCCAGAATTCCAGCTACCGGCATTCCCCCTCTTCATGGTAAACCTTGTAAAATAAGAGAGAATAGCCATAAGTATTGTGACATAACGTGTAATAACAGCCCATAATGCAATAAATATTGATATAAAAGCATGATACAAAATGGACGTATCAACTCCCCCAAGCTTAGACCTCGCTTGTCCTCAAGCGGAAGCCAAAATCGGAAAATATGTCCACATGTTTAGAGATAGAGGTGTCGATAAAAATAAAATACGGACATGAGGGCATCATGATCATTCTTATAACAGCAACATATATAGATTTTGTCATATGATTTCTTAGGCTCAAGTAACAATCGGTTCACAATGTCAAGTATAGTTCATAAGCTTCATTGGGAACTAACATACTATAATCTCAGTCATTGAAGCAATTGCAATTTATCATAACATCAGAAAGAGTCAAGAATAGAGCTTTTCAGCAAGTCCACATACTCAACTATCATATAGTCTTCTACAATTGCTAACACTCACGCAATACTTATGGTTATGGAGTTTTAATCGGACACTGAGAAAGATAGGGGCTTATTGTGTTTCCTCCCAATGTATTCACCTTTGGGTGATGTCAACAATAATAATTCGTGTTAACTTACATCCAATTGGATATATATATATATATATATATATATATATATATATATCAAGATCTTTCCAACACGAGGTGCTTGCCAAAGGATAAAAGGAAAAAGGGAAAGGTGAAGATCACCTTGACTCTTGCATAATGTAAAGACATAAAGTAAAAGATAGGCCCTTCGTAGAGGGAAACAGAGGTTGTCATGTGCTTTTAGGATTGGATGCATAAAATCTTAATGCAAAAGAACGTCACTTTCTATTGCCACTTGTGATATGAACCTTTATTATGCAGTCCGTCACTTTTATTACTTCCATATCACACGATCGTATAAAGCTTATTTTCTCCGCACTAATAAGTCATACATATTTAGAGAGCAATTTTTATTGCTTGCAACATGACAACTTACTTGAAGGATCTTACTCAATCCATAGGTAGGTATGGTGGACTCTCATGGCAAAACTGGGTTTAAGGATATTTGTAAACACAAGTAGTATTTCTACTTGGTGCAAGGAATTTTGGCTAGCATGAGGGGTGAGGGAGTCCTGGATTAGGGGGTGTTCGGATAGCTGAACTATCACCGTTGGCCGGACTCCTGGACTATGAAGATACAAGATTGAAGACTTCGTCCCGTGTCCGGATGGGACTTTCCTTGGCGTGGAAGGCAAGCTTGGCGATACCGATATGTAGATCTCCTACCGTTGTAACCGACTCTGTGTAACCCTAACCCTCTCCGGTGTCCATATATACCGGAGGGTTTTAGTCCGTAGGACGAACAACAATCATACCATAGGCTAGCTTCTAGGGTTTAGCCTCTTTGATCTCGTGGTAGATCTACTCTTGTACTACCCATATCATCAATATTAATCAAGCAGGAGTAGGGTTTTACCTCCATCGAGAGGGCCCGAACCTGGGTAAAAACATCATGTCCCTTGTCTCCTGTTACCATCCGCCTAGACGCACAGTTCGGGACCCCCTACCCGAGATCCGCCGGTTTTGACACCGACATTGGTGCTTTCATTGAGAGTTCCTCTGTGTCGTCACCTTTAGGCCCGATGGCTCCTTCGATCATCAACAACGACGCGGTCCAGGGTGAGACTTTTCTCCCCGGACAGATCTTCGTATTCGGCGGCTTTGCACTGCGGGCCAATTCACTTGGCCATCTAGAGCAGATCGAAAGCTACGCCCCTGGCCATCAGGTCAGATTTGGGAGTTTGAACTACACGGCTGACATCCGCGGAGACTTGATCTTCGACGGATTTGAGCCACAGCCAAGCGCGCCGCACTGTCTCGATGGGTATGATCTAGCTCTGCCGCCGAACAGTGCCCTGGAGGCCGCACCAGCGTCCGCTCCGACCCTTAGCTCGGAGCCGACTTCGCCGATCGAGGACGAGTGGCTGGACACCGCCTCGGGGGCTATGATCCCTATGGCGATTGAGCCGAACACCATCCCTATCCCTTGCAAAGCCCGTGACTCCGAGGTGCCGGACTCCTCTCCGGACTCCGAACCTCCCGCGCCCCTGCCAATCAAATCCGATTGGGCGCCGGTTATGGAGTTCACTGCCGCGGACATCTTTCAGCACTCGCCCTTTGGCGACATCCTGAATTCACTAAAGTCTCTCTCTTTATCAGGAGAGCCCTGGCCGGACTATGGTCAGGAAGGTTGGGATGCGGACGACGAAGAAATTCAACGCCCACCCACCACCCACTTTGTAGCCACTGTCGATGATTTAACCGACATGCTCGACTTCGACTCCGAAGACATCGACGGTATGGACGACGATGCAGGAGACAACCAAGAACCAGCGCCTACAGGGCACTGGAAGGCCACCTCGTCATACGACATATACATGGTGGACACCCCAAAAGATGGGAATGGCAATGGGACAGCGGAGGATGACCCCTCCAAGAAACAGCCCAAGCGCCGGCGTCAGCGGCGCCGCTCTAAATCCCGCCACAGCAAAAACGGTGATTCCGGCACGGGAGATAATAACACCCCGGACAGTGCCGAAGACAACCCCCTCCAGCAGGATTCAACACAGGAGGAGGGAGAAGCCAGCCCTCATGATAGAGCGGCAGACAGAGAGGTAGAGGACGATAATTATATGCCTCCCTCCGAAGATGAAGCAAGCCTCGACGACGACGAATTTGTCGTGCCCGAGGATCCCGTCGAACAAGAGCGTTTCAAGCGCAGGCTTATGGCCACGGCAAGCAGCCTCAAGAAAAAGCAGCAGCAACTTAGAGCTGACTAAGACTTGCTAGCTGACAGATGGACTGAAGTCCTTGCAGCCGAAGAGTACAAACTCGATCGCCCCTCCAAGAGCTACCCAAAACGCAGGCTGCTACCTCAATTAGAGGAGGAAGCAACCAAACCTACATCACCAGGGCATGACGCGGCCGACCGGCCACCTTGTGGCCGCGACAGAGAGGCCTCTAGGCCCTCCACTAAAGCCGCACCTCGGCGTCGCTCGAAAAGTACAAAGCCACGGGGAAATGCGCCAGACTTGCGAGACATATTGGAGGACAAGGCAAGGCAAATAAGATCGATCTAAGGATCACGTGGGCGCCTCACGACACGTGATGACAACTGTCACGTCGGATACAGCAATTCCGGCCGGGCTGAACACAGTAGACAAAGCTCATTTGAGCTGCGTCGTGATATAGCCCAATACAGAGGTGCCGCACACCCACTATGCTTCACAGACGAAGTAATGGATCATCAAATCCCCGAGGGTTTCAAACCCGTAAACATTGAATCATACGACGGCACAGCAGATCCTGCAGTTTGGATCGAGGACTATCTCCTTCACATCCACATGGCCCGCGGTGATGATCTACACACCATCAAATACCTCCCACTCAAGCTTAAAGGACCAGCTCGGCATTGGCTCAACAGCTTGCCAGCAGAATCAATTGGTTGTTGGGAAGACCTGGAAGCCGCATTCCTTGATAACTTCCAGGGCACATATGTGCGACCACCAGACGCTGATGACCTAAGCCACATAATTCAGCAGCCAGATGAATCGGCCAGACAATTCTGGACACGGTTCTTAACCAAGAAAAATCAAATCGTTGACTGTCCGGATGTAGAGGCCCTTGCAGCCTTCAAACATAACATCCGCGACGAGTGGCTTGCCCGGCACCTAGGACAGGAAAAGCTGAAATCTATGGCAGCCCTCACATCATTCATGACCCGCTTCTACGCAGGAGAGGACAGCTGGCTAGCTCGCAGTAACAACCTGACCAAAAACCCTGGTAGTTCGGATACCAAGGACAACAATGGCAGGTCACGTCGCAACAAGCACAAGCGCCACATTAACGATGATAATGCTGACGATACGACAGTCAATGCCGGATTCAGATGCTCTAAACCCGATCAGCGGAAAAAGCCGTTCAAAAGAACTACTCAGGGCCCGTCCAATTTGGACCGAATACTCGATCGCTCATGCCAGATACATGGCACCCCGAAAAACCAGCCAACCACACCTACAGGGATTGTTGGGTGTTCAAGCAGGCAAGCAAGTTAAACGCTGAAAACAACGACAAGGGGCTGCATGGCGATGATGATGAGGAGCCCCGGCCACCAAACAATAGAGGACAGAAGGGCTTTCCCCCACAAGTGCGGACGGTGAACATGATATACGCAACCCACATACCCAAAAGGGAGCGGAAGCGTGCACTAAGGGGCGTATATGCGATGGAGCCAGTCGCCCCAAAGTTCAACCCGTGGTCCTCCTGCCCGATCACTTTTGATCGAAGGGACCACCCCACTAGCATCCGCCACGGCGGATTCGCCGCATTGGTTCTTGACCCAATCATTGACGGATTTCACCTCACTAGAGTCCTGATGGACGGCGGCAGCAGCCTGAACCTGCTTTACCAGGATACAGTGTGCAAAATGGGCATAGACCCCTCAAGGATTAAACCCACAAAAACGACCTTTAAAGGCGTCATACCAGGTGTAGAGGCCAACTGTACAGGCTCAGTTACACTCGAAGTGGTCTTCGGATCCCCGGATAACTTCCGAAGCGAGGAATTAATCTTCGACATAGTCCCGTTCTGCAGCGGCTATCACGCACTGCTCGGACGAACCGCATTTGCAAAGTTCAATGCGGTGCCGCACTATGCATACCTCAAGCTCAAGATGCCAGGCCCTCGAGGAGTAATCACGGTCAATGGAAACACCGAACGCTCTCTCCGAACGGAGGAGCATACGGCGGCCCTCGCGGCGGAAGTACAAAGCAGCCTCTTAAGGCAATTCTCGAGTCCGACTACTAAACGTCCGGACACCGTCAAGCGCGCCTGGAGTAACCTACAACAAGACCGCCTGGCACGTTCCGAGCACGCGTAGCAATGCGGCCCCAACCCCAGCCCTCGCGAAATCGCGAGACCAGTACCACGCGTACATAACTACGCTCTGGAGATACCATGGGCATAGGGGGAGGGGCACGACCACGGCATGCCCAGAGTGCGGCTCAACCGCACCAGGGGCTCCCAATTGTGTCATTCTTTTTTTTCTTATTCTCAGGACTCCGTTTTCCAGAAGCCCTGTCCGGCAGTAGAATCGCCGAACTCACGATGCAACAGCCAGGGAAGCAGAAAAGCTACGTCGAGTGTCCAGGTGGTCTCTATTACGAGCAGTATACCTGTTTTACATACCATCCCGCAGCCTACCCCTGGAGGGGGACATGTTAAATAGTCCCATCCCTGGCTTATCGCACTATTTGTATCGTTCTGCTTTCATTGCAGTATCTTTTGAATATACAATCCATAGCTCCTGCTTATTATTGCATTCCTTTTTTTCTTTTCCATAAATGTTCATCTATGACATGTTGCACCCGTACAACTTGGTACGGTCAATACACCAGGGGCTTAAGTACCCCAAACATGGTGTGATAAGTCCGAACACTTTCACAAGTGCGGCACCCCGAACTTATAGCATTATATGCATCGGCTCTGAATCATGTCTTGGGTCAATAGTTGGGTTTGCCCGACTCCCATGTTTTGGTACCTTACGTTCCGCTATATCGGCTAAGGTAGCGCTGGGAGAACCACTGCGATTGTGCCCCGGTTGAGCTAGGTTGAGCACCTTAGTGGAGAAAGCTAAAACTGACCGTCATGATAGGGCGAGAGCCGGTCGCTGTTCGAGAGGTTTTTTGGGTCCCTAAAGACTCATGCCGCTTAGAGCGAGGAGTCGGCATTGTCCGGCCAAGGTGTGGATAGCACCCCGAACTCGGTCTTCCGAATACCAGGGGCTTTGCCGAAATTTAAAATTATAGAATTCTATGGCTAAGTGAGAGTGTTCAGGCATTATAGTTCGGTTGCCTCGTTCGTCGTGTTGAGCGCCTCCCTCGAAGGACCCAAGAATGGGAACAAGAGCGCTCAAGTTTATCCCGAACACCCCAGCACTCGTGGCATGGGGGCTGAAGCCAATGACTCGCCATCTCTCAAATTTGATAAACGGCCGCATAGAAGGTAATAATTTTAATTAACAAGCGTTGCTTAGCGCATATGAACAAAGTTTTCAGCGTACAGGATAACAAATGCGAGTCTACTAAAAAATTACATCTTTGGAGCATTCACCCGCTATAAGGCGGGCACCCTTCAGGATGCCCTCATAGTACATCTCGGGCTTGCGATACTCCTTGCCCGGCGGTGGCGCGTCCGTCACAAGCTTCTCGGCGTCCATCTTGCCCCAGTGCACTTTTAGCACGGGCAAGGGCCCGGCGGGCACCTTCAATGCAGACGGAACGCTTGATGACTTCAATCCATGGACAAGCGTCCACCAGCCGCCGCACCAGACCGAAGTAGCTCCCAGGCATGGCTTCTTTAGGCCACAGCCGAACTATGAGGCCCTTCATGGCCTGTTCGACCACCTTGTGGAGCTCGACCAGCTGCTTCAGCTGGTCGCTCAGGGGCACCGGATGTCCGGCCTCAGCATATTGAGACCAGAACACCTTTTCTGTCAAGCTCCCCTCCTCGGCTCGGTAGAACGCGATAGCATCGGACACACTACGGGGCAGATCTGCGAATGCTCCTGGAGAGCTCCGAATTCAGGTAAGTACCAGATAATTCACTTTTACATGCTTGCTTTGCATGAAGAATGCCTTACCCGCCGCTATTTTTTTTATCGCCTCAATCTCCTGGAGGGCCTTCTGGGCTTCGGCCTTAGCGGCTTTGGCACTCTCAAGGGCCAAGGCGAGCTCGGACTCTCGAGTCTTCGAGTCACGCTCCAAACTCTCGTGTTTTTCCACGAGAGCCTGGAGCTCTTGGCGCACCTCCGCCACCCGCTCCTCCTGCTTCTCTCGCTCGGTGCGCTTCGCGGCCGCACTGTTTTCGGCCTTGGACACCACTTCCTTTAGGGTCGCCACCTCATTCGTGGCCCCTGCAATACTCACGTTATTCCTATCATTTTTTGCAACCAAATCCTTTCTATAAGGTATTACTTACCTTCCTTGTCCCCGAGTTGCTTCTTGGCAAGGCCGAGCTCATTCTCGGACCGCTCGAGGCTCTCCTTCAATGCATTGACCTCCGCAGTCAGTGCGACAGAGGTCAGCAGTGCAGCCTGCATTCCCATATTGACATATTTATGTTAGACTCATGCGTATATCTTTTTAGATCCTCAGCTCGGCTTTTCTTTCTGAACACTGAACTAAGCATCAGGGGCTACTGTCTATGCGGTAATATTCTTACACATCTTAAAAACTTACCTCAAAGCCTGTTAGAAGGCTGGTACAGGCTTCAGTCAGCCCGCTCTTGGCGGACTAAACTTTCCGGATCACCGCACTCATGATAATGCGGTGCTCCTCGTCGATGGAGGCGCCGTTAAGCGCCTCCAGCAAGCTATCCGGTGCCTCCGGTTGGACGGAGGCCACCGGCGTCGCAGTCTTGCCCTTCTTACGAAGGGGCCGCCTGCAGGACTCCGGAACCACTGAAGGTTCCGGTGCAGAGTCCAGCTCAGGGCCGGACTTAGAACCCCTTGGGGTTTGATCCCCCTTATGCCCAAAGTCCGGGAGGTTGCCTTGCGGCACCTCCGGGACCTCCTCCTCCTGGCTGGGCCCCTTTTGGGACCCCACCTCAGCGTCATCTGCAGTGCGAGGAGAGGAGGCGGCCGGAAGTGAAGTGCTATTCACGTCCGACGGAGCCAGGGAGCCGCTCGTTGCCTGTCCTTGGGTGGGCTGCAGGATGGTATTCGGCGTTAGGAGATTCTATGCGACAAACGAAACGCCATGAATTGTTCTAGTATCCAGACACTTACGATGTCGCCAGGGGCTTAGCCCTCAGCGGCCACTCCTCTTCACCTCGTCGCCGTTGGTGGAGTAGTCTGGAGGAAGGGTCCTTCCCTTCTTGGACCCTCCGGCCTCCCCAGTTGGGGAGGCCTTCCTTTTCTTCTCTCCCCCCGCTGAGGGGGAAGCCTCTTTTTTCTCCTCCTCGTCTTCGCGGGAGGAGTCCGCCTCAGAGTCATCGGACGATGAGTCCGATAACACCTGACGCCGGGAACTCTTTCGGGTTCCCGTGGCCTTCTTCTTGGCCTTCTTATCCGGCACCACGTGAGGTGCCGGAACCAGCAGCCCCGTTGATCGGGCGTCCGCTGGGTCTTCTGGTAAGGGAGCCGGACAGTTAATCTGCCCGGACTTCTTCCGCCAGACCTATCAAAGGTAAGGGAGTTTAGATCCCGCATAGAGTCAAACTATGAAAAATAAGTGTCATGTAAAGGGTAAAATAGCTTACTTCGCCGGCTTGATGCTACGAGCTGAATCCGTGATCTTCGGTAGTGGATGCGGGAGCCTCGACGCCCTTGAACAGCACCTTCCAGGCATCTTCATACGTAGTGTCGAAGAGCCTGCTCAAGGTTTGGTGCTGTGCCGGATCAAACTCCCACAAGTTGAAGGCCCGTTGTTGACACGGGAGGATCCGACGGATGAGCATGACTTGGACTACGTTGACGAGCTTGATCTTCTTGTTCACAAGGTTTTGGACGTAGGTTTGGAGTCCGGTCAGCTCTTCCAAATCACCCCATGTCAGGCCCTTTTGTTTCCAGGAGGTGAGCCGTGTGGGGATGCCAGATCGGAATTCGGGGGCCGCTGCCCATTCAGGGTCATGCGGCTCAGTGATGTAGAACCACCCCGATTGCCACCCTTTGATGGTTTCCATGAAGGAGCCCTCGAGCCATATGACGTTGGGCATCTTGCCCACCATGGCGCCTCCGCACTCCGCCTGCTTGCCGCCCACTACCTTCGGCTTGACATTGAAGGTCTTCAGCCATAAGACGAAGTGGGGCTTGATGCGGAGGAAGGCCTCGCACACAACGATAAACGCTGAGATGTTGAGGATGAAATTCGGGGCCAGATCGTGGAAATCCAGGCCGTAGTAGAACATGAGCCCTCGGACAAATGGGTGGAGTGGGAAGCCCAATCCGCGGAGGAAATGGGGAAGGAACACCACCCTCTCATGGGGCCTGGGGGTGGGGACGAGCTGCCCCTCGTCTGGAAGCCGGTGCGCAATGTCGTTGTGCAGGTATCCGGCTTTCCTCAGCTTTTTGATGTGCCCCTCCGTGACGGAGGAGGCCATCCACTTGCCTCCCGCCCCGGACATGGCTGGGGAAGGTTGAGGCGAGATGTGCGGACTTGGGCGCTGGAGCTCGAGTGCGCGGAAATGGATGAGCAAAGGAGGAAGAAGGCGTAGGTGAAAAGGTGGATCCTTATCCCCTTATATGGACGGACGAAGCTATGCGTCCCCCACCAACCTAGTAAAACTCGCTTATCTCCCAAGCGCTATAATCAATGGCGCGGTTGGATTACCCACGCCCGTATTGATGAGAATCCCGGAATAAGGGGGCATGATCTCCGCTTTGATAAGACGTGCCAAAGAAACCGCCTCGCTAAACACGCTGAGGTGGGACAGTAAAAACGATTCCAATAAAAGCTTGGCCGTGGTGTGACGTCACGTCGCAGAATACGTCAGCAGATTGAACTTGTGTAAAGATTATTCTCTCTACGGTGGTATGTGGAACTTATTTTGCAGAGCCGGACACTATCCTTGTGTTCAAAATCTTCTATGAAGTGTTCGGAGGAGGAACCCGCCTTGCAATGCCGAAGACAATATGCGCGCCGGACTCATCGTCATTGAAGCCTGGTTCAGGGGCTACTGAGGGAGTCCTGGATTAGGGGGTGTCCGGATAGCCAAACTATCACCGTTGGCCGGACTCCTCGACTATGAAGATACAAGATTGAAGACTTCGTCCCGTGTCCGGATGGGACTTTCCTTGGCGTGGAAGGCAAGCTTGGCGATACGGATATGTAGATCTCCTACCATTGTAACCGACTCTATGTAACCCTAACCCTCTCCGGTGTCTATATAAACCAGAGGGTTTTAGTCCGTAGGACGAACAACAATCATACCATAGGCTAGCTTCTATGGTTTAGCCTCTTTGATCTCGTGGTAGATCTACTCTTGTACTACCCATATCATCAATATTAATCAAGCAGGAGTAGGGTTTTACCTCCATCGAGAGGGCCCGAACCTGGGTAAAAACATCGTGTCCCTTGTCTCCTGTTACCATCCGCCTAGACACACAGTTCGGGACCCCCTGAGGGAGTCCTGGATTAGGGGGTGTCCGGATGGCCAGACTATGACCTTTGGCCGGACTCCCGGACTATGAAGATACAAGATTGAAGACTCCGTCCCGTGTCCGGATGGGACTTTCCTTGGCGTGGGAGGCAAGCTTGGCGATACGATATGAAGATCTCCTCCCATTGTAACCGACTCTGTGTAACCCTAGCCCTCTCCGGTGTCTATATAAACCGGAGAGTTTTAGTCCGTAGGACGAACAACAATCATACCATAGGCTAGCTTCTAGGGTTTAGCCTCTCTGATCTCGTGGTAGATCTACTCTTGTACTATCCATATCATCAATATTAATCAAGCAGGAGTAGGGTTTTACCTCCATCGAGAGGGCCCGAACCTGGGTAAAAACATCATGTCCCTTGTCTCCTGTTACCATCCGCCTAGACGCACAGTTCGGGACCCACTACCCGAGATCCGCCGGTTTTGACCCCGACATTGGTGCTTTCATTGAGAGTTCCTCTGTGTCGTCACCGTCAGGAAGGATGCCGCACCCCGTATTTAAAGACGGCGCTGTTGCTAAAGGAGCTTTGGCTGTCGGCCAAACTCTCTGGCTAGGCAGGTTTTTGATGACCGCCTGTTCGGCCGCCGCGCCGATGATGACCTCTCGAGCCATCGAAAGCAATCTTCACATCAGCTTGGAACTCGCCGAGTAGTTAGATCCGACGGAGCTCTCTTCCCTAAATGAGCTCCTGGATCGCATTGCCGCCCTGGGAGTCGCTACAGATTACGGCCAGATTGGGCTTAAACCCGATCAGAGAGAGATCGACTCTCCCCAGGTCACCCACCACGTTGAAGTGGTGGAAGAACGATGCGGTGCATCTTCACCCGCTCTAAGGACCAGATGTGTCCGGATTCCCGACCCCTCCAAGCCGGATACCCGCGGAGGGGAGGATGTTGCCCAAGTCCTGAACCTAAAGTCAGGCAGCAAGCCTGACTCATTGAATAATGTCCAAGAAAGCAAGCTTCCGAATTCGGAAACTTCTTGGCCCCTGAATCTTTTATCGGGCAAGGTTCCGGATTTAAATCCACCCGCCCACCCAACTATAAGGGATTTATCCCAAATACGGCAAGTGCCCGGGGAAACAGTACACCACTATTGGGCCAGATTCCTCCTGGTTATGAACAGGATAAAGGACTGCCGTGAGGAAGAAGCAATTTCATTCTTCTGTAAGAACTGCACGGTCATCGGAATCCTCAATGCCATAAGTCGCCGCGAAATTACATGCTTCGCCGACTTGACATCCATAGTACGAAAGTACTTTGCGACAGAAAGCGTTCGGAAAACCGAAGATAAATTCTAGGACAATCCGGCCCTGAATACAACATGAGTCCGAAACAAAAGGGCGCATTATCGCCAGGCACCTGAGCCAAACATCAAAAAACAAAAACCCTCTATAGGGTATGGGACCGTACTGGAGGGATGGCTCAATGGACCCCGTAAAATTCATAGTTCAAGGGAAGTCACACCAACTCACAGCCTTATAGCATGTTGGATACTCCGGCAGGTGGCCAGAAGTGGCGAGGAGCTTCTAACTCCAGAATCCAAAGAACACCACCCCAGAAGCGCCAGTATGGTGTCGACAGTCTTTGAGACCTTCGCATCAAACAATGCGAGGAAACGAACCCTCCGCAACTTTACCGAAGTCTACCAAGTAGCAACAATAAACCCATGGAGTGACACGGCTATTACTTTTAATGCCAGTGACGAACCTAAATTCCGGACAGCCCGAGCACCAGCCGCATTGGTCCGATAGTGGACGGCTTCCGACTTCAATGGTACTCATGGATGGCGGCAGCGGACTTAACCTCATCTACGAGGAAACCCTGCGAAAAATGGAAATAGACTGAAGCCACATTGAGCGAAGCAACACAACCTTCAAAGGAATAATACCAAGCCGGGAAGCGTGATGTTCAGGGAAAATCACACTGGATGTGGTGTTCGGCACGCCGGATAATTACAGATCCGAGGAGGTCACATTTCAAGTGGCCCTGTTTAGCAGCGGATACCACGCTCTGCTAGGGCGAGAAGCATTTACATTTTTTCAAGCCATACCCCATTATGGGTACATGAAGCTCAAAATGCCCGGACCCAACGGAATCATCACTCTTGCAAGTGATCCGGACATAGCGCTCCGCACCGAAAACAAGATAGCCGCACTGGCCCTAGTGGCATTATCCGAAGCCCTAGCGTCCGAGGAACTAACTGCGTTGCGCTCCACAGTGGACAGGGACGATGTGATACTAGATAAGAGATCCAAGTCCACCTCTTTCAAACCAGCGGACGAAGTAGTCAAATTCCAAGTCCATCCAACGGACCCTACAAAAACGGCCTCTATCGGGGCAGAACTAAAACCCGATGTAGATGCCGCACTCAGAGAATTCCTGCGAGAAAATTGGGACATTTTTGCCTGGCACCCTTCAGACATGCCAGGAATCCCATGCAGGCTGGCTGAGCACAGCCTGAACATCCTAAAAGGGTTTAAGCCCATTAAGCAGACTCTGCGGTGTTTCTCCGAACCTAAGAGACAAGCCATGGGAGAAGAGCTAGCAAAACTACTGGAAGCCGGATTCATCAGAGATATAAAACATCCAGACTGGCTAGCAAACCTGGTGATGGTACCAAAGAAGGACAAATCCTGGCGCCTATGTGTCGATTTCAAAGACCTAAATAAGGCCTGCCCAAAGGATACTTTCCCGCTCCCCCGAATTGATCAAATCATCGACGCCACCGGAGGACATGACTCATTGTGTTTCCTCGATGCATACTCTGGCTACCACCAAATCAAGATGGCAGAGTCAGACCAAGCCGCAACGACATTCATCACCCCATATGGCCCATTCTGCTTCAACACGATGCCCTTCGGGCGCAAAAACACCAGCGTAACATATCAGCGTATGATTCAGACATGTCTGGCCAACCAAATCGGCAAAACAGTTGAAGCATACGTAGATGAGGTGGTCATCAAAACCAAACACGTTGATACTCTAGTAGACGACTTGAGGCTCACGCTCGACAATCTCCGAACATATGACATTAAGCTCAACCCGGAAAAATGCGTTTTCGGCGTACCAGCCGGAAAGCTCTTGGGCTTCATCGTATCCGGTAGAGGAATTGAAGCAAACCCAGCCAAGATCCGAGCTCTTTCACAATTGGATACCCCAAAAGACCTCAAACAAATACAAAAATTGACAGGATGCGTGGCGGCTCTAAACCGCTTTATCCCCTGCTTAGGAGAAAAGGCATTACCCCTCTATCGCCTCCTGCGGCGCACCGAACACTTTGAGTGGACGAATGCCACCACGGCCGGACTCGAAGAAATAAAAGCCATACTGGCAACAAATCCGGTCCTGGCCGCGCCCAACACGGGCGAACCAATGCTATTATACATCGCGGCAACCCATCAAGTTGTAAGCGCGGTGCTCGTCGTCGAACGAGAAACGGACGGACACAAGTTCCCTCTCCAAAAACCAGTTTACTACGTGTCCACTGTCCTAATTCCATGCAAGTCACGGTACCCGCATTATCAAAAGATAGCATACGCGGTGTTCATGGCATCCCGGAAGCTGCGACACTATTTTCAAGAGTGTTCAATAACAGTGGCATCCGAAGTACCTCTTAATGATATTATAAACAACCGCGACGCAACGGGCCGGATTGCCAAATGGGCCATCGAGCTCCTCCCGTTCGACATAATTTACAAGCCAAGGTGAGCTATTAAGTCGCAGGTTTTGGCCGACTTCATCGCCGAATGGACTGAAGTCGAGCTCCCTAAAGAGTACGATGCGTACTCCAACTGGATCATGCACTTTGATGGCTCCAAAATGTTGGCTGGCCTGGGGGCTGGCGTCATTCTGACGTCCCCAACCGGAGATACAGTCCAATACGTACTTCAGATAATGTACACGGATTCCAACAACGCAGCCAAATACGAGGCCCTTCTACATGGTCTCCGGATGGCAGTCTCCATGGGCATTCAGCGCCTAGAGGTCCACGGGGATTCAAACCTCGCAATATCCCAAATAAATGGAGACTTTGACGCCAATGATCCGAAAATGGCAGCTTACTGCAACACCGTCTTAAAGATGTCAGCTCGGTTTGAGGGGCTCGAATTTCATCACATAGCCTGGGAGAATAACCAGGCAGCAGACGTGTTGGCAAGCATCAGCGCTAAGCGCGATGCCGTCCCTCCCAACATCTTCCTAGAGAGGCTGTTCAAGCCATCCGTATCATGGGAGGGAGAGTCCGGAAACAATAGCCCGGACACAACCGCACTGCCCCTCACCGAACACTCTGACACAGTTGGTGACTCCGCCAACGAAACAACACTGTCAGCCCACACAATAATGGCAGTCATTGCCCCATGGACGGAACCATTCCTAGCCTACCTAACTAGGCAGGAACTTACCGAGGACCAAAACGAGGCCCGCTGCATAGTGCGGCGATCTAAAGCCTACAAAGTCCACGAGGGAGAGCTTTATAAGAAAAGCACAACCAGAGTCCTTCAAAGGTGTATCTCCAAAGAGGAAGGGCGAGACCTTCTGGCTGAAATTCATGCCAGACTTGGCGGGCACCACGCCGCAGCCCGGGCCCTTGTAAGGAAGGCCTTCCTTACCGGATTTTATTGGCCAACGGCCTGGGCAGACACTCATGACTTAGTGCAGCGATGCGTCGGTTGCCAGTTATTCGCCAACCAAAGCCACATCCGCCTACCGTCCTACAAACTATACCCATTACCAGGCCTTTTGCGGTCTGGGGGCTTGACATGGTTGGACCCCTTAAAGGAGGAACCCACAAGCAAAAATATCTACTGGTCATGGTGGACAAATTCACCAAATGGATAGAGGCCAAGCCTGTAAAGACGGCCGAATCCGGACCGGTCATAGACTTCATATCCGGGGCCGTACACTGTTACGGCGTCCCCCACAGCATCATAACTGACAACAGCACAAACTTCACGGCCGATGAAGTTAAAGTCTGGTGCAAAAACATGGGCATTAAGCTCGACTATGCTTCAATCTATCACCCTCAAACCAATGGTCAAGTCGAGCGAGCCAACGATCTCATTATGAGCGGCATCAAACCCAGACTTGTGCGATCCCTCAAGGAATCTAACACGCACTGCGTAGACGAGCTTGACTCCGTACTCTAGGGGCTGCGGACCATGCCGAATCGCACTACCGGATTCACACCATTTTTTATGGTATACGGTGCAGAGGCAGTACTGCCATGCGACATAATTCATGACTCACCTCGAGTGCGCATGTACGAAGAAGGAGAAGCCGAGCTCGATCGGCAGGACAGCTTGGACGCATTAGAGGAGGAGCGTGACGTGGAAAAAGCTCGTTCCGCATTCTATCAATAGCAGGCTCGAAGATATCAAAGCAGAGAAGTACGGGCCAAAACTTATAATGTTGGCGAACTAGTTCTACGCCTGCCGGACAAGAAAAAGGACAAACTAAAGCCCAAATGGGAGGGTCCCTTCATAATCGACCAAGTACTGACTGGTGGAGCGTACCGTCTGTGAAACGCATCGGACAACCGACTCGAGCCGAACCCATGGAACGCATCACGCCTACGAAGATTCTACGCCTAGCGCCGGACTCCGTGTTCGTCTCCTTCCTCTGTCCCCTTTTTATTTTTATTTTTATTTTTTCACATTAGCTGTCCGGGATTTCGCTCCCTCTCCCTACCTTATTTCTCCCAAGCCCTTAGGGGCTTGCATGTGCATTGTTCGCACATACTTGACGCGCCACCCACGCTCATCATACCTGGGGGCTTCTTTTTTTATCAGAAGTTTATATAAAACACGCCTCATGCCCAAAACATGTGTGACACTTCCGCATAAACCTTTTATACACCATTATATGCATCGATATGACTTAAGTTTTGGCCAAGCTAGGTTACCTGGCTCCTGTTCTTACCCCTACGTTCCCGTTCGTTCAGCTAGGTGGTAAAGGGAGCACCTCTGCGATTGTTACTGCCGGGTCAGCCGGATGTGTACCTCAGACTGGGTGAAGCCGAAAGCTAGCGTTCTTAAGGGAATATTCGGTCGGTGAACTAAAAGATGATCTTTCGTGTTTATTTGTCTGCCCCCAGATGCTTTTTTGCTCTTTTTAGTAGTTCAGACATGCACTTTAGGGCATGCCTCCCAGGGAAGGGAACCCCTAACGGAACTATTCTCCCTGGAAGATGTTTCTTACTAACCATGTAATATAACATAACTAGTTGGGCACTTGTCTGCTAAAGCAATTATGACCCCTACGCCTTGTCTCCATGCATGCCCCGGTTCTTACATAATCGAGAGGGTACTCGGACACACTCCGTACTATAGGGTCTAGAGGTCGAAGCGAAAAGGTCCGCAATGACAAACGATCTACAATCCGGCTAGAAGGCATTTTTCATGTCATTTTAAATTACAGAGTAAATCCGACTCGGTATATTCTTCTTCAATACCATCCAACAGGCGGTCTAATTTATAGTCCTGTTGGGAATACTTTGCAGCCAGCTCTACCTGGCCATATACTAAGCTAACAGGGATCTCCTTTCTGTCAGGACCCATAGGCCCGACCTCGGCCATGTGGTTTGGGTCAGCCTTCGTGTACCGAGTCTTCACCATGGACCAGGCCTCCCTGGCACCTTGACGGCAGGCCGATATCTTCCACAACCGGAAGCGCTGCCACACTCCCTCCAGCTTCTTTGTAAGCTCCCCAAGGCCTTCGGGCATGGAGAGGGATGGCCACATAGCCTGAATGACGCTCTGCATTGCCTGCCGAACTCGTTCGTGCAGTTGCAACAGCTCGGGAAGAAGGTCTCCCGTTGAACCGGGCATTTCCTCCGCAGGACGACCTGTCAGCAGACCTACAGACATAGCTCTGTTAATTGACTTCCTCGCTGAATTCTTTTTTCGAAGATTCGTTCAAGCACTTACTAGAAATGCCGCGTCGAAGTCGCGGATTCTCCTTTACGGAAGCAGATAGCTGAATACAAACATCCTTTAGTTCCTCGCCCAGCTGGGTATTGGCGTCTTGAAGTTTGTTCTTCTCTTGCCTCACCCCCGTCAGCACGCTCTCGCCAGCCTTTAGTTGGCGTAGGAGTTGTTGCTTGTCCGGATTTACTCCGGCCCCATCTGCACTATTATAGTCAGAGTTGCACACCTGCCGCACTTCACAACGGAATTATCTTTCGAAGCATATATTACCTGAGGGCGTCTCCTTGGCATTTTCTGAAGTGGCCAGTGCGGCCTCGAGTTGGGCCTTGCACTCTTCAAGCTCCTAGGACAGTTGCGTATTCTTCTTTGTAAGACACTGCATAGCACATGATCCTTAAAACAATTATCTTCACTGTTTCAAGTCTCGGGGGCTACTGACATATATAACCTTCAATTTTACTCACCTGTATGTCTTTTACATACTGCTCTGTGGCTCTGGCTAGACCATTTTGAGCGGCACGGAGATACGCATCTCCTGTATTAAAGGCGTCCAACGCCTCTAGGGAAAAACATGCGTCACGAAGAACAGTTCGGCGACGCCTGTGGTTCAGGGCACTCTCCACCTCTGAATTGGTGGCAGATAGCCCGTCTGCGTCCTCTGTCGGAGGAACGCCCGAGGCACGCCCCATGCCCGTCTCTGTTTCCGGACCCGGCCTTGAACCTCGGCCGGCGGATATAGTCCGGCGGGCTCTCTTCTTTCTAAGAAAATCATGAGCGTTAGTAAGACTCAAGGGCATAAACCCTAGGCGTTAAATTTGCGCGCTGTACCATTGCACCGGAATCTCGATCTGGTCCGCACTTCTTTTTGGCCCGCCTGGCTTCAGCAGCCCTTGTTGGCTGCCCACCGCGGGCTCGGCCTTCCACCTCAAGGATTTACCCTGCGAAACGAAACACTATTAGTTCACGGCATTCAAGATAAAGCATGGATGGATCTCCTTAAAAATACTGGGGCTTTGGTCTCGGTTACCTTTGAGGCTGGAAGTAGTCCGGGATAGTCGGCCGTAATGGCCACTAGGGTGTTATCCCTACTCAATTGATGAAACACCCCGTCAATTAACTCCACACATAAGTCTGGATCCTCTTGGGAGTCCGGATCGAGGGACCGTTCCGGGTCCTTGGGTTGTGGAGGAGGGCTGTTTGTCTCCTTCACAGTCTGGCGTAGCTCCTGCGTTAACATTGTTAGACTAAGTACTCAATTACGGGAATTTCGAAAGCGGGTCGGCAGGTGAAAATGTTCGCTCACCCAACTGGGAGGATTGTACATGGAGAATCCGCCCTCCGGGTTGGCACGGAGGAATTTCTCTTCTTCTCCCTTGTACAAAGCGGATAAGATTCTCGTTAAAGTGGCGGCCGAATCTGGCCCCTTACGACTGCACCGGGTGGCATCGTCCTCCCCGTTGAAATCCCACATAGGGTGGCCTCTGTATTGAAGCGGCTGCACCCCTTGCGTAATGCATATGGCCATGACCTTGATCATGGTCAGTCCGGAATGAGCCAACAACCTTATCCGACTCATCAGGTAAAGGACGTCCCTGTCAGTTTCCCTCTGAGGGTTCCGCGGGCGCCAGCTCAGGCGCTTCTTCAACGGAGCATTATTGAACTTAGGGAGGCCGATCCGTACAGGTTCCGGCAGGGGGACACCATCTATATAGAACCACTCCGAGGACCAGTCCTCGGACGTCCTCTTTGGGGTACCAGATAGATATCCGGTCCCCGCGATGCGCCATAGTTCAGCTCCGCCCACTTGATAAATAGACCTCTCGTGAGAACGGGGCACGAGGCAAAACAACCTCTTCCACAACGCGAAATGGGCCTCAACGCCCAAGAATAGCTGACAGAGGGCCACGAAGCCCGCAATGTGCAGAATGGAGGCGGGCGTGAGGTTGTGTAGCTGGAGGCCGTAGAACTCCAGCAACCCTCGGAGAAATGGATGAATTGGAAATCCGAGTCCTCTCATCAAATAAGGGACTAGGCATACCCGCTCTCCTTGAGAGGGATTGGGGACGCTCTCCGCCTGCTCTCCGCCGCTATAGGTAGCAATCCCGGCTCGAACTGGGACCATATATGCTGGAGGGAGAAGCCCCTTGGACTGAAGCACTACTAGCTCGCTATGCGGGACGGAACACCGCCCCCAATCTCCGGGCCGAGGGCTGGAGAGGCGAGAGGAGGAGCTGCATCGACTGGCCATGACGGAATGGATCTCTGTCGAAGGCACTCTGATGAAGGCTCACGGAGGGAAGATGGTGTGAATTGGATCTAAATCCCCGTCTCTTTTATGGGCAG